>NC_045603.1:130426919-130748806 GCF_009762305.2 Zalophus californianus
CAAAGGAAACCAATTAACCAAGTTACATCCATCAAGAAATAAATAATAGTTATTATAAGAAAATTTAAAAATCAAGCACGCAGGTTTTAAAAAAAAAAAAAATCCCAACAGTTGGGATCAATTGGTTATCTCTTACTCCTTTTACTGGCTTGGAACGCTATTGCTTGATATAGCGTTGGGAGGTCCTCAATTTCCCCTCTAAGTCACACTGGTGTAGAAGGAAGCTCAGTCTCCCCAAGGGAAGCTCATGGCTTGGTGCTTGGGTGAATAACACAGCTAATAACATTTGCTTTGTCCATTCTTTCCCTTCATGGCTTCTGGCTCCATCCTGGGTGGTCCCTTGATCCCATAACGATGTTCTGACTGAGGATTCCACAATACAGTCAGGAAAACTCACAGAGCCCTGCCTGCCATTTTGCAAGGACTCCAATCCTGTCACACTAAATGAATGCTCTAAGCAGCAAATGAAAAACAATTTTCTTCCTAGGGTATGGGGCACAGGCACAATACCTTTGCAAAAAAACAAGGAGGAAAATGCATTTCTCAAAGTAAAATCTGCAGGCAGGTTAAAGTTGTTGCAATCATACAGTGGGCTGAAGAAACAGCTTTGAACTAAGAGACTCCATCATCTGGAGATAATCAGTATCCCAGGCAAAAATTTCCTAAGGCCAGGATTTCATATGTCTAAGTAGGAATAATTACATGGAAGCAAGAAGCACCGTTTAATGAGTGGGCATTGCTTACTCAGGAAGCATAAACCAAGCACATGCTGCGTGCGGTGTACTGTCTTAGAAGCATCACTGAGTCCAGCAGACGTAGGTTTTTGATCTGATAATATGATTAGGGAAAGAATCATTTGGTTGAAAATCAATTGCATTGGCTACCCGTTACTTGGTGAGCTTAAAATCTGAAAAGTAATTTTTTTATTTCTGTTCCTCTCTTGGAACAACTTTAAATGTCAAATTTAGTTTCAGGAGCAGCGGGGTTTCATCTGCAGTCTCAGTGACACAAAAACTTCACAAGAAATGCTAAAATGAACTAATACAATCAGTAGAACGCTGTGAGCATTTTTGTGTCCTTCTAATGGAATACCGTTCTCGTTCCCTTTTTCCAAAAGTGAAACAAGTGGCATAAAATGGAGACATTGATATTATTATATAATGGTAGAAGAGTCAGGAGAATGAATGAACAAGATTGTACTAGCCGGTCCATTTTAAAATTAAGTCTCACGCTGAGAGTTAACTACAATTTTTTGCATTTCCTTTGCATCAGAGTTTTTCAACCTTGACACTACTGACATTTTGGTTCAGACAATTCTCTGTTGCGGGGATTGTCCTGTGGGTGGCGGGGTATTCAGCAGTGTCTCTGGCCTCCCCCCACCAGGTGCAGGAGCAGCCCACCCACGAAAGCCAAAGTGCCCCCTACTGTCCCTGGGGATACCATCGTGCCCCTGTCCCCAGTCCCCATGGAGAACCTCTGCTGTATGTTGATGCCTGACAGACAGTGGATCCTGTGAGTCGCTACTGGCCATAAGAGCAAATTTCGAGTTCAATACACCACGGTTGCCTAAGTTAAATCAAGAAATCACATAGACTGGGAATGATGACCCTATGGATTTTATAGTTTTATTGTGTGACTCATGAGTGTCTTTGCTTAAGATGGGGCAGTTACTTCCTATTCTGTAACTTTTTGTGGAAAAGGAGTAGCGTTCCTTAAACAAGAATTTTGCTAGCTTCAAGATCAGGGAGAATAATTAAATGTGAAAGGAGGGGAGAGATCAAACACAGCAAAAATGGAATTGTGAGAGAAAAGAATGCTAAGAAATTAGAAAGAGATTTGGAAAAGGGACAGAGGAAACTGGAGATTTCTTTTCAAAGGAGTCCCCATACTCTGGAGTACATTCCTTCTGAATGTTAATTACAGTCTTTACCTTGGCATTTTGCTCTCATATCAGGGAAGCAATTACTGGCCTAATTCAAATTCATAGCAGCCATTAACAATGAACAAACAGATACATTATTTTAATTCCATTTGCTGCTTCCTTTCTGCTGATGTATTGACCCATGAAGCTTTGACTGGATGTCCTGTAATTGGCATTTGGCAAAGGGTGCTATCATCATCATCCTTTTCATATATGAGTATTTATTAAGCATATATTGCATATATATTACCTTGCACGGGCAGGCAGCTTAAAAACCACAGGCCAGAAATAGCCTTTGCTTTTATAGAATTTATGTAATTATGCCTTCATCTTTTTAGATAAAAATTTAAAGTGTGTGTGTGTGTGTGTGTGTGTGTGTGTGTGTGCGCGCGCGCGTGCGCGCTTGGAAGGGTCAAGGTGAATACCAGTGTGCTAACAGGATTATCATTTCTTAACTTAAATCTCATTTCCCACTATTTTCAGTATATTATTTCAATCATATATAACTTTATTCTGGGCTCAATAATACCATTTATATCAGAATCCAAGGCAAGATCTCACAATGATATAGTTAATAAAAAGAGAAGAAAACAAGAGAAATAGCTCTCAAATGGAATAATCTATAATGCTTTTCCTATAATTTCCTCTTCTTTCTTTCCTTTCCTTATCATTGAGCTCTGTAATATTTTCTTCCTTGTCCTTAGTTTTGCACACTGACATGATTTTTATGTTTTAATTTGGAGGTATTTTATATGTGCCCCGTCATTTGTTTGCTTTTCCTTCTTCAGGGCCATTTAATATCATTGTCTTGTGTCCCAAGACATCACCCCTTACATAGATTAATTGATTTGGCTAGAAACAGTGCCCAAAGCCATCAAGTACCATGTTAATTCCAGGAAATGTGGGCAAGTCATTCACCTTATTGGATCTCATTTTCCTCATCTGCAAAGCAAGATTATGGGATTCTAGAGAGTCTTCCAGCTCTGAGATTTTTATTTCTCTTTTTATTTAAACCTCTATGTTAACTATAGAAACATGATCCTTGTGTTTCTCAGTTTGTGGACTTAGCCAGTGCTATGAAATATTGTGCAACAGGAAATTTTCCAATAATTTCTAGCAATAATCCAAACATTACTAAAATCAATTTATAAAGGCTAAATTGTACACAGCCTGGTTTTAGGGAAAAAATATCGAAAAGGAGATCATCTTGTTCAACTGTCCCACCTAATGCAGGAATCCCACGTACATCACCTTTGACAGATGGTCATTAGGCTGCTTCTGCTTCAGCAGCAACCGGTTGCTTATGGATTCTTGTGGCGGGTCATTTATATTGTCGATCAGCTCTGATGGGGAGGGATTCTTTTCTTTATGTGAAATGAAAATCTGCCTCCCTGTACTCTACCCAATATTTCTAATTTTGACTCTAGATTAACAAGGAATGCATCTGACATTGTCATCTTCTGGTGTTTAATGATAACTATCACTTCACCATTATCTGACATGAACTTCACACTATCGACCTATTTTTCCTATCTTAAATAAAGGAAGGAAATCTATCTGCACCCTGCCTGACATAATCAAAAGCCCCTACTAGTATCAGATGGCTAGGCTTTTGCTGACATTTAATAAAGTGTCTGGAGATTGAGGGTACACACTCCAATGGAGAATTTCTAGATCAAATTGTATACTGATTATAGAGTCTGGCTTCTGTAATTAGTACCCTAAAATTGAGTTATTATTTGTATTGCCACAAGAGCATTGTACTCAAAGAACTGGCATTTCAAGTGAAGTTGAATATTTAACTGAAATTGATAAAGCAGGAGAAAGCCAATCACCCCCAAAGTCAGAGCTCATGATTTTAATATTTATTTCAAGGATTGAGGTTCTATTGAAAAACTGACCTGATTTTGGAAGATAAAAGCCCGAGTTCTAGGCCAGTCTGGAATAGTTGCTCTCCTACTTATAAAATTAAAGGCTTTCTGAGTTTTGTTTGGTGTTTTCATCTGCTTTATCTTCTCTCCTTCAATTCAGTAGAAGACCCATAGGGTATCTTTAGTTGGCTGACCAATCTACCTGCTTAAAGATTTGGTAAAAGGTTAAAGTTGTAAAATCTAGGTTAAAAAAAAGGTCACTGGACTATTGTTCTGGAAACGAGTATTATTCTTAACTCTGCCACTAACTACTATGATCTTTGACAATACACTTGAATTCTTTGGATCTTAAGTTTCTTAATACTTAATCTGAGAGGATCTAATTGAATATCTTTAAGACTCAGCTATCCATTTATGCTCAACAGTAATATTCTTCAGGAAGGATTTTGAACTCCTTGAGAATTTTAATGCCAGTTCCCTCTTGCTTCCCATCATCAGGAATAACTAAATGTTGGGTGCTTTTGGTTAGGCACCTGCTATTATGACTTAGGCCCACATGGAGGCCCATCACTTTTATTACTGTGAGGGCAAAAGCTGAGAAATACAGTATTGCAAATGCTGTGAGTCCAGTATGAGGCTGATGGGTTGAGGTTGATGATGGAATGAAAATTTCTTTGAGATCTTGGTTATGTGATTGGTCCTTGCTAAGTCTGGGCTCCATTTTCCTAAGAGATCTGGTTGGGGATAGAGACTTGGAAGGGGTTTTCTCTCTCCTATTTCTACAACTGGTTACATGAAAGGCACTCATTCAATTTTGGTTGAATTGAACTCAAATGAATTAATGGTAAGTCCCAACAGAAGAGTTTTCTCACTTATTACTATTACCTTTTTCCTAAAAGGGTAATCCATTTAGATACAGTCAATTTCACTATGTGAAAACATTTCATGACTTACAGAATTCAACATATGCATAGATAGTCACAGAGTTCTGTCTAGATTTTAAAGTTGTGAGAGTTGACCAAGCTACATACAGACAGAGGTAATTGAAAAAGAAAAAAAAAATGTGTGTGTTGATTTTGCATTCTAATGAGAGAAGACTGACCACAGGATAAACATTGACTTGTGTCTTGTGATAGGTAACATTATTCTTTTGTGCACCATGTTTAGGCAAGATTTATGAGCAACTTATGTAAATGAATGCAGCTTGTATTATATCCACATAGCCAACTGAAGCTTTTAACACACAGTTTCTCATTTGGTCAATCTTCTTATTTCTATAATCAGTGCCAATGTCACTAATTTTTCTTGATTCCCTAATTTCATGGGCTAGCTCGCATTCTCTCTTTCCCCTTCCCCTCCATCAATATCATTTTTATCATTTGACACTCACCTCTGATTCTTTGGAAAACCCGAGGTCTTGCTTGTTTTACAGTGTAAGAGCCCATGCACACCCTTTTCTTTCCCATCCTTGACTGCTCCGAAGGCAGGAAGGCCCAGACACTGTAAAGTGGAGGCTATTGATGGAGGACGTGAAGCTGGTTAAGATGGGCTGCAGGGATGCATGGTGGCATGAACAGAGAGAGGGAGGATGCAAGATTCCCCCGTGTCACTGACATCATCCACACATTCATTCATCCATCCACTCTCCCACTGAACAAAAATTTGGTGAGTGTCTACTTGGTGCCAGGTACTATGTTAGGTAATAGGAATAAAGATGCATAAGCAAACATGTTCCTGCCTTGATAGAGCATATGGTCTACCTGAAGGATACCATGAAAGCAACATGATTTATTGAATCCTATCAGGAAAACTGCACATTGAAGGGACTCCAGCCCCAGCTTGGCTTCTTGGGGGAAGAGTCACCTACTCTGAAACCTGAAAGACGAGGCTGAAATAGCCACGGATGGGTGGGGAGGGATAAAGGAAAGAAGACTGCTCCTGACTGAGAGAACACGTAGAGCAACTGGCAAATTAAGGGCACTTAAAACAGTTGATTTCAGCAGGGAAGTGACAGGGGAAACCCAAGAAGCTTTCTGGGGAAAATATGAACACAAACTCTTTTCTGATCTTCTAAGTGCTAAGTGAGAGGTTTTAGGCTCCACTTTAGATTTTTGTGTACAATTTCAGGTGGAGTTTCTTTACCCTGCATGTACACTTACTCCCTCAGCCTTATCTTGACAATGAAACAGCCTTTCATTACATAGCAGGAATGAAATGTTTTATATGCAAATGATTCAGAGGGTTTCCCCATTGCTAAGGAAAAGACTTGCTATGAGTTTTTCCAGTTTCTTAGAGGGAAGTGGGCAGACTTGGGTACTGACTTCAGGGATCTCTGAGTCATAGGAGAAAGGAGAAAATGGGCCTCACACGTTCACATGGTTTGAGAGCTTCACAAATGTGTTCTGTGAATTGATGTTCATTTATGGAAGAATCTGGAGGGAAGTAGGGCTGGAGCAGGGTAAGCGGGGTTGGGGAAAGAGAAGAGAAAAAAATTCTTATATAAGCTTTTTCATCTCTGCTGGGATGGGCTGGGGGGCATTTCAGTGGGAATGCTGGTACTCTTTTACCATTAAATACTATGATCACCATTAAAACTTCTTCTTCTACGGTTAAGAGCCTATGCTGGGATGCAGTAGGCATGATGCACTGGTCATCAGTGTAGACAGACAGCAAGAAAGCAGTGTGCCTGCCTGAGAGTTAACTAAGCCCAAACTTTCCAGCAAAAATGTCTCACAGATAAACCAGAGATTATACCTCAGATGCCACAGATGATGATCAGACTTTTAATTTTGCAGTTTGAAATAAAGTACCCCTTGATGTATATTTGATTATTAATTATTATATTATTGTTCATTATTTCTGAAAAGTAATAACATGTTTAATAAAAATCTGAGCTACCATAATGAAAATCATTTAGATAATTTCGAGCATTTCAACCTCCTGAGGACTTCAATTTGATTTCTAAAATACAGTAGAAACTTACTAATTCAGACTAATGACAGAGAGCCCCATAGCGAATTACCGAATTTTGCAGATGAGTGGGTATGCAAACAGACAGAAAAAAAAAATCAAGGAAAGTAAATCACACAATATGCTTTATCCATTTGTTTTGACAATGGTAGTTCAGACTTAACAGTCTATGATAAAACTGTCCTGTATATCAGTAAATGTATGGTCACTTGTTTCATAAAGATGATGAAGTCTTTCTTGGTGATCAGAAATCTCACTATAGAACTCAGACATTAAATCTCTGCTCAGAGATAGCTCTGGGACTGCAGGGGTTTCAAATAATTATATGGCTTACAAAGTATTGAAGTGAGAACCATGGAGGTCTGTAAATGCAAAGTGAGGAACAGAGGCAAAAAGATATTTTAATCCATCTTATGGTTGCCGTTTAGTAATGCTATAATATTTTTTTCTCTGTGATCGCAGATCTTTTGAGGCAGAAGAGACCTCCTGTACATTCTCTTGCCCAACCTTCTAGTCTACTACACTGCTGTATAGATTACGATTTTAGGATTTTTCCTTCAAGAAAGAGGGAGATCTAACTTAAGTACACGCAATTCTCCCTTGTCTGAGAAAGGGTGACACATTTTTATGTGTGGAATAAGACCCAGGCCCAGGGGTAATGTTGGGATTCAGAATCTAACGCACCTCGATTTTTACGACCCATCATTTTGTGCTACCTCCTTTTCTTCTCCTTTATATTAATCTTGATGAATGCTTCTCAACCCTGGCTGTCCACTGAACCATCTGGGGAGCTATTTAAACACACCATTCCCCATGTGCAGACTTTCTGCCTTAATTGATGATTGAGAGCCACTGAGAAACCATACTTGAGAGGACCCACGTAGAGCTATGTTTTTATCTTCAGTGTTCTATTCTGTGTCCTTCCTAGAGCCACAGCAGTGAGGATAAGTATAGATTTCAGGGTAGGGGAGGGGCAGGCTGGCTGTCAGGTGGAGGAACAGAGTAGAAGCAAGCCCTCAGCATCAGCGTGCCGGGGTTGAATTTTTATCTTTGGTGTTTTTAGAGGGAGGACTAGTTCTTAAAATGCTTGCTTCTCTGTGGAAGGAACTATTGTACAGATGTGATAGGCCTGGTTGAGATGTCCCAAACACTGACACAGCTACTCTTTTGGGTTGGCGGGGTTGGGGGTGGGGTGGGGGCTCCTCAGCAAGGTTAAATTCCAAAGACTCACAGGTGAGAGACACATCAAGGAGTGAGTCAAATGAAAAAAAGTTCCAGCAAGAACAAAAAGTTAAGCATACCACCAGCACTCCTCTCTTAAGTGAAGTCCAGATTTATTGAGAATTTGTAGATTGTTCATTTTTTGATGAATATTTCCCTTTCTCGTGGCGAAATTTACATCTTGGGGGGCCTCTCTTTCCTGTTCTGTATCTTTTTGTTTCAAGCGAGGCAAGGCTCAGGGAAGAGAACACAAGTTTAATACTGGCTTAAGCCCAAACTAATTAGGGAAGCAAATCCACTGCTCCCCGCAAAAATCAAACACTGCATTCCAGAATCAAGTAAAAATGACTTTTAGATTGTCTGTTATTTGGGAATATCTGTACAGCGGCTCCTTCAATTACCGAGTCTAATTTGGAGTTGACTGCAAATTTAAGTACTTTTAGCAGGAGAAGTTCATGAGTCATTCAGACTAAATCTAATTCATTTGTACAGTATTTCTTGGGCAAAGGTGGGTAGCTAGGGATTCACTTGAGTCTGGAGAAGGGGAAAACAGCAGTGTGAGGGACTTTCTAAAGGTCCCTAAGTGAGGCGGCAGCTGAAATGAACAATCGGATGCGTTCTCCACATCTCCACCCTGTCCTGCCTTCTGGTTTGGCTTTGCTGGCCTACTGGCATCTCTGACTGTCCCCGCCCCTAACTTCCTCTCTCCCTTTGCACAGACATGCAGAGGCTCTTTGGGGGGAAAACAGCCTGGTTGTGGCAATGTTTACACATATGACGGCTACGCGCATCTCCACATCGTGCACATCCTGTGAAAACCTGGAGACCGCAGTATTTGGATATAATTGAGAGGGTGCATGCTAATTTGGACCCTGTGACGGCACTGTAACCAAGATTTACAGTTGCAAAGAGTTGACAACTCAGCTATTGGGCGAGAAGAGGGTGATGGGGATCTGATCTGACGGGGTGACCCTTTTTGACATGTGAACAAAGAAACCTGCATATCTATTTTTAACCAGGTTCTGGAGACGTCCAGTAATTGACATTTGGAGCAGAGGCTCATACTTGTCCCAGTTCTTGGGGATATCCGCATCTTTTTCTGTGTTTGGGTTTTGTTTGTCTGATCCTTCGGAGCGGTTGGGAAGCAGCATTAGTCTCTGCAGTGGCAGAAGGCTCAGAGTCCCTTCTCTGGCACATAGTCCCTGCATTCTGCCTTCATCCTCTCTGGCTGGGGCTTCAGACCAGGAGTCTGATGTTTTCTATTCCAGGAAAACTGCAAACACTACTCCGAGCATTTATGAGTTGTTCTGTCTGAGTGCTGTTCATAAACTAAGTTTTGGCATCATGGTTGTTGTTTATCAGGGGAGATCAAAAGGGACACATCAAGACTGCATCCTTGAGTTGAGGTACGACAGAAAGAAAAATGAAGCCAGAACTCCGTAGTTAGGGTTCGTGCAAATTTTTCGCAAACAAGGTAGTGATCAGATTACAAAACTGTAAAGTCTGTGAGTTTGGTTTCTGGGACTTCCCCTTGTCTCCCTTTCCGTTCTCCGTGGTGAGACTCATTTTGCCCTGTCCATCTTCCTATATTTGGGTTTTATTCTCTCTCTTCCTAAACAAAACCTCTTCCTACGAGAGGGAACGATTGATCCATCCTGAGGTATAATTGACAAATGGGGTTCATCTGCTACTTCTCAGAGTGTGTGTTTTATTTTATTTTAGCATTTTCATAGGGATAAAGTCTTTAAGCCAAAGGTGTAACACTTTTGCTTGGGGATTGCAGATATCTAGCAGGCGCCATATTTTCAGTTTAAGGTGGAGGTTGGGTTTGTTTGTTTTTTCTCCTGGAATTATTAAAATGTCAACATTTAACTACTGAGATAAGACTTCTCTCTATATAAGACCAGTCTCCCCTAAGATGAAAGTAAGAGAGTGTGAAATCTGGAAAATATTTTGATGACACTATTCTATCCTTCACATCCAATCACTCAGTTGAGAGCCAGAAGCAGTTAAAAATGGCTCTTAGAATAGAGACCAAAATCCTTTGGGAGGTCAGCAAGGCCCCAGGAGGTTCCAGCCTTCTCTGGCAACCCTGCTCCTTCTTCTTCCTGAGCACCCCCCACCCTCGACAGGCCTTTTTCCGGTTCCTAAGTGATATAAGCCAGTCTGCCTCAGGGAACCACCTCCTCCACATCAGGACATCTGATCAGCCTTCGTTCCTCTGCCTGAAGTGTGCACCCTCACCTCTCACTTCTTCTCCATCCCCCACCCCACCTGTCCATCTAGATGACTACAAATCACTCTGCAGATATTGGAGCAAATGTCACTTCCTCAGGGAATATCTTGATGATTAGATCACATCTTCTTGTTATTTGCTCTATTCTTACCCATTACAGCGCTGAGACAATTTGCAATTATACCTCTATTTGTGCCATTATTTACTAAGTGTCTAAGTATCTACTTCCACAAGGACAAGGGCTGCATATGAATCATTTACCAGTGACGTTCCCATCTCTAGCACACTGCCTGGCTCACAGGGAGCACTAAGTAGCAGCTAGGATATCAAGCAGCTTACATGTATAACTGACAAATTATATCGAAACCCCGAAGTTTTGCAGGAATTTTCTACTCTCCTGATTGGACGATCATCATGATAGTTAGTTTAGTGAATAGAAAGGTTATACACTATAGTACGTATCTCATACACTATATAGTATGCATTAGCATATATACTGTATATGTACTAATTCACTAGTATATAATTATATATTATATAGATATCATATATATATAATAGATATACAAATTTACCACATTACATGTATTTATAAAGAGCCACACCGTAGGCTAGTTGCAAAGACAGAATGCATTACTGACTTATGTAATCAAGAGTGACGGTTAAGATAGTGTTGACTCCATGTGGGTGTTGTTGAAAAGCCTGACTCTAGACAACCCTTCCTTCCGTGTTGGCATGTGTGAAAATGGCTCTTCTGCTGTTTGATTATGATAATAAATAGATGCTTTGCGAAGTCTTTCATTGCTGACTTTTCTGTAAAGTGAAAGGGGATAAAACAGTAGTGAGTCAGGGAGCAGTTCAGCCCAAATGTGTTTGCTGCACAAGCACATTATTGAACCAGAGCCCCGGACCTACAGTTTATTGAGGATGCTGCTCTACTAGTTGGATGATTATCCTGAAAGCTAATGGATACATAATTTTAAGAAAGTATATGGTTTCTCATTTTCAGGTACATGGGATTAGAAACAACAATAAAAAAAAGGTTACCAAAAAAAAAAAAGAAACTTACATGTGTGTTTCATTCACTTTGCATCAAGGACTTTGCTCAGTACTTCTGTGTTTTCTTTAAAGATTTTTCTATTTATTTTAGAGACAGAGAGAGAGAGAGAGAGAGCATGAGCAGGAGGCACAAAGAGAGAAAAGGAGAGAGAATCTCAAGCGGACTCCACGTTGAGCGTAAAGCCCGACACAGAGCTCCATCTCATGACCCAGAGATCATGACCTGAACTGAAATCAAGAGTTGGACACTTAAGCAACTGTGCCACCCAGGTGTCCCAGCACTTCTGTATGTTTTGTTTCTCTTATTTAACTCTCCCTATATGTGAGAGACCTAGGTATTTTTAGTGACATCTTATAGCAGAAAAGTCAGTTAACTTGTATCACATCACAGGAGTAGCCTGATTTGTGGAACTGTTCTACCACTCTGAGCTCCGTGAATCAATTCCATTGGTTTAAGATCTTCTCCTGAAGCCCTTTTTCCAGTTGAAGTGAATATTCCACCATAGACTTACTGTCCTAGTAGATGAGTTTCTAGGATCTACGAAATGAAATGACTGGTATCATGTCAGGGCTTGTGGTTACCAGGCCAGCCCTCATGACTGCCTATAGAGCTGGTCTGTATACAGCTCCCAGGTCTTAAACCTTGCCCTAAACCCTGCTTTGGAGCATTCTTAATGAGATGGGTGTCCTGTGGTCCTCTTTCTTCACAATGGAAAGTTATCATCCAAGAGCTGCTTTGGTAATCTATCATCAATTCTCTATACCTCTGTCCCATTGGAAACATCCTGTAAACAACCACTACCATGTTGGTAATTCCCAGGCCTTGTTGATGCTCCTGTCTTGCTATTTTTTTTTTTTTTAAAGATTTTATTTATTTATTTGACAGAGAGAGACACAGTGAGAGAGGGAACACAAGCAGGAGGAGTGGGAGAGGGAGAAGCGAAGCAGGCTTCCCGCAGAGCTGGGAGCCCGATGCGGGGCTCGATCCCAAGACCCTGGGAGCATGACCTGAGCCGAAGGCAGACGCTTAACGACTGAGCCACCCAGGCGCCCCCTGTCTTGCTATTTATTAAGCCCTACAATCATTTGTTATACTCCTCTTCCTCCAACATCCAGATTGGATGCCTGCTCCTGGTGGCCTGCTACTTCTGCCTTGTTCTAAGGCAGGTTGTCATAATAATATGTCCTAATCATGATACCAAGCAACTTAAATATATTTCATTATCCAATCCATAAAACCACACTGTGAGATAGGAAATATTGTAATCCTCCATTTTTTTCTGAGAAAGAAACTGAGACAACAACAAAATAAAGTTTTCTTAAGGACATACGGCTTGTGAGAGGTTGAGCTGAGATTTACACCTCCAGGTGTCCTGTCTTTACCTGAACTATCAACAACCAGTAACTACTGAGGGGGGACACTTGATGGGGGCAGTTGGGCATTCTTGACTCAGTTTTCTACTTTTATTTTGGTGAATCAGTATATCATACATAGTGTACTGCTTTAGCATAGATATGGATAACTCTTGTTAAATAAGACACATAGATACTTTTAATAATACAGAATTGAAAGACAGGAAACATACTTGTCTTGTATAACTCAAGCCTCAGATGTAAGGGAATTTCAGACTGGAGTACTTCATACCCTGGAGGTGACACCTGCAACTCAGACATGGTAATGAGCCAGTCAAACCAAGTTATCAAATTCCAATGTTCTGGAAATTTCAAGGGTGAGGTCAGAGTATCTTCTGTCATGGAGGAAATCCCTATAGTCTCAGAGGGTAATGAAGAAGAGGAGAGAATTTGGAATTTGGAGAAATGATACAAAGAGAAACTATAGTAGTGACCAGAGACCACAGGCCCTAGCAACTGTGAGTGCCTACTACACTTCCTGCTCCACAGACCTAGTCACTATTTACACCTTATTCTCAATCCTATCTACTCTGACTCCTGCCATGGGACTCTGTCTGGTGCTTGGATTATTATCAACCTGAGAAATATTTTCTGTGGGATTTCATATTTGATTTCAATCATATTTGATTGGATTGGATTTTAAATTCAGTAGAAAAACGTTATGGGTATGTATATAGAGATAATTTTGTTAGAATATATGTATTTCAATGAGTCTAGCATAATGTGGAACTGCTTTCACTTCTGCTTAAAATCTTTGGCTGAATATAGGGGTTTCTTTGCAGATGTTGGGAAA
Organism: Zalophus californianus; assembly: GCF_009762305.2. Classification (NCBI taxonomy): domain Eukaryota; kingdom Metazoa; phylum Chordata; class Mammalia; order Carnivora; family Otariidae; genus Zalophus; species Zalophus californianus. The sequence goes on from NC_045603.1 coordinate 130,440,404, forward strand.
AACACTCAGTTATTTGTTAATCCAGGGTCTTTGGCAAATCTGTCTTGTGCCATGGTGATTTCTATGGCTTTCTTGGGTGTTTGCTTAGGAGCAAATTCATTGGCATAAAACCATCCTTGAGCAACTTTTGTTAATGTCTTTAGCCTCTGTGTCCAAAAACATTTCATAGTAATATGGAGTATATTCAAACTCTAGTTGCAATTTTTCGTGTTATGATTTTATACTTTTTTTGACCCAATATAGAGCAAAAGTGATAAAAGATTATGGCACTCCAAAAGGATACCATTCATTTTCTTACAACCAATTCTATCATCTTGGATTAGTCTTAAGGTGTTGATTCAAATGCTAGGGAAGCTAGATGCTACAAATCTTGTAGAGGTGCCATGAATACTTAGTTGTTGGGGAGCAATGCACCCTGGACTTTCTCTGTCCTGGACAAGCAGCAAGTATCCTGTTGGCTTAGTCCATTGTGGTATAAAGTTACCAGTAAATTTGGAAACATAGCCACAAACAGGAAGAGTCTGGGCAAGATCTAGGCAGCATAGGAGAACGGGGATGATCTATTGGCCTCTTTTCTTTCCGAGCCTGGCCATTGGGATGGCATCTTTGAAATCTCACGGCATTGCTTCAGTGTTCCCTATGTGGAAAAGCAGTTCAGATCTGTTCATAAAGAAGCATTTTATCTCCCACCTCACAGGCTTCTGCAGCATAGGGTCACCTGATAATCCCATGCTGAAGTTACAGGACCTACAGTTCTTATTTTGATAGTAGAACAAGTAATGCTTCTGCTGCCATGTGGAAATGAAAGAAATGCAGGTAAAATACCCCCCAGTAAAAAACTCTGGAGTGACCATAACGAAGCAAATTCTCACAACTCAGGGAATTTTAACAAATGTGTTCACGAGTGTTAGAAATGTAGCAGCCATGGGGGCCCTTGCCGGGAATACGTGGCTTAGAAAGAACAACTGTAGAAGTTTTAGATGCTGGCATCACAAGTTAGAATGGAAGCAATGATTTTGCTATTTGGACCTTTGAGAAGGCCCATTTCTCCTTTTGGCAGAATTTCCCAGACATGCTGGCTGTTCCGATTACTTGTTTCTCTCCTGCTTCAGGGAGTGAATTACCAGTGGACTGGGGAGTAAAGATGTGGGGGTAAGAGAAATTATGTACATGTTGCATGCCAGCAAGACAAAGTTCAACCCCTTGAGGTCTTTTAAATGGTATTAATTCTAGAAATAAGACACAAAATTTAACCTTTTCATGCTAATAATGATTTCATAAAGAAAAACTCATTCGTAAAGGTGACAAATACGAAGTTGTAGCGAACGTTTAAATTCCAGAATCTCAGTGAATGCCCCAGGGGGATATTTACCTAGCCAATGACTTTCTGATATTATTAAGAAGTAATTTATTCAAGAAAGTCTCCATTCATGAGTTTACATAAGAACAATATCTACTTTACAAAGGCTTGTGTTCTCAGTATAGCACATACCTAATTTACAGTGACTTTTGGTTAAAATTTTCATTAGGTTAGTTCAATAGTATTTGATAATTTTAATTTAGTTTTATGAGATCCCAGGTTCCCATTTATAGGAAGAGAAAATGAATACAAAGGAAATAAATTTTTAAAGAGCAAATTTATCTCTCAAATGAGCTCTGCTAATTTCAGCAGTAAATCTCAGGTGGAGGAAAGTTAACCTTTAGTATTTCTATGGCAGTCCTTTTGGGCACAGACTATGGGCATCCATTAAAAAACAGCTCAGACTCATAGCATCAGTGCTTTGCAACAATGCTGATATGCATAGTGATTCTATGAGACACCCTTTTGTGAAATGCTGAAGTGGAAAAGGAGCCCCAGGCTTTAAGCGTAGGGTGTTTTCATGGGCCTGAGCACAGGAAAAGAACAGTGGTCCTCAGGCACAAATCAGGCCGATGAAAGCAGAACCAAAACAGATGAGAAATGAATGCTACAGATCCTGAAACAAGGGTTAAGGAGTCTACAATTACCAGAGGTCAGGAATTTAGGTAGGACGGCCATGATTCAAGCTTTAGTCGAGAATGTGAAATCAGGGCAGACTCTGAGTCCCGAATACAAGATGAGAAAGCCACATCATGGGGCCCATCATTGGCGGATGGACCAGCCCTGACATTGTGACATGGGATTTGCCTTGCTTGATGGGAAAGGGATGAGTTAACAAGAGGTTGGTTATATGTGTGTATGAGCGTACACACACACACACACACACACACACACAGGAAGTTAAGTTTTTTAGCAACTAATTTTTCTGGTAAAGCTACCTGATTTAGACTTCCATGGCGATAACTCCAAACTCTTTCCCAGCTGATCTGCAAATAGCACAGGGTGATGCAAAGTGAAACACTCCCCCCATTTTATCAACAAATTGAATGAACCTAATACTATTTGCCAACAAGGAAGCAAGTCCAACCTCTCACAATATTGTCCCCATGTTGATACAGGGATTGTAGATGAAATTCCCTGCCACATCATTCAGCAGGGTCCTGAAAATGTAGCTATGGGTCTTTTGTGGGTGCAAAAGACCACAGAAGGCAATCCAGTCCCTGCCACGCCACTACCATTCTGAACTGGCCTCTTTCCTCCAGCTCTTCAGTGAGGGAGAGAACTGCTAAGCAATTATTCAATGAGTTCGATCAACGTAGAAAACAATGCCAGATCATTCACCTTCTATATGTCAGTTTCTGTTTACTGAAGGCTCACTTGTGTTTATTCTCTTTACCTCATTCGTGCAAACGTCTGTGGTCTGTTAGGAAATAGACTGTTTCACAACCATATCTGGACCAGTCTTCTGTTTCATCAGTAGGCATCCTGGGCTATAAAGACAGCCTCAGATCAAGTCAGGATTCAAATGAACATCAACTAAGTTTTTAGGTCTTGGCCCCTGAGACAGCATATAAAACCACTGAAACCAAAGTCAAAAGCCCTGTGTGTCAGTTGTATATGGACTATACAGTTTGTCTAAAACACATTCTGCTACAGTTGGGAGTGAATCTACAGAATATATTGTATGTGGTTGTCACTGTCATTATAAGTTAAAACTCTGTATTTTATAGTATATAATGAAATGAGATGATAAAAGTGACATCAAGCTTTGGATTCTAGTATCTAAATCACCCATTTTATTCATCATTTGGCAGCTGAATGTCTTTTAAATACTGTGAAAATTTTATGATTTAATGTTTGCCTGAAGAATGGAAGGAAATGTGTTAAGCTGCATTACTAAGTAGAATCAGACTCTACTGCATGAAACCCTCAGAAGACAGGTGTTTAATACAGTTTTTTTGGCCTCTGAGAAGAGGAGTGCAGGGCCAAAGTTTGAGCTGGTCTATCTACCTCTGGATATCCCATTCCCCGAGGCTCATCAAATCCATGCTATGCACCAAGCAAAGTAAGAGTTTACCTGCTTTCTACTACTACATTTAACTTGTTCTGAAAATCCTTTCAAGCTCTTCTTTTCTGCTAAGAAATTGATATTTTGGTCTCTGGTGATCATTTGTGTTTAGCCTTCTGTCTTTGTTAGCTTTGCAGTGACCAAAGAGAATTCATCACTGGGTAAGAATCTTAATTCACAGTGGTTAAGAGCTCAGTGAAGTAGCTTCCAGTGCTATGAATATTAGGTGCTTGCTAGTTTTCTTGAAAAGACTCTGAAGCCTATGCACCTTGTTTCTCTGAGTTAGGAGCTCCAGAGCAGGACAATTCTATTCTTGTGACGGAAGGTGGCCTAATCTGACAAGGCATCATTATTTGTGATTTTTATTTTACTGAACTCTCTGCCAATAGAAAGAGCTTCCCATCCCCCTCCCCCCCATCATTCATATTCCTGGTAAGAATGGAAGAAACAGCCGCATCCATTCCAAACTCACTTTGTTTGGACTCCAAATCCAATAAATAATCCTGGTCAACCCTCATATTCATGGAGGAGTAAGCCATTTCGTATTGAGAGCCCCATGATGTTAGGGGACCTGTGACAGTCCTTTTACTTCCTAGAACGTTCACCCGTCTGTTGGCTCGTATTAAAACAATCCCAATTCTCTATTATCAGTGCTTTCTCCCTTCATCCCAAGGCACGAATGCCAGGCAATATGTGGAAACTGTAACATAGATAAGTCCCCAAGATGTTATTAATCATTGCTCTAGGTGCAGGAAAATTTTCTTTTTTGTAAGAGTAGGAGGCCATGAGGGTAGAAATTCTATAAAGGGGTGGAGAAAGGAGACCAAGAAGGAGGGAGAAGGATAAAAAACTGAAAATTCAGAGATCCTGGAGACACTCTCGCCTAATGGCCTTTGCCTTTGGATCTCTTAAAAAAACTCTAGGGTTTGACAGGCTCTAAATTTTTTTTTGTCACCCGCTCAATTAGAGAGGCTAATCCTAATATTAATGAACACTGCTGAGCAATAAAATGTGTAAGATATCTTTCCTCTCATAACCAAGAGATCATATATGATCCAGATCACAACTACAACCCAGGCAATGCATATGTATTTTAGGATTAAGTAAGTTTTTCCTTTTCCAACTGCGCTCTAAATCTGTGCCATATGTCACCTAACAAGGTATTTTCCATTATTCTTTTATTCAGTTCACTGCATTTTGTTCTTCTTGTCCCTTGAAAATTAGCCTGTCTGTAATCAGAAATCACTTCCATTCACAGTTCAGTGCATCTACTGTAGATGTGGCAAATGCTTGTTTACGGGGCTGGTAATTGGATTAAAACTTTGAAAAGAAACAGAAAAATGGAACGTATTGAAAAAATAAACCCAAACATAAAATCAACAAAACCAAAACAAATTAAAAAGCTCTAATGAATAAAATTGCTATTAATGGAAATCATTTATCAGTACAATGTTTCTGAGTCTGTGGTCCTCAATATTCAATTGAAATGATATTTAAAAACCTAAAAGAAAAAGGGAAAGGATTCTGAATAGCTTTTCTGTGAGCACGACTTTAAAATGGTTGATTAGTTTCTCTGTATCTTCTGGCCTGTCTTGAGAAATGGGCAGTGCATAAATCTTCACCCAGTCTGGATACAGAAGTACCACAGCCAGGAAAGCACTGCTGTGTTAAGTTATTTAAGGGAAATTAATTATTCTTTCAAATTTGGATATTATTGTTTTGATACTTGAAATCACAGAAAAGAAAAAATAAGTATGACCTCTTTGCACCTAGCCTTGCTAAGTGGTATGAACAGGTGATTGTGATGATGACAGTCATCGGGCATCATGTGCCATTTTGTCACTTCAGGAGTGATGGAGTTGGTGTATAGTTGACTGCTTACAGCCTGAAAACTGTACCCATAGGCCTAATTTTCTGAACATCCTTCCAATAACCTTATTCAAAATATCTTTTAAAAGAAGCCAATATTTTAAGAAAACAAAACAACGTGCAACAAAATAAACCAATAGTAGTATAGGAAGGTGAAATCAATTAGTCGTGCAGGAATGCCAATATCCAACAACAGGTAGGCTTTCTTTTTTTTTTTTCTTTAAAGATTTTATTTATTTATTCATGAGAGACAGACAGAGAGAGAGAGAGAGAGAGAGAGAGAGAAGCAGAGGGAGAAGCAGGCTCCCAAGGAGCAGGGAGCCCGACGCGGGGCTCGATCCCAGGACCCTGGGACCATGACCTGAGCCGAAGGCAGATGCTTAATTGACTGAGCCACCCAGGCGCCCAACAGGTAGGCTTTCATATAAATGGGATCCAAAGAGACAAAAGATCAGACTCAATAGTAAACAAAACCGAGAAGAGAAAAATCCAAAGAGAAACAACAGAACCGTTCATATACTAGAAAGCATGAGAAGCAAAAATCAGCTAATCAAATCCATGCAATTAAACCACCACCACTCCCTTTAGCAGGGGTCTTCAGGCAGTCCATCTTAAACCTACAGAAGAGGGAGGCTCTTACCTGCTTGGCTGGATCACTCCTTTGCTTAGTTCTGTAGACCTAATGATGAAAAAAAATAGAAGTAATTAAGTTCAGTTCTTAAATTTGAGAAAGGTATTCTATGCTAACATATATCTTTTAAAAACATGCTCATCATTTTTTTTGTTTGTTTGTTTGTTAAAAAAGTCACGATAAAAGCAATGTGTAAGAATGAAGCAAGCAAGATGAATTTTGGGTTATTTGCCATTGCAAATTGCTCATTGTGCTCACTGACCTAAAGTGAAGGCACAAGTGAAATTTAGTTGTGGAAGACCGCTTCAATTCTCAGAGTAAAATGATCGTGCTGTATTTATTGATTTCTAATTTCTGCCACCCCTGTGTTGATAAGATTTTTACGAGAGTTTGTCAGTATTACCTTGGGGATTTTGATGTCTGATGTTTACCTTTTATTTGATCCATATCAGTTGAATTGGGGGGCAGGAAGAAAGTTAATGTCTTTCTGCCGCTGAAATTCTATCGGAGATTATTGTGGGACTCTGCTTGGTCTGTTTTCTTATGTGGTAAAATCTAGAACATTAGCTAGTTGTTCGGGTCCAATGCTTACTAAAATCCATTTGCTAGGTGTAACACTGTTATTTTTTAACCAAGCAATACAAATTGGGTTCTAAAATGTTTTAGATGAGTTACATTTTGTTTTTGTGAGTGCCAGTGGTGTAAAATTGATGAGTTAGTGAGAAATAAGGAGTATTCTATTATAAATGGAAAACCTGAACCCAATTTGAGAAACCCTGAACACGTTCGCCCAGGTCAGGAATTGGCAAACTGTAGCCCGTGGGCCAAATCCAGCCTGCTACCTGTTTTTATAGGACTCATGAGCTACAGATGGTTTTTCCCTTATTAAATGGTTGAAGACATCAAAAGAAAAATAATATCTCATGGCATGTGAAAATTATACAAAATTCAAATTTCAGTTTCCATTAATAAAGTTTTATTGGAATATGGCCACACACATTTGTTTACATGTTGTCTATGGCTGCCTTCCTTCTACAGGGGCAGAGATGAGTAGCTAGAACAGAGAGGATACGGTCTACAAATTTTAAAATATTTACTACTCGGTCTTTTTATAAAAAAAAAAAATGTATTGACCCCTGGCTTATGCTGTGATTGATTTCATCTTTGTTAACCCTAATAATTAAGGTTAATCAATATAGATAGGTGAGTGATAGCTTTTATTAAAATAAAAATGACTGGGTTTCATTCTGGGGTCATTTAGGTGACTCATCGCTGACCATGAAGGGCAGACTCACGGAAAAATGGAGTCCTTAACCACTTGTGTAGGAAGTTCTAGGCTGGCTTTATTGCTGTACTATAGTTACTTATCAAATCTACTTTTCATCTTATAACAGGACTTCAAGACTCTCCTTTGTATTTGAGAAAAATATCTAGAATTAGCAACACAGTATGGAATAAAAAGAACACAAAGAAACAAAACAATATATAAGTATATATATAATGATTTACATGAAGCATTTGTACGATGTTCAGAAACAGAAACAAACTGTATTTTTAATGAGAAGATATATGTATATATATATATATACACATAATATATATTTCATATATGTGTAAAAAAGGATTAATCTTGCTCCAAGAGAGGTCTGGCCTTTGCCCTTTCCTCTTGGGAGATAATTTATAAGCTTTTGGAATATCCTGCCTGATGAGAGTGTCATTGTTTATCTGGAGGCCAATATGATTTACATGGTTTATGGCACCTAGGGGGGCCTTGGATCATGGACTATCACCTCAACTTCTAGAGGAGCTGAAGACGAAGGTCAGCCCAGCAGATGATCAACCATGTTTATGTGACTAAGTCCCGATAAAACTGGATGCCAAGGCTTGGATGGGCCTCCATGGTTGGCAAGACTATGTACATATTGTTACATGTCATCTCTGGGAGCAGTAAACCCTGCTCAACACAACTTCCCTGGGAGGAGACCACTAAATGCTGTGCACGTGGAGGCTTCCTGGACCCTGCTCCATGTGCTGTGTCCTTGGCTGTTTATCTTTTCTTTCACTGTAATAAACCATAACTGTTGAGTATAGCAACATTAGTGAGTTCTATGTATCGTTCCAGCAAATTATGGAACCTGAGGTTGGTTTGGGGGACCTGCTAGCTTACAGCTGTTGTCAAAAGTGAGGGTGGTCTTGGAGACCCCTGAAAACTGTAGCATATATACATTTTTAAAATTTGTCTATACACATACATACATATCACCAAAAAAAAAAAAAATCACATTAATGGTTATTGGAGTTTATAGTGGGCATGACATGTGGTTTCTAGGACGCTAGCATCCGAGGAGCTGATGGTGGTTAAATAGATACTAACATAAAATTATTCCTTAAGTTTTTCATATACATTTTATATACTCTTCTGTATTTATGATATCTCAATATTTTGGTTAAAAGAGGTAAAAACTCCCCATAGAGCATGTTACTATAAACACACACAGGCATACACACACACGAGTTCCAGTGTATGACTGAAAACATTCAGCTTCAAAAAATGTTGCCATTCTGTCCTTAGTTTATTACTCAAGGACTATTACCTATTTTTCATGAAAAAAGTCACTTTGTTGTTCAAGGATCAAAATCACAATTCCCATGGTCATGTGCTAGAACACTGGTTTTAGTTTGTTTTATTTGCTATTTGCAGTCTTGGAAATTCTGTCCCAGTTACATGTGTATCTTGGAAAGGAATGTGTGAGTTCTCTTGTTTTGACTTAGTTGTAGCAGAATGAATGACCTCTGTACAGGTTAGATGAGATGACTAACATCTTAGCTACACAGGAGAGTCACATATGATCATAACAACGAACTGTAACTTCCTCCATGAGCAAGAACTGAGATTTCTCTCCCCCTTTCAGCACCTACCCCATTTCTGGAAATATCGTGTGCCTGGGTAAATCGTTTTAAACTGATTGACCACAAGGAGGATTTAAACCCATCAACACTAGCTCCTCTGTGTCCACAGAGATCCATCTGTTCCCAGTTTCTAGACTCTTTGCAACCATTGCCATGTCTACACAGCACAGGCGATACTGTCATAGAGAAAGACCACCATCATCTTCCATGCAGGGAAGAGTGGCTTGAAAAAAGCACATGATTCTATACAGACAGATCACTGAACTTCTTTAGCAGTTGCCAAGTGCTTTGTGTCTGACAAATCTGACAGCCCCAAAATAGAGATGTTTTAATATGGTACCAGGTAAAGCAATTATAAGTATTCATTTAACTTCTTACGGTATCAGATATAATGTACTGAACTTTAAAAAGAACCTAAAGATCAACAGTTTGGAAATATTTTTGCTAGATGTTGGGGTCATGAATATCTCTTATAAAATAATAAAATTGTGGGTAACAAAGGCAAAAGATTGTAACAATTGACGGTAACTAGTTGCACTGAATAGTCAAAGTATGCCAAAGTAGAGTTTTGCTACAGACCTTTATCAGTGGTCTGCTCAGACAGAGGGACACATGTAGACTGAAGACAGAAACATACTGGGTCATCTTATAAAGTAACTGTCTTTTTGAAGTCACCCAGATCCACGGTCAGAAGCCAATTCCTGGTAATTGCATTGCCTGGGCTTCATCTGATTCCATTGTTCACGTGGCCCCAAATAATCAGGCCACTCTCATCGATTCGTGGCTTGTTCTGGCGAACTGAACAACTCAATCAAATTGACCCTATGGCAACTTGTTTCATTGTTTAGCAGATAGCAGTTAGGATTCCCCCAAAGCCGGAGTCAGCCATATTTGGGTCATTTAAAGCACTCAACACAAAGCTGTTTCCAAGGAAAGAACTTGGTGGTGGAGAGCAAACCACTGGGTAGCACCACCACATGCTGTTAAAGATGGAGCTTGGACACGCTAAGGGAGGTTTCACAGGTTATTGTGTGTGACAATCACAAGTTCATGGAACTTTGGTAGAAATGCTGATTCCCAGGCCACATTCCAGAGATATAGACTCAGGATTTTGTATTGGGGCCCCAGGGATATGCATTTTCAAGAACTACCCAAGTCATTCTCCTTCCGATGGTCTCAAAGAAACTTAGAAAAACACTAACTCTAAAATGTCAGAACTGCTTCTAAGCTTCGAAAAGGGCCAGCTGGTTCCTACTGTCACCATACAATTCATGTGCTTAAGGCCAGGACCTTTTAGTGGCCTCACATTCTATGACCCAGTAGAAAAGGTTGCATCCGACAGTCCTGTCTACAAGCCATAAGATTCATCTGGCCATTATATAAATGGTGCTTACTTGGCTTCTATATAATTTTGAGGATGTAAAGGATGTGACCCTCTGAAAGCATCTTACTAACATCATGTAAATGTATACTCTAATGTCCCCAGAGAAGAATCTTGGCAGATTTCTTTCCCCAGACTGTACATTGCTAATGGTCATCATTACCTTACAGCTATCAAATAAAACCATGAGCAGCTGGCCTCAACTGGTCTGCTTTGTTTTTTTTTTTTTTTTTTTGGACAATATTAAAAGATTTTATATTGTTAATAAAGGGATACAATTAAAGCTTAAGCCTTTGGTTCATCCAGCCCTCAGAATAATGACTAATTATAAAAGACAGTTTCAGTTTAATTCCCCAAATTTAAATTTGGCATTCACAATTATTAAAAGTGTAAGGGCTAAACTATAAACAACCCATTTTATATTTTGTCAAGTTTTAATCAGAATTTTGTTGCTTGGTAAGTGACCTGTTTTGTCTAACGGTCACAGCTGGGCTGGCCAATCAGTAAGGGTATTATTACTCTCACTGGAAATTCAAACTGGGACTGAAAGTCCATTTAATCCAATTCAACAACTGTATGTGGAGTATGTGCTATGTTTAAAGCACGTATGAGACTCAATCCTTGCCTGCAAGAGAATGAAATCTTAAATAGGTAGCAATAATATTATGAAACATGTTAAGATCTCTAAGAAAAGTTCAAGTGCCTAGGGTTCAGAGGGAAAGGAAAGTCTATCTTGTGAGGATAGATGAACATGTATAAAAGAGGTGGTATTAGCAATGGCAGTTAAGCATGGGCTGAGTTGGGGAAATGCGGACTCCAATCTGAGTGGTCTGCAGACTGCATTTTGGGAGTGACAGTAGATGACAGACCTGATATCCTTCCATGTGTTCGAGTCTCGGCCCCTAGCAAGGCAACGCTAATTTCAGATTAGGATCAAGATTTGCACAACCCCTTTAGAAAGAATAAGCCATGAAGAGTTTGGAAATAAAATCATGTCATTTAGCTTTCAACACTGTAGTCTTGTGGGAGCCAATTAGATGTTGTTCTGTTCTCTAGCTCTGTAAACTCACTTGTCTTCTCTGGGTCTCCATTTCTCCACCCATGCAATACAACACTTAGGACTCTTCCTGATCTCAAAGGAACATCAGCATAATAAAAACTTTTATTTGATTAAGAGTTTACTCTTCTCAAAACAACCCACATGTTACCTCTTTTGATCTATATAACTAATCTTTCAGGGATTTGGGGCTGACATTTTAATCTCTAATTTTGCAGGTGAGGAAAGTAAGCTGAGAGAAGAAAAAAAAGCACATTGTCTGAGATCATGCTGTTTTCATTGAGAGGGCCACAATTCAAACCCACATCTACTGCCACTAAAAACCACCATCAAGCTGCCTCTCCTCACAGTGAGGAGTGAATAGGGTGGGTATACAAATATTTTGTAATAGAGACAATGTCAAAACTCCATGAACTATAACCCAAGTAATATTCTTGTTCAAGTTTCTAGATTTTCTTATGTGTAACTTTTAGGAAAAAAAAAGAAATCATTAAAAGCCAAAGAATCATAAAAGGACAACAAATAAAAGTTAGTTTCAGAGAAAGTAAAATAAACATATTTGGGTCAAGCAGCTATTAAGTGCCTCCGATATAATGCAGCACTTAATACGTATGTTGTTTTTGGCCCAGAATGCTTAACACAAATTTATCAGCCTCTAAATTGCACCTTCCACTTTATAGAAAACATAACAGAAAGGGGAATAAGCTAAATGGCACCAATCGGAAGCACCCAGTCTAAATCTGGAAGGTGGGGCATTCTGGAGGGACAACTTTTTTGGCTTCCTTAACAGATGAAGGTCCCAGATTGGAGGATGGGGTTGAGCACTGCAGAGATGGGTGGGAGGGAAGGATTGAAAAGAGACCCGAGGAAAATCTGGGGTGCTGTCCCAACTGCAGTGATGGTCTCACCGATGACTACATTGTATGTTTTAAGTATGTGCAGTTTATTGTATGTCAACTACACTGCAATAAAATCTACACTTTTCTGTACCAAGAGCTAACAGTGATCTTCTAGAATATGATGGTCAGTTCCTTATTTCAAATTCTCCCCCCAAAAAATTCTTCAACACAACCGAAAATGCCCTTAAAATGAAGTCTTGGGGCGCCAGGGTGGCTCAGTCAGTTAGGCATCCAACTCTTGATTTCCGCTTCGGTCGTGATCTCAGGGTCACGAGACTGAGCCCCGTGGCAGGCTCCACACTCAGTGGGGATTCTGCTTGAGATTCTCTCCCTCACACTCTCTCTGCCCCTCTCCACCACACGCTCTCTCTCTCTCTTAAATTTAAAAATTTTTTAAAAATAAAGTCTTAATGCTATAAAACAAAACAAAATAAGATAAAAACAATCCTAGTCAATACAGTTGATGGTATTATAATGGTGGTGTATGGTGACAGATGGTAGCCACACTTGTGGGGAGCATAGCATAAAACATACTTATCTAATCACTTCAGAACATTGTGTGTCAACTATACTTCAATTAAAAAAAAAAAAAAACATTAACCACCCCCCCAAAATCTGTTAAAGATGTAAATGGTGGAAGCGATTCACAGAACTGTAGAAATGCTCATTCTAAGTTCTGGATATCTCAGTCTCTCCCTCTAGGCTGGCGTTTTTCCTGGATTGTCCATTTCATCCCTTTGAACAGTAGGAAAAACTAAAGGACTGGTTCAGCTGCTTTGGAGAATTTGTGCCTCTTCGGGGTACATAATTTGAGCAGTTAATGTAGTCAAAAGGACTAATGTAAGGTTGTGCAGAGAATCATGGGTTTAGGTTTCAGGGTAAAAAGCTAAAATGAGATGCCCCGCCAACTCCTGACTGGAAAATGGTAAAATGGTATGGGATATGCCCCTGGAGAGCTGAAAGCCTCAATTTATTTTGGTCTGAGCCCTTTCTGACTCCACCTGATGCACTTAATCCCGGCTGTTCCAGTGGATTGGGACCAAGGCACGAGCACTCACAGAGGCCCCTTTGAAAAATCAAATTTGCATAAGCCCACACACTGTAGAGTGTTTAAAAGATCCATCAATAAGTAGGATATTGCTCCTGCAGATAAAAGTAAAAAGTCTCCTTGAAATTTAGGGAACATATTCAAAAACTTCAATAATGCTTTTTAAGTTATAGGAAATATTGTGACACCAATTTAGTTGTGACCAGCGTGGCAACCACTCCGGTGGCCTCTCCCACTGAAAAACATCTCCATTTCAATGTGCCAACACCTGCGGACACTCGCCCAAAGCTACAAATACCTACGCTTTCATTTATTTGGAAGAAGCTAAACGCAGGAATGCATTCTGAATGTATTATTTTTTCTAAAACAAATGCTTGTTCGATTTTCACAAATCCACTGATAGAGGCAGTCCCTAAAATAGAAAGCTGACCCCAGACACTCATCTTGATTCTATCCTGTAATTCTTTTTAAGTTACCTGTTTGAACAATAATAACTAACAGCCATTGTCATAATGCCAGTGGATTGATTCATTTATTCAAATAGCGCAGCGCCGTTCGACCTGTCTCAAAACATTTTCAGATGAATCAGGGGCCCTTTGGATTGCCCAGAATGCAAATTCATTTTCCTTTCTAGTCATTGCTACTCCATCAGGTTCCCATCTGATGTACTTTGGGGGGCCTTTGGCTTACTAAATGTAGGCTGAGGTGCGCATGGGAACACACATGTGCAAAAACAATCCTCAGAATAGGCTCCAAGGTGAACTAGCCTCTTTCTTGCTGGCACACAACCTTCCCCCTCAGGTAGGAACCTTGTCTGTTTCTTTTGTTTCTTTTTTTAAAAAAAAGATTTTATTTATATATTTGAGAGAGAGAACAAGCAGTGGGGAGGGCCACGGAGAGAGAGAGAAGCAGACTCCTTGCCGAGCAGGAAGCCCAACGTGAGGCTTGATCCCAGAACCTGGAGATCATGACCTGAGTCAAAGGCAAACGCTTAACCGACTGAGCCTCACAGGTGTCCACATTGTCTGTTTCTGAGACAAGTCCCTCACCCTCTGCTACTCCCATCGCCACCTGAGACCTTTGCTTGGCTTCTTGGACTTCACTCAAGGGGAGACATGATGGGGGGCGGCTGGAGGTGACATGCAGGTTAGAGGCAAAGCTACCACCAATGTGTGGCTGCCCGGGGCTGTGCAGGGTGCTGACCGGTGAACTTCCTTCCCCTGACTCACGTCCTCTGGGGTGACACTGAGCCCATGTGGGCCCTTCCACCCGGAACTGATTTGACCAGTGAGAATCTACAAATCTTCTCAGTCACTAGTGCCTGGCTGGGACTTTTCTCCCAGAATTGGGAGAGGGCAAAGCTTTGCAAGCCCTCAATAAGAAGAATGGATTTGCACTGCCAGGTTGACCAGTGGATTTGGAAACCTTAGGAAATGAGCTTGCAAGAGAGGAAAGCTAGATGCCCGCGAGCCCACCCAGGAAGGCAACAGTGCCAGGGGAGGAAGCTTCTCCCCTTCATGAGCAGGGAGAAGGATAAAGCGAGCTGAGAACACCCCCAGCCCTCCCAATCACCTGGGCCTGGCACGGGTCAGGGCGTGGGGTGGAACCCTCCGGTAGGTTTCAAGGACCTTAGCTTCATTCCTGGACCATGAGTTGCTGATGATTGCATGGGATAAACTTGCACAGATAGTTTATGTGGCACTTTTCTTTTTTCTCTTTCCTTAGAAGTTGACAAACTTTTTCTACCAAAATGAGCTGTCTGTGCACCTTAACATTTAGGAATAGTTTGCAAGATTTTGATATATCCAACCCTACCTCCCTTAGCAATCCTAAATCCTAGAGTTTATTGATGAGTGATTTGTGAAAATAGAGCGTTACTCTTCTTGGAAAACAAATTGGTGATGCACTGAAATGGAAATGAAATAATAATAAAATATTTCTTTGTTATATCGGTATGAAATTTATTTTCAGCTACAAAATGAGTGTTTTCTAGATGCCAGAATTTTAATGCTTGTTGGTAGGTTTACACATCCAGGTGAGACATGGGTCTTCTGAGGGAGCCTGCTCCTATCTTCTTGAGGACAGATAATTAAAGAGATACTTCAAGGTGTTTGGATTCCAAGAAAAAAGAGAAATTTATTTCTTGCTTATCCATATGTTTATGTATATCCATAATATATTCCTGTGCATATTATGTGTCTGTAATGTACAGTCATCGGAAAGCCGATTTGCAGGCAATTTTGCTAGTTCCACAAATTTATGGGCATAAGCTCTATTTAATTTTGATTTCTGTGGTCTTTTCCACGAGCAGGCATAGTCCTTGGCCCTAGGAACAGGTTTTGACCTTTTCAGCTCTTTTATTCGGTTTGACATTAATTTTTCTTCTTTATTCTTAACAGGTTTTCATTGGACTTAGTGAACAATACAGGGGCCCTGGGGGCCAAAATAAACCCGTAAAGTGCCCATGAATTTTAACCAAAGACTTACAGCACTACATGATTAAAAGCTTTAAATTCTCAAAGAGCAACATGATTAATCCAGTACCACGGTGCTGAGTGGCTTCACACTGGCTTCATTTGTTGGTATTGTTATTTTCCTTGGTTATATTTGATTTGTTGGAATGATGATGATTTTAGTTTGCACAGTTAATGTGAATCTCCCTCTGCAATTGCAAAAAATGTCTTAACTATTTCAATAATTTTTTTTTAAACTACTCCTATCTGACCTTGTGAGGCAAAGAATGCAAGCCCAAGATATGCCTATGAAGATGGATTCACACACCTGGGGCTACTACCGTGAAGGCAGACATAAAAACTCTTTTCAGTTTATTGTATGGTTCATAGAAATGAAGGCAGATGGCTTAGATGCTTTTCTATTCTGTTTTTTTTTTTTTTTTCAGGCTATTTTTAAAGATTTCTAGGAGCCTAAACTTCTCCTTGTTGGGCCATCCCAGGGCTAAAGTTAAAAAGTATGTGCAACAATTTCCAGCCCAACTCAACTTCCCCACTTTCTCTTTTGCCCGTTCTTTGCACAAATAGAGAAAATCCACTTTGCATCTTGTTTGTGCTACTGCTGCAAATCCCCATGGGTTCCTATGAGGGTAGTGCTTTTGCTTTATTTCTCCCAGTTAAAACAGTCCTATTTTCATTAATCTTTCATCATAGAGTCTGCTTAATATGATATTGTGTGTATTTCCATATTCCTGGTAAAAACTTGAGCCCCAAAACAGTTGCAATAAAAAGCGCTACAATGTATATATCTGAATTGAGTGGTGGTTTCACTTCCTGCCTCATCTTATTATTCTGAAGTGAGAACTGTAGCTGTTCTCATCATGCAATCGCTATGTCCACCCTTTTTAATTGTTCATAATTTATCTTCAGCTTGCAATCTGTGAGGACTACCAAAACTGTGTTTTCCTGCCTTGGTCTCCCTATCTTTTATCCAGATTGTGAATGGATTCATAATTTTTTGACGTTAAGGATGTTAATATGCATCTATCTTCAGTGGTTTTTATCCTTAACTTAATTTGCTTGGAGAGTTCAAAGTTCCTTGAGATAAGCTCCAGAAGGCTAAGTAAATGTAAGTTTTCAAAGTCAGTATCTCTTTCAAAATGTCACTTACAACAAAATGGATTTCTTTTGCTCTAGTAGGTTAACTACTGGTAGAAAACTAAAGATGACATGCTGAACAATCTATTTGTGCTCTAATTCTATCACATGTCGCTACTATCGAGTTAGAAATATAATAATATTTTGGCTACACGCTGTGATTCATCTCTGAGGGAAAGCAGAGATATCCAGGGCCATGGACATGTGTCTCTGTTATCAGTGCTAAGTCATTTCAAACATAAACTCAGCCTCAAGATATTTTTCAATGGGTCAGCCAACTGAGGCTTTGCTTATCACCTTACCATGTAATTTCCTCTATCCACAGACTCTCTTACTCTCTTTTCTGACAACTGGGAATTATGTGAAAAATAATGAACTTTAGGTATTTCTTGCTCTTTTCCCCCTTGGCTCAGCTGCTGACATAGATGTTCTTGGGGCCACGGTTAGCAAATGGGACAGCTTTTGTAGCCGAAATTAATGTCATAGGACTTTGAGAACGACCAAAATTTCAAATTGAAAGATCACTTCCTCTTCATCAGTGTGTAAATGCCCTATCCTTTTCTTGCATTTTTATTCTTTTGGGGAAACTGGGGACGAGTTGCAACTTCTACCCCAGACTACCTCACTCAAACGGCCCGAAATATTAACGTGTGGCTGCTTGCTGTTGAACCGCCACAGAGAAATAACCAAAGATTAATAAACGTGGCTCAATTTCATGGTTGTGGTTCTTGGGCAAGTCCTTCCTCGCAGTATTTTGCGTGTACACAGCAGCTGCAAGCTTAAAATGAAAGGTTTTCCAGCTTCACCTCTTACCCCCGTAATATTTCAGCTGAGCCTGCCTGAGGACTTCCTTTCTTCGAGGGAAATAATAAACTATGATGAGTTTGCAATAACAGCTCTCATTCCTACCACCGTCTTATTTCTAAGAAGTGGAACAATAGCTCGCTCCTTTTACTGCTGAGAACAAGACCCTCCAGAACAGTGGCGTTGAGACTGCGGAGTCGGAATGGGGCTTCCTTTGCACAAACTGCCACAAAGGTTATGGAAAGACATCTTGTGACATTGAGTTGCCATGGATGCATTATGATGGTGTAGTGACACTCCTCTCTTTCAGCAAGTGGTGATGTGCACTCTAATGAACGTATCACAAAGCAGAGCCCCTGGGCCACACGATCATCCGGGACCTCCTAAGGCCCCTGTGCCTATCCATCCCTCTACCATTGCTTGTTCAGCTGGAAAAAAAAAGATAATATTCATTTTTTGCTGTTTTGTGACCTTTTCTTTTTCATTTTTATACCTACTCTGTCGATTTAGAATGAAAATATCCCTCAAAGAAAGACTCCACTTGCTCCAAAACCAGGTCTCTGGAGGAGGGGTGAGTTTTTAGTGTAAAAAATGAGACTTCTCTGAGGAATAAACTGAGGGTTCTAGAGGGGAGGGGGTTCGGGGGATGGGTTAGCCTGGTGATGGGTATTAAAGAGGGCATGTATTGAATGGAGCACTGGGTGTTATACGCAAACAATGAATCACGGAACACTACATCAAAAACTAATGATGTAATGTACGGTAATTAACATAACATAATAAAATAAAAAAATGCAAAAACAAAACAAAAAATGAGACTTCTTAGGCACGTGTATTTCACAAGCCACGCCCTTCCCCATATGGCTGCCAAGCCTGCTAGGCCTACAGATCTTTGCTATGAAGTGGCGACCGAACCTCCAGGATACAGGGGTAAACAGCCACCACTAGGAGCTACGTCAGGGCTGAAAGATCATCGGAAAGCAGCCACATCATCCCTGAAGTGCAAGGTCGCTAAGCAGAAGTTCAAGGTTGACAGCTACTGTTGGCTTTTTCCTTACTGGGAAGACATGCAAGTTTTCAGGCATATACTAAGCCTGGGCAGATAACTGTCATCTAGGGTCATCGGTTCTGGGCCACAGAGGTGAGCTTTTCAGATTAGTGTCTGAGTCCATTCCTTTGTATGGATTGTCCTATCCTGAGCCAATCAATGCAGGTACATTGTGGTGTGGAAATAATTTATGCATTCTAGAGACTGACCTGGTAGAATGGATGCTGTTTGAGCCCTGCCCAGATGTCGTTGACCAGGCCGATGCTCCCCTCCCCCAGCTGCTGTGAGTGTTGGCTCTTCATGGCTCACAGTTGCTTTCTTCTCTAACGAATTACCCTTGGTCCCCACAAGAGCCACTGACCCAAAGAGATGCCTGGGAGTTTCCTCCCTACATGTGAATTCCACTGCCCTGGAGGGGGGCTGTCTCCATAAACAGCTGTGAAGTGTCCAGCTCTCCTACCTGAAGGTGAGATGCTCTAGAACTTCTGGTGGGATAAGGGTGAAGCTGGGCTTTAGGTGAAACCACCTCTGTGCTTAGCTTCTTCCCTGCCTTACCCTGCTTCCCTCGCTCCCCAACAGGTTCCTCCTAAAGGCACCATCTCAATACATCAACTTCACAGAATCCCTGTCTCAGCCTCTACTGCAAGGGAACATGACCCAAGACACATGGTAACTAAGTCTACCATTGCAACACATGAACATCCATAGGGCAATTATAATAATTTATTTCTTGTATATTCTAAAATTTATGTGCATATAATCCATCCAGTAAAATGCAGATATATGTTTATAATGTGAGCCAGTAAATCCACTCCTAGGTATTTATCCCAGAGAAATGAAAACATATGTCCACAAAAACCCTTCAACGAGAACATTCATAGCAGATTTATTCACAAAAACCAAAACCTGGAAACCCAGATGTCCATCAATAGAAGAATGGAAATGTAAACTGTGGTGTGTTCCTAAAAAGGAACCCAACTGAACAACAAAGAAAATGAACTACTGGTGCAGACAATAACAGAGGTGAATCTCAAAAATACTAGGCAGAATGAAAGAAACCAGACGCAAGAAAGGATACAGGACACCACTATGTGATTCCATCTAAATGAAAGGCTATAGCAGACAAAACTAATCTGGAGTGACAGAAATCAGATCAGTGATTACTTTGGAGAAGAATGTGGAAGTGACTAGAAAGGGGCAGGAAGAAATTTCTGAGGTGATAGAAATGTTTTTTCCTTGATTTGCATTCATCAAAACTGATTGAAGAACACACTGAAGATCTGAGCATTTCACTGTGTGTAAATCACGCCTCAATTAAAAAAAAAGCAGATGTGAGAGATGCATCTTTGAGTTTTGTTTATTTTGATCATAAACTTGCGTTGAACAGGGACTGTGGTGAAGGTAGCTCAGAGTGAATCACCAAAGTGATTGGTTCCGTAATCCCCCTATGCATCTGTTCTATACACTGTTCCATCTGGGTTCAATTTACTTCAGGTTTCCTTTGGCTTAAAAGGGAGAAAGAGGGCGCCTGGGTGGCTCAGTCGTTAAGCGTCTGCCTTCGGCTCAGGTCATGATCCCAGGGTCCTGGATCGAGCCCCGCATCGGGCTCCCTGCTTTGGCAGGAGTCTGCTTCTCCCTCTCCCACTCCCCCTGCTTGTGTTCCTGCTCTCGCTGTCTCTCTCTCTGTCAAAGAAATAAATAAAGTCTTAAAAAAAAGGGGGGGGGGAGAAAGAAAGAGAAGAGGCAGAGAGAGGAGAGAAACAGTGCTGAATTCTCTTGATTGCGTTAAAAAAATGACTGTAACATAGGTCATTCTTCTTGATGATACTTTATTTGCAAAAATATAAAAAGTGTCATCATTCACTCATTTTCCCCTATCAAACATTTGTAGTTTACTTGTAGCATTGCAGGTACTGAATCAGATGCTAGGAATATGAAGAAAAATACATCATTTTCTCAGCCTTAAAAATGTGCTGAAGGAGTTGACTGTACCTATTGTAGTCACAGAATCCTGGATGGGCCAGAGTGGAACTAAGTAATGTCTGCACCACAGCAGATGTCGAAAGGACAGGGATGGAGAGACCCATCTAGGGGCACTAGAACGAGCTTCTGAAAGGAGGTGATATGTGAAATAAGACACCCAAGGCTTTAGTAAACCACAAGAGACAGTGTGGTCCTGCTAACGTAGGACAACTCTGGATATAGGCAAACCTACTTAAGAGGTTTGCTCCAAAACACTCTATCACTTTGGCAACTGGCTTATCCTTCTTGAGCCTCTACCTCATTATTTCTAATTTGGGATAATCACACTTGCAGTGTTGCTACAACATCATACCTAGTTGTTGTTGTTGTTATTATCTGGGAAAGATGATTAAGTCATGATCATCTATTAACGCTTTGCCTTATTGGATTAGCAACCCAGTCTGATAGAAGCAAAGGTCACTGAAGAACTTTGACTTGGGGGCCAACAATCAAATTCCTTTCTTTGTCTTTTCCAGCTTCTAGAGGCCCCCAGCTTTCCTTGGCCCATAACCCCTTCCTCCATCTTCACAGGGGTACAGCATCCTCAAGTCTCTTCCTATCTCTCATCTCTGCTTTCCCTACCAGATCTCCTACTTCCTCTCTGCTTTGTCATCACATCTACTCCAGGTTCTGGGGATTGGATGTGAACATCTTTGAGGAGGGGGTGACATTCATCCTATCACAGAATATACATGAGTTGTCCTGAGACCTTTTTGGAGAATCTGAGAATCTGAGAGGCGACGTTGGTGGGACTTATGGATGAGAGGCTGACTGGGGCCAGGGGAAGGTCACCGAGAGGGAGCTGGAGCTGAGGGCATGAAGAAGCCCCACAACTGACAAGCTCAGCTCTGTGCTTCAGGGATCCAGTGTGGCTTAGGGTACAGGATGGCTTGCAAGGGTCTGGGAACTGGAGGTGAGGCCATACCTTGGAAGTCACTGCAATGGGCCAGGCGAGGTATGAACTAGAAAGTTCCCCAGTTTCTTAATCGTGCCCAAGATGAATTCCATGCTTAATCACCATAATGAGGGGGGGGGGATTTAAAGAGAAGGTTATGAAGAAGAAAAGGAGAATGGGAGGGAGAAACATGGATTTCTTGTCTTCAGAGTTTTGGCAATGGGTAATCAATCACGAAAGGAAAATAACTTTCATGGGACTTATTTGTAATTACTGACTTTGAAGTTCCTTTAAATATTGCAATGCTGAGGGTATTTTAGACTTGGAAACATAAATATTTTATTAAAGAGCAAACAATTCACCAACTAACCTGATAGCAAGAACATCCCCTCATTATGAAAACACTAGCAAGTTATTTGTATACAGGGCATGATCTCCTTGATATGCACCTGTTTTCTATATGAATTGAGGGATTAGATGGGTCAAGAAAATCTTAAAGAACAAAACCCTTATTATCAAACTCTTGAGGTCATTTTATATTCAATAAAATAATTTGAACAGCATTTTTATAAGAGACAAGGTAGCTTGTGCTTGCTTTTTCTAATAATCAGAAGTCAAACATAAATTTTAAGCATTCTTCTGGTGAACATTCATTACTTTAAGCACCTCAAACAGTAATACACGTTGATTTATGAGCTCAGCATTAACTGTAGATAAGATGCTACAGATGCTTCTCAAACCACAGGAAATGCTCCCTCCTCTTGTGCTTGAAGATTCTACAATTCTCAAAAAAAGACCTGGCATTTTCTCTGAATTATCCAGGCAAGAAGTACAAAGTCCTAGGACATGACAAGTTCTGGCTAATGACCATCTAGATTCGATGAGGAGCAAATTCTATTAAGCCAGTTAACATGTTAAATACTTGACTTGGAAAAGAACCAAAATGAATTTATACAGAATATACTCATATATTCAGAAATTGTAACAATATAGGATGTATTTTATAAGGTCAAATTTGCCGAACTTAAGTCTTTCTCTACCACAGAAAAATTGAAAAAAAAAATGCAGAAAAATAGGCCTGAAATACTTTGACAACAAAAAACATTTATTAAAATTGGCAAACAGGGCAAGATTTTGGCATCCTGTTAAATGGATACATGAAATTGCTTAATCTATTGGAGATCTGGTCCTAGGTCCAGCATGTATAGATTTGTATTGATTTTATTAATAAAGACAAAGCATTCTCATTAAATAGCTTAATGGTTGATAGCACTTATAAAATTGTCAATATTATTTTGGATTTCAGCCTTGAAATTTAAGATAATATCAAAAAGTGGAGATGTGATCGAAAGAGAAATGATCAAGTGGTTATTTGACAATCTATGATGCAACATATACATCAGCACTCTTAAGACCCCAAGCAACAGAAGACTGGGAAGAGTAAATGAGCAAAAAATACCATGATGGTCCTAGTGGCCCACAGCTGACCGTGTATTGGCTTTTTTTTTTTCTTAAAGACTAAATATTTAGATTTTAGAAGGACATCACCAGATAGGAATTAAGTAACCATTCTCAAGAGGGGAATAGTGATGATAACTTAAAGACTTAACGTTTTTATGGGGCAAGTGTGGGAATATATTGCTAATTTCCTTCAAGTTTTATAGTGAGATATTAAGGTTGCAACCAAAACTCAGAGGGGATTTAACTTCTCTTTGATCTTACAACTCATTGTAAGCCTAATTAATGGGAGCAGAAAGTTACCAATAGGTCAAAGCACACTCTGATAAAATTCAGCTGATCCTTCTGGATGAAAGAGCTTGTTGGTAATTATTATCATTTTTGTTTCAAAACTGCTCAAAAAATTAAAAAGACATAAAGGATCTTATAATGAATATCTTGTATTCTCAACCAAACTTAAGAAATAAAATATTATAAGTAGAGTTGGAAACGTTATACAAATCTTCCAGAGCATGTTTTCCCTTCCCATCCTCTTATTTCTCCTTAATTACCTCTATGTGTATATATCTATGTATATCTCCTTAATATAAACATAGTATTATTTGGCAAAATATTTAAACTTTATATAATTAGAATTATATCACATGCAACCTTTTGTTTTTCTCACTTAGCATTATGTTGTGGGAAATAATCATGTTGATAACTTTGCTTCTGTTTCACTTTTTCCTTGTAACTTTAAAAAAAAATAGCTTTACTGAGAGATAATTAACATGCCATACAACTCACCTACTGAAAGCATACGATTGAATTTTTTTGGTAGTATATTCGCAGAGTATGCAGCCATCCCCACAATCTGATTTTAGAACATTTTCATACCTCCCCCCAAAGCCCTCTGCACCCCTTGGTAGTCACTCTTCCTCACCACCAAGCTATATACAACCCCTGACCTCCATCTTGTCTATACAGATTTATGTGTTCTGGACATTTCTAATACATGGATTTGTATGTTATTTGACCCTTTGTGTCTGGCTTCTTTCACTTAACATAATGCTTTCAAGCTTCATCCATGCTGTAGCATGCATCATTACTTTATTCCTTTTTATGGCTGAATAATATTCTATTACATGGATATACCACATCTCACTTACCCATTCATCCATTGGATGGTATCCACTTTTTGGCCCTTATGAATAATGCTGCTATAAACATTCATGTATAAGTCTTTGTGTGAACATAAGTTTCATATCTCTTGGGTAGATACCTAAGAGTGGAATTGCTGGGTCCTCTGGAAACCCCATGTGAAACATTTTGAGGAATTCCCAAACTGCTTTCCAAAGTGGCTGTACTATTTTACATTCCTATCAGCAATTTATGCGGGTTTCAATTTCTTCATAACCTTGCCAACATTTATAATTTTCTGTCTTTTTGATTATGGCCGTCTTAGAGAATGTGAAGTGGTATCTTGTGGTGCTGTTTCATTTTTGAATGCTGTATAGTATTCCGTTTTGTTAAACATATTCATTTTCCTGTTACTAGATACTTAGTTTTTTTTTCTTTCTTTTTTTTCCTCAAATAAGGCCATATGTATAGTTTTACATGGACCTTTTTGTGCACCTTTAGGAATCTATTTAGGATTGGAATTTCTAAGTATGCCTATCTTCAACTTCGTGAAAAATTGTGGTAATTATTTTTTTAAGCAAGAGTGAGTAAAATGAGTAGACTTAATACTTTCACAGTGAGATGGATAGCAGAAGTTTGGATGTGCTTGATGAAAAGAACTTTGCTTCTCTTGCTAAGATGTCTTGCTCTTTGTCTATTTCTACAGAAGTGATTGCTTTGACTGAAAGCTCACAATGCTTTCAAAAGGGGGTTTTTGTTTTGCTTTGTTTTATTTTTGTTTTCAATTTTCTTTTATTGCCTCAAATTGAGGATTTAATAAAACACCATTAAGGGACAAGGCGGTACTTTGCATTGTTCTTTATCATTCCTTGGATTCGGCAACAGTATCTGCAGAGCATTAAATAGTCTGAAAGTTTTCGGCAGATTGCAATGCAATTGGAGTTCTTGGAGCTAAGCCCACATCTATCCATACAGAATGAGCAGATTATGGCGGGGTGGATATCTTTGTTGAGCTGTCTAAGGAATCAATCTAATCAGCCACTTAAATCATTCCCCCACAGAGACTGATGTGGAGGTGGCAGAAGTGAACAGATGGACTGTCACAGTCCGGGGGAATCTTGAATGTAAACTCTCAGGCATTGGAGTATTCCTGAAAGCAGGTGGGCACGCTCAGTTTATCTACACTGTACACTGGGTCTTTTCATAGTGCTGGAAAGCTTGCAGTCAGGACCCAGCGTTTTAGGGAGCTCTGGAGAAATCTGGGGTTATGGGAATCTGTTTACTCTTCTAGAAGTGTTAATCATTGCATCTCTAGATGCTTAGAATCTGCTCTGCAAGACTATTATTACACAGAGGTTGTGTCTGTGAATTCAGACTGTCACCTAAGATAAGTTGTGTGGCTTTTGGTGCTATATTCCTCTATATAGGATGTACCTATATGTAAAACATACAAAAAAAAAAAAAAATCTTGGGGATGGTCTAGCTCTTTTTTTTTTCCCAGAGGAAATAGTTGGTAATAGTGACCTGAGTAAATATAAAAGAGAAGACACATCCTACCGTGTACTTATAATTCTCAACCTCCCCAATAGAAAAGACCTGCTTTTTTATTCTAAGATCGTGAAGGCAAGTATATTCAGAAAAGGTAGTTACCTTTTATTTATTAGGTCATTTAGAAAAACGAAAGCCTCACCATTCTTGGCTATGAAGAGTGTGTAAGTGTATGTCTATGAAGAGCCGTGGTTTCACCAGAGTGAAAATATCAGGAGATAATGGTTTCTTTAGACATAGTACCTCTTTCAAAGAGAAATAGATGGGAAATCAGTTATAGCCTAGCTGCTGAAAATCCAGGATTGAAATCTCAAGCCTTGAGAAGTTATAATATATCATAAGAAAAGGTGAGGTACATATAACATTTCAATTCTGTGGCTCTCAGGGCAGGTTTGGAGGAGAGAAATGGGAAAGAGCTTGCTCATTCCACCCCACTGCCTTATTTCAATCATTGACTCAAATGGGAAGCAGTTACAGTAACGTTTTTGAGAAGACCAAATTTCAAATACGATTTTTCTCATATTTTGGGATAAATAATCATGACATTTAAGAATGTCTTCCTTCCAGCTGCTGGGTAGTATGGTCAATCATCTTGGATATTAAGAAACAAAATTACAAAACTGTAAAATATTTTTCAACAGGCAATAAGAGGAAATCAAAATACACACCTGGCCCATTTAAGTCACAGACCATTACCTCCAGAACGCTATATATCATCCCATAGAGTAGACTGGAAAAGCTGTAGACTGGCCTGGTTCAGCCCTGTGTTATGTATTCATTGTTGCAATTATGCTTTAGCTTTGGCTCTGGGGAAAAGGTACTTTTTTTTTTTTTTTTTTTACTCACTTCAGACCTCCCTGCCCAGTTTCAGAAAACTAGGAAGCTAGTTCATTCATTTGATAAATATGTATAGAGGAGCAGGTAGGGTAGGCCAGACATTGAGCTGATTAAGGAGATGTGCTAAGATGCAGAAGAGGTGATCCCGACGTCCCAGGACTTTATAGTCGAGTAGAAAAGGGCAGATGTCTGCTGATAATGATGGCAGTAAGGTACTCCAATGGCCTACGATACGGAAATAAACAGGGAGACTGAGGAGGGTGCTCTCATCTCCAGATTGGCTGTGGGATGCGGCTGCGGAAGGGATCAGAGCTGAGAGCCGTGCTCAAGGTTCTCAGTGGAGTGGGGTCCGCAGTGCCTGGGCAGCGGGTAGTTCCATTCATTGCTTTAGCAGCTGGTGGTGGATAAAAGGCACGGCTTCATATATCATGAGGCCAGTACAGCTGGAAGCTTTTTGAGGGGCGAAGAAATTTTCGCATGGGGTTTGGAGTTAACACATTTGGGTTTGAATCCTGGGCTGTCACTAATCTGTGACCTAGGGAAATGAATCATGCTGAGCGTCAATTTTCTCTCCTATCGCAATGAATTAATAAATGTCTTACCTCTTTCACAGAGCAGTGAAAAGGATCAAGTTCAACGACATCCTAGTGTTTTTCAAACTAGTATTATAAACCCAGGGAATCACTGTGGACTAGTATTTTTACTTAATGGTGAGTGATCTACAACATTTTAAAATAGAAAATGAGTGGGCTTATCATAGGAGATAACAAAAGTCAATGAAGTTTTAAAATAAAGCAAGAGACTTAAAATATTTTATGCTTGCCTGCCTTTTGGCGCTGTATCCCCATGCCCTGGGAAGCCACAACCAGGGTGTCAGGGAGGAAAAGTGTGAGAAGTGCTGTTTATGGAGGCACCGGGTAAGATGTAGGGCGGTGTCCAAGTGGCGGTCTTCGTGATTTACAATCATCATTTACTGATGGGTCATCCTTACCGCACAAGAGCCGAGCTTTGCTATAACTGTGGCTTTTCAACTGGTGGCTAAATTTTACCCACATTTATGTTGGCATTTACAGAGTTCTTATTTTGTCAAAAACATGCAGAAGAGCTGGATCAAATTGAAAGCAGCAATTAGGTAGAGGCAGTGATACGGTGGGCGGGGAGCGGGTTCAAAGGACGGGAAACCTCAGGGACCAGGGTCAGCAAGAAAAATCTTACAGCTAAGAAACAGTTCAGCCGAGCCCTGAAAGAGGCTTAGGGTTTCCACTGGAGGTTAAATGGGGCAAGTGGAGTTGGGCGTGAAGCGGGGCAAGGGGCCAGGGGCTGGGCCGCGAGAAGGGGGGCCGGTTGTCAAACTCAGAAATCAGGGTTGAATCCAAGAAGGACAGGAGGGGCAGACACATGTCTGTGACCCTATAAAGTCACAGAGACATTCCGTGGCAGGAAATGTGATGCATTGTTCAGGTCATCGTCACTCACACCGAGGAGGAGGCTTGCAGGCAGTGGAATGGGCAGGACGTGCACAGCCTGCCAAAGGGCGGGAGAAATCATTACTGTGGGGCAACCTGCTCACCCCACTGGATTCCATCTCTCCACTCCGAGCACCGACGGAGCGGAGCTGGCAGAGTGAGCGTGAAGCAAAGCGGACATATTAGAGAGAGGCTCTTGGCACATAAGTGCCATGCAAGTTCCACATAATGATGTGGCACCTCGATGGCACCTGTTTCTAGTCAGAACATCCCGGTTCAATATTTTATCACAGCTTGTCATAAATATTCCATGAAACAAAACTCAGGAAGTAATACTGGATTTGGATAATCTTTCTAGTCTTGGAAGTCGTGGCAGCAATTTTCATTTTCAAAGCATCTAATCCATTTCTTAATTATGCATGAAGATGGATGTGACTGCTGTAATATTTAACGCTAGCAAGTGTTGTAGCAGTGGAAGATACTTGGTTAACTAGTGAGGGAGCCGGGTAAGGGACAGAGGGACAATGTGCAGGAAACCAAATGCTCTTCATGAGTGTGTCAAATGCCAGCCCCGGGTTTTACGGGGAAAACTGGGGGATTAGCATCAATTCCACGTGGCTTTCATGTACGTGGAGTTGTTAATTTTCATTGTTCCCAGGAACATTGGCTGCTTTTATTTGTGGGTGTTTACCAATTGGTCATTGGGGAAATTGTGAAGTCAGTGCATTTGGAGTTGGTGGTGTTCTACTTTCCTTTCTGTCCTTGCTCGAGACCCCCACTCTTTGTAGGTGCTCAGAACGCCTAGGTAGCCTCAGATGCCATGCTTCATAGGAAAAAATAGGACCAACACAAGCCTTAATTTATTATTAGCAACCTCAGGCCTATGAGCCCTTCTCTGGGAATTTGCACATTCAAAGGGGAATAACAGGTCAAGCTCCCCAGGATCCTAAGCCAAGGGAAAAATAGAAAACCTGCTTTTTTATTCTAAGATCGTGAAGGCAAGTATATTCAGAACTACAGTTCCCTGATTAAAAGAAAGTTTTAGATAGGAACCTGCTTGCATTAAGTCATTCTGCCGTTAAAGAAGAAATGTATTGGGGCGCCTGGGTGGCTCAGTTGGTTGAGCGTCTGCCTTCGGCTCAGGTCATGGTCCCAGGGTCCTGGGATAGAGCCCCGCATCGGGCTCCCTGCTGAGGGCTTCCCCCTCTTCCACTCCCCCTGCTTGTGTTCCCTCTCTCGCTGTCTCTCTCTCTCTGTCAAATAAATAAATAAAATCTTTAAAAAAAAAAAAAAGAAGAAATGTATTGAGCCCCTTTCCTGTGCCAGGCACCTGTAAGACACAGGAGATACCTGGTGAACAAGACACTGTCCCAGCATCCTGGAAGCTTGTCCACTCTCAAGCAAATCATTTCTTTCTTTTTTTTTATGTTCAATTAGCCAACATATAGTACATCAGCAAATCGTATCTTAATCACAAATGTGGTGATTAGGAATCACGAGTGGTGGGGACTCTCTTCTGAGGCGAGCAAATGGACCTTTTCCCCGAAACACCCATTCAGCAAGAGGGGATGCAACAGCCCTCATCAAGGGGGGATACAATCGTGCAAGCCAATAACCTCCCATATCCACTTAACAAGTGAGCTACATGGAATCCTACTGCCCTGAAAGAATCCCTGTACTTTCAAAAGAGGCCAATATCCCCAGGAGATCATTCACAACCCTGGCAGGATATTTTCATTTTCGGTTTGTTTTCACAGCTGCTGGTGGAGAGGAGCTCTTTCTTAGCGTATCAGCTACATTTACTAAACAGTGCCCTGATGCACAGTTGTCCCATTTCATCTGCCTATTGCTAGGATTTCCGAAACAATGTGAAAAAGTTGAATTCCATCTGACATATTCGAAATCATTGCTGATTTTTTGACATTCTCCCAGTTGTCTGGGTGGCAACAGTGAGATGTTCCCAAGCACCCTTGTCAAAAGAGCCCGCTGCGTGTGAGAGAGGGCTGAGCAAGCTGAGGGGGACCCTTGTAAGCTTGTAGAGCCAAAAAAAAAAAAGCTTTTGGGGTTTCGAAATAAACCAACTCAGAAAAGAAACCTACAATTAATTACCCCTTAATACGCAGATTGCTACCTTGCTCAGGTTGACTCCGCCTCTTGCGAAACCAAGGGACCAGGTGAAGATTAGTGGATCAGACTTCTTCGTGGGGGTGGATGCTGGGTCCCAGCGTGTGATGCACTGGGATGGGCCCCTGCCTCCAACTGTGGTGAACACTGAATCTGTAAGACTCAAGCTGACACTGCTCTGTCTCAAAGCAGATACTCTGAAGTGCGCGCGCACACACACACACACACACACAGTGCAGTTTCCTAATTGAATCTAAAATGTAAGTGCTTTGCTGTTTAAAAGGACCTTGCTATCTTGATAAGAAAAACTAATGAGATGCCCTTTCCAGAGCTGGTCACACAGTAGCCCTAGTGACAAGGACCCCTATCAAGAAATAAAGCAGAAGATAAATGAGATTTTTCTAATATCCATTTCAGCCATTGTTCACAAGTGTCAGGCAGTACCGATTCTATTTATCATGGGGTGGGAGAAAGGAGACATGCTTTTGTAAAGAAAGCCTAAGTTGCAGCATCGGATTTTCAGCCATAGGTAAACCTCTTTTGCCACTTGGTAGAAAACAAAGCAAGGCTTGGGTTTGCGGGGTGGAGGGTGGAAGGTTGTCCACATTTCTGCATTTTTACCTCAGGGCTCCCAAGGAGCAGGAAATGATCATTTGGAAGACAGGTGCGGAAGAGATTATTTCTGACTATGGACTATAGGAGTCTACTATTTATAACCCATTAAACGGTAACTGTGTCAAATGTTCCAGACGCAAATGGAGACTACGAAATTGACACTTAAGACTGATGCAGTTTAGAATTTTCCCAAGCTACATTAAGACATAAAGTAAAATACAAGAAGTTCAATTTCAGGCCTAGGAGAAGGTTGGGTATGTTTCCAGGAACTCCCAGGGCTCTTTTCTCTAGAAGGGACTCCACGGGGATTGGTATCTATGTTGTTCCGAAAGATGCGTGATTAATAAAGGAGAACACCGGACAACATTATCCGGTAGAAACCAAGAAAATATTTAAATCTCCGTGGTCCCACTTTGCAAAAATTTGCATTTGTAAGAATGACATAACTGTCAGTCAAAGGGCCCACTCAAGTGAGATGCTGAAAGGCTTATATGTCCTCTCCCTGCCCTGTTCAGCATTACAGGGAAGGTAGCCCTGTGATGGTTAAAACATTTTTTAATATTTTACATTTCAAGAGAACTTTCTAATCTGCAGTCTCAGAGGGCTGTGGGGGCTCCAGCTCCAATTCTCACAACTGCTGCTCACTGCGGATGCAGATGAGGAATGTCCTTGTTCTTTGAGAGGGGGAGCCGCTGCCCCCAGGCTGGCTGAGGGGCAATCCGCGTGGAGTGACAGTCCTGCTGCGGCGCCTGGGAATCTCAAAATGCACCCCTTCCCTGGCTTCTGGTCTAAGCAGAGTGGGCAGGTCTCCCCCAGCACCCCTACTGTCCACAGACCCTCTGGGAAAAAAAGAAAGATTCTGAGCCAATGTTAATTTACCCTTCTGGGAAATTTTACTATGCCTTTTGCTATTTTTAAAGGAAGTCTGCATTTTTACAGCAACCATTTCTTCTCCAAGATTCTTAATATATTTTCGTATTATTAGTGCCCTCTAACGTGGCAGAGATAAGCATGGGGGGAGGGGGACAACACAAATGCTACCTTCTAACAGATTTTCTTTTTCAAAAGAGCTAAAGAACAAGCACAAAGGATTCATTTGCATTTCAATAAACACTTTCTCTCTCTAGTTGTTTCCATGCTCGAAAGACATCCTCAGTCTGTGTGTGACATCATTATTTAATGCAGGCAACCATGCAACATTCTCAGTTCTGTTCGGTAGCGTAAATTTTAAGGTAATCTGAGTTTGACTTTGGGACTTTGCTGGAGAAAAGATTCATAGTGGTATGGATGGTGTGACCTGTCTGAAGTCCCCTTTGCTCCATCACTATAGTGACAAGATAATTGGGCAATACTGGTGAAGGAGAGAAACTTGCGTCAGAAGGTCTATAGGAAAAACCAACCATCCTGGTGTTCATAAATATCCTTCTGCCAAGGCAAGAGGAATCCCTTCTTTTTGCTCTTCCATCTATGTCTAGCAGGCTTCCTGTTGTCTTTTTTCTTATTCCAGGATGGTCTTGGTTGACTATTGAATAAATGAATGAAGAATCCATCATTTACTGACCACCTACTGTCAGGTCTTTACTAGGCGCTCAGAATCAGAAATAAAAGCAGTGTCCTTCCTCTCAAGGGGTTTATGATCTAGTTTGAAAGCTTATTAAAACAAACAGGATGAAAAATTATGATAGCAGATAACATAGAATGCCTCAGGAGAACAAGGAGGGAGACCTAATACAGACTGAGGGATACTGAGTTGAATTTTGATGGTTATTTTAACCCACTTTTATCCAAAAATGATAATGGGGGTAGGGATGAAGGGTGTGGGAGAGCCAACTGAGATAAAGAGAAATTTGTTTAAAATCTCTTTAGCGTTTCACCTATAGAAAGAAGGAAAAGAATTCTTAGTGTGTTTCTAGACACTGCGAAGTGTAAGCAGGTACTATGAAGTTTACTTCTTAGGAACAACATGATAAAGTACTATATTACTGCCATCTTACAGATGAAGAAACTGAGACTAAATCACTTGCCAAAGGTCACTCTAGGAAGTGGAGTTACCGATTTAAAAGGTTGGTCTGTCTGTACACAAAGTCTATCATTCTTTCTATGACCACACGCTGCCTTCTAAATAAAAATATTGTTGTTGACGAGGTGAGACTATGGGAAGTTGGTGAAACTTCAAATATATCTGGAATGTCCAGTAAGGTATGACCCTGACTGGTGTACCACAAATTCTCAATCGTGTAGTTTATACTCTATGCAGAGAGATTTCAAAGCTTTTCTTTTACACTAAAGTAGGTGTAACATACTCATGTAATCAGCTTATCACCAGTCAGAATGTCTTTGCTTCTTACAGGCAAGTAGATGGGACTGGGTAGAGTGTGGAAGAAAACAAAGATGGCTGAGGGGTGAGCCATCCATTGCCATAACTGGGCCAATGGACTTTTGCAATGAATAGTGGAAGTAGAAGGAAAATAAAGTCAAAGATTTTGTGATAGGTTTAGTCAATTAAATTTCTTTTCTGAATGTCTTTGATTCTCTGTCTCATGTTTAGGAAATAATACAAGAATGATAGCAAGATGAATTGATTTATCCACCAAATTACATTTTGACATCCATTCATTCATTCGTTCTGCAAATATTTACTGAGTGCCTATTATGCTAGTCTTAGAAATTCAGAGACACAAGAAATGATTCCTGTCTTCGAGGAATTCCTAAGACTACTAAGACCACTGTATAAATAAGCCATTATAGAATCATGCCATGATTCAGGAAGATAGAGCTTTCTATGGAAGTATGCAGGACAGACCCAAATCTCTCTTGGCTGTTGGTGGAGAGGAAAGGGATAATTGAAGAAGGCTTACTACAGGGGCATGATAATTGGGGAGGTCCTGATGTATGAGTAAAAGACTTGGGTAGCAAAGTGGGTAGGACTTGGGAGAGGGTGTCCCAGCCAGAAGGAACAAACAGTAGGGACAAAGGCATGTAGGTGAGAAAGACTATGTTATCTTCATAAAATTGCAAAAATGACTGAAGCACAAGCATCTATTGAATACCTATTATGGTCCAAATATTGTTACGACAGAAAGACTCAAAGATATGATAAAATTTTCATCCCCATGTTTAATATCTCATTGGAGAGACAGAGATCTACACAATGGCATAAACAAAATAATTAAAGACATGATAAAAATAGTGTTAAATAGAGAGTGGAAGCAACATGCCCACAGTACAGGAGAAGTGGTGATGAGTTAAGGGATTACGAAAGGCTTTTTGGAGGAGATGACATTTGAAATGGGGCTTGAATGATGGACAGAATCAGAAGGAGGCGTTTTTGGTAGCAAGGAGAGTATGCACAAAGACAGGAAGGTGTGACCCATTCCAGGAATGGAAGCTATTCCTGTGGACTGGAGGACACCATACACAGGAGGGGTAGTGACAGACGAGCCAGGCCATGTTGACTCCATCCCCTCCCACAGTCCTACTCTCATTGATTGTGCCTAGGGAATCTTGTTTACTTGGTCTAGACAACAGGGGAAGAAGTCCTCACATTTGGAAGTTGACCCTTGGAAAAAATCAGTTGCCAAACTAAAATAGATTTATTTTTAAATTTGGTAATTATTTGCCCCAATGAGAAACTACACTAAGCAAAACACAAAACAAAAAACAAAACAAAACAAAAAAATACACACAAAAACCCCCAAAACAAACAAACCAAAACACAAAACAAAAAAACATGATCAAACGTTTATTGGGGACTGCCTAGAGCCCTTTCATCATTGCGATAATGTTTTTCAAGGATTTTAAATATAAATATATATATATATATATATATATATATATATATTTCAGGGCAATTAAAATCCATTTGCCATAAACTCTTATAAAATATTGTTTGAACAAAGTTCAAGTGGAAATGGTAAAAAGAAAAAGAGTGAACTTATCATTTGCATCAATGCTTTGTGAAAATAATTATCTCCTCTAACACTTATAAAACTCTCTAAATGTTTTTCATTTTATATTTAGTTTCTTAAAAGATAGGAACATTTTAAAAAAGGCACAAGTCCTATAAATGGCAACCACTCTTTCAATATCCAAAGAGGGAAAATCTCAAGAGGTATGGTACAAGTCTGTGGTATAGTACAGACTGGAAAATATTATTTTGTCATAAGTAAGAGAGCTGTATCCCACAAGCTGACAGTAATACTAGCTATTAAAAACACTGAAGACGCTTAGGATATTCAATGCCTTAGAAAGAATTTCATAATGTCCACGCTAATCACACAATCCAGAACTGCAAATAGAGCTAGGATATATCTTAGTTTGTTTCCTCATGATCATAAAGTCAGAGTCTCTCCTGGATTTTTTTCAAGAGTAAAACCAAGAACCAAATAGAATCTTTCCATCTACACATGAAACAACTCTTCACCGCCTTGAAGAGAGTTCTACACTTAAAAAGAGAATTCCATCCAGACAGCATAGGGAATTTTGTCCTTTGCCAATAGGTCTTGACTTGCTCTGAGGCAGATGCTGTAATTAGGCACATATTTTCATCTTATACTCCTAATAGCAACTTCTTTGTGAGCACCTACTTCCAGAACCGTATGTGTCTAAATAGCAGTGGATGCCCTCCAACATGAGTTAGATGCAATGAGAACTGGTCTCTAGACGGGCATTTCTCTAAAATGTTCCTTTTCTATTAATGTCTCAAGCAGAGAATCTGGAATTAATCTTGTTCATGATATTCATGATCTTCCAGGAGATATTTCACAAATTAGTGCACAGTTCCAGGCTCTTACTGAAATGCATTCATGTAGGAATTCATGAAGGCACGAAGCCTTCAATGGTAAGATTAACTATAAGCTTAGAGTAGAGAGGATACTTGCAGCAGAACCTCAGACATAGAAACCAAGAGGATCCATGGATTTATAGAAGCCTGACCCTTTGGTAATCCAGAGTGCCCACAATGCTCCTCTGGTTGCATTAACTTATATAAATGAAAGAAAACAGTATTGTGGGTGTTTTATTCTGTGTACCAGGAAGACATTACAACATTTTTTACAATATTTAAACATACTCCACTCTATCCATGTCAGTGCCCTTAATTAAACTGAATATTTCTCCAGATTCTGTTTTTGATGAACTATTCATAAATTGAACTAAAGGAGAGACCACACACAATAACTTTAAGATTTTTCTTTTCTTTTTTTTTTTCTAAAGAAGTACAATTTCTAATTATTGTTGAACTTTATAAACATGATGCTTATTTTTAGGACCTCAGAAATTCTACTTAACCCCTATTCAGGGTGTGGAATTTAGTGTAGCTGCAATAAAGGGGCTTCTGATGTAAGGGACCAAAACGGGCCAGAATGTTCTATTCAGGTTAATTTGAGCAGAGCAGAGATCCCACGGTAAGTTCAACTCATTTGAGACTCAGAGATAAATTGAAAGGTGAAATCAGAATTTTCAGATCACCATTGCAATCCAATGCCCACTGAGGAAGAGCATGTTTCCTAGTTATATTTGCTGGGCATTCCTTGCTTTGAAATACTGAAGAAATTATGTAGCAGAGTCCTGAAAGCCTTGGGTTCTCTAAATTTTGAGTGATGGCTACCAAGTTCTTTTCCTCCCACCTACTACAAGAGCCAGTGCTGATTTGGACGTTTCTCCCCTGCTTTGAGGAAAACAAAAGCTCAAAGGCAAGGGCTGCAGGATGTATTATTCTTCCTCCGGTGGCCAGGGAAGTAGTACAGTGCTGGCAAAATTGGGATCTAGAAAGACCAGGTCCCAATCTTCAATGAATAAATATGTGATCTTCATCTGAATGTCTCTGCCTGGGATTCAAGCACAATATAGCATGAGTTCAGCGGATACAGGGAATTCTAATGGGATACAGACTATAATTCAACACTGGTAACTTTCCCTTATTAGTTTACCAGGGGTGGATCATTCATGTGGTGCAATGGAGAAAAGGGGATGGAGCGGGGCCAGGACACTGGGTTGCAGTGCAAATGCCATTGGCTATCAGCTGTGTGTCTCTCACAGACCTGGTTCCTTCATTTACACAACTTCATGATATCTAACACACTTTGCACCCAGAAAGTCTTTCAACTTGCAGATATTGTTGGTGTGTTCCACCAAAATCTCTCCCCTAGAAAGAGATACATTTTAAAACTTATACCCTAGTATGAAAATAAGACTTATTTCTCTTTACCCCAATAATTTCATTGCGACATGTGCGAATGTCTCACAAGTCTGGGTTTCCAGAATTTGGTGAACCACACCCTGTTATAATCTTGCTTATAGATTATCTTCACGGGAAGGTCTTTTTGACAATAGACACACTTAAATTATTGACTCCATGATGTTAGGGTGAAGAATCTCAATCAATGGGGATTTCCATTTCCTCAGAATTTGGGAAAAAATTGGCTATCGGGCACCTAATGGATTATTGTTAGTAGGTGTGGATACAACTTCCATGTTTGTCCTTGGTGATGGTAGAGGAGTTTGAGGGTGCCATATTTCCACAGCATTTTTTTTCCCACTTAAACGCCCAATGCAGTAAACACACAATTATTGTGATGCAGCTCACTGACTTTCTCTGAAACAATATACTCTGCTCTGGCATGGGGCTATTAACATAACAGAAATGTGAATCTGATTTTAGTGTTGAACTCAAGGCTACTTCAGAATGTAGAAAGAAAAATGTTAATATATGCAGCAGAAGGTATTTTAAATAAATATCTGTCATATAGAGTTAAACTTGGACTTCTCTGGTGTTAATTATGGGACAATCAGAAGAGAATAGAGAGGAAGGTATTTATTGCAGGTTGAAAAGCCAAATATTAGCTCTGCGACAAAGTAAGTCAAGTGAAGTAGCAGTGATGTATTGTTCTGATCATGCAGGGAATTCTTTAAAACAGATATTTTCCTGTGTATATGTTATTGATCAGATGGGAATAATTCAGATAAAAACTCTGACTAATTGGCCATTAAGATGGTATTTTGGAAGTGTTAATCTCCTTTCCTCAGATGTACAGAGCTAATCTAGAATTCAAGGGATAAAACATGGAAGAATGGGGTGCCTGGGTGGCTCAGTCAGTTAAGTGCCTGCCTTCGGCTCAGGTCATGATCCCAGGGTCCCCGGATGGAGTCCTGCATCGGGCTCCCTGCTTAGTGGGGAGCCTGCTTCTCCCTCTGCCTCTGCCACTCCCCCTGCTTGTGCTCTTGCTCTCTCTCTGTCAAATAAATGAATAAAATCTTTAAAAACATAAAATAAAAACAAGGAAGAAAAAAATCAGAGAGATAAACCCTGCAGTGGGATAAGATTAGTATGTGGAGCGGCCCCCTGGAAGAAACATTGATCAACTGGTACGTGGGACCTTCCACAGAGGAAGGGAAACAGGCTTGGAATGACTCCTCTGATATGTCTGAGAACTAGACTTTAATAAGGATTCCTTTTAGCAAGATCTGAAATGATTTTTTGAATCATTCAAATGTAATTTTTTTTTTTTTTTTTTTTTTTTACTTGCAGGATGAGAGCTAAATGAAGGAGCCACTTCTGCTGGGACAACTGGATGATTTGCTAAATTGGACAAAGGAATCATGGGAGAAGTCACATTGCATTGCATCAGAATGATCTCTACTGCTAAGGATGAAGTAGGATTGCTCTGCCTTGCCCCTTGGATTAGAGCGCAGTGCCACTGGCTTTGAACAATGAAATGTAAGCAGAAGGGATGCGTGTGTCGACTGGCTTAATTGCTGATACCCAGCTCTTTGTTCATCATTTCTGCTGCATGGGCTCCATGGAAGCATGTGCTAACAGGAAGGAGCGGTTAAGGTTCGCCTGGAATGCCCAGCCAACACAGGGAGGATCGCTGTCCTGGAGAATTATCTGGAGCCACAGTAGACTTTGGTTGGGCAAGAAATGGTTGTGCTAAATCTCTAGGAATATGAAGATGTTGACTACTGCAGCCCAACCTAGTTTATCCTAATAGAAGCGAAAAACCAAATTAAGAAAGAATGTTTGCAGTTGGCATGTTATTTACTTGCAAAACACAGGGAATCGGTTGACAAACTACTACAAGCAGTAGGATAATTCAGTAAACTGTCTGGTGAAAAATTGATACGCAGAATGAAGAGCCTTCATATATACAACCAACAACAAATATAGAAGTGTGGTAGAAGAAAAATCTCTATTTACAGTTACAGCCCCAAATTGAGAATATACCTATGAATATAATTAATGAGTCATGTGCATAATATATATAAAGAAAATTTTAAAACATTGCTAGATAACTCAAAAGAAAACTTGAATGAATATAAAAGCACATCAAGTTCTTGGCTAGGAAGACATGGCATCATAAAGATTTAAGAATCATCTTAGGTTAATTTGTAAATTTCCTGTGATCCAATTGAAATAGCAAGATAAGCTTATTTCAGAGTACTTATGATAAAAAGCGAGAAATCCAGGGAAATTCGAGGAAAGCAGAGAAAGGGAGAGTAGGCTGGCCTTAGTATTATGTATTAGTAAATGTATTATAATACATTTATAATGTATTATAGTAATTAATTAGTAATGTATTATAAAGCTATGATAATTAAAAACTGGTGATTCTGGTAGTTGAATAAGCAGAGAGTTGGAACAGTTTAGAAATGTAGAAATAAGCCCAAATACATACAAAGTTTTAATATATGATAAAAATGGTATTTGAAATCAGTGGGAATAGAGGCAATATTCATTAAATAACAAGTGGGTAGGTAGCATGCAAATAGCACATCTCTATCTCACTACTTACACAAATACGCTAGAGGAGTCCAATTGTTGAAGGTTAAAAAAACTAAAATCATTAAGATACTAGAAAAACCACTAATCTCATAGTAGGAAAGTTCTTTCTAATATGACACAAAGCCCAGAAGACCTAAAACACTGAAATGAAAAGTCTGGTTATATGAAAGTAAAAACATTTTCTATGTGACCAAAACCAAAAATCAAATACAAAGGTAAATGAGAGACGATAAAAAAAAGTTTGCAACTCATATGACAGAGTTACTGTTCTTAATATAAAAAGATACAAATTAATATAAACAACAATCCAGTAGAAACATGAGCAATGGACACAAAATAAAGCACATAGGAGAGAAGAGAAACATGCAAAAGGATACCATGTCAGAGAAAAGTAAGCAAATACTACACTGAAAGATTATCATATATGAGCAAAGATCCAAGCAGCCTATGAGCAGTATGGGTGAGGATGTAGGGAAATATGAACTCACCTGAATTTCTGGTGGTATAACTATTAAAACCTCGATGGGAGTAATTTAACAATGTCTACCTTAAAAAAAAAAATCCCTATAGTTTTTGAACTATTATTTTAATTTCTTTAAATTTGTCTTAAACACTCATGCAAGTATGAAATGAGTAAGGCTCAAGTATAGCTCCCAAAATAGTTTCTGGAATAATGAATAATGATAATAATAAAGACTGAAGAGTGATTTTAAGCTCCTAAGAGAGAACATTTAAAGAAAAGCATGGTACTTCCATACACTGGAATACTATGCAGCTTTTATAAAGAATGAGGCTTCTCTACATGACTCACACTGAGTGAACTACAAGCTATACTGGGAAGTGAGAAATGCAGCACTCAGGGACTGAACCTAATATTGGCATATACTTGTATGTTTGTGCGTGCATAGAATAATTCTGGAAAAATATTCTACAGCCCTGGCAGTCAGTCTTGCCTTTCGGGACAGGAACTGGAATACTTGGTTCAGAGTTAGGAAGACTTCCTTCCTTCCTTATGAATTTCATATGACATGTCTTCATTACCTACTAAAATAACTGGAATAACCAAACACAACTAAACAAAAAGGAGGTTTTGAGATTTTAAGGAGAGTGCAGATTTATGACGGCTTAGCAATTCTAACGGAGCTGCAAGGGACAGATCGCACCTGAGGGCTGACTGTTCACAGTGATCCAAGTGCCAGATGGCCTAGTGTGTTCACCGTATTCATCTTTCCTAGAAGATCTAGATGATCTACTCTTCCATACAAAAGAAGCTAATACCTTTTTTTTTTTTAATCAATTTTTAGGGGAAATTTGGAAATGGAATTGTGCCTGCAGAATCTACAGCATGAGCTTTCTAGAACTACCTGTGAACATCAAAGAAATCACTGGCTGAGCCAGGTGATGACTTACAAGGTTAGACAGCAACTATGAAACTCATGCCGTCCCTCGCTGCACCCCACCCTTTGTGCCTATGTCTCTGAGAAAAAAGAAAGCACCATCTGCCTTGCTTCTGTGTGTGGAAGGTATGGAGCGGCTTCATGTCTTAAAATAGACTCAGAAATAATAACTTCCCCACTTTGTTTTTAGTTATGAGAATATAGCTTAAAACATTTGGCATTTGAGAATAAAGCAGAAGGGGAGAGCCGGAATGAGGGTGGGTTGGTATGTGGGAGCAAAAAGAACTAATAGTCGGAACCACCTGCCATGTGGTGGGCACTGTGCTAAGTCTTTCACGTGGATATTTCATGTATTCCTCACAATGCTAAGAGGTATGTGCTAGTAATATCATTTTATGCACGAAGAAAAGTGCAGCCTTGGAGCTGGTAAGAGAACCATGTTCCCAACCCCACAGCACCAACCATCATTTTATTTGGTATCTTTGTTCAATATGTTCCCATTTTCTTATCTTGCATTGTGTAGCACATCATCCTTCCCTCATGAATAGAATTTCATCTGTGCTAGGGAAAATTCTGATGCTAAGCGTTTAGAAGAAGAGGAGTTCAATGTCAAATGTGGATGCTCTTCCAAAAAAGAAAAAAAAAAATCTGGTGATTCACTAAAATCTCAACTCGTTCGTGTTCCAGGAATTTACAGCTTCCCTCATGTTTTCTTCAAAT
Organism: Zalophus californianus; assembly: GCF_009762305.2. Taxonomy (NCBI): domain Eukaryota; kingdom Metazoa; phylum Chordata; class Mammalia; order Carnivora; family Otariidae; genus Zalophus; species Zalophus californianus. Next base: position 130,482,070 of record NC_045603.1, read on the forward strand.
AAAGTAAGATCTTATGTTTCTTAGTTTTAGGCAAGTTAAGTAATTTTGTTGTCAAGTTTTAAGTGATTTCTCAATGGAATGGTGGGTGCTGGGATGACTTCTTTATCCCTGCTTTGAGACAGCTTCTGGAATTTTCTAAAGGTAATGTTTTTCAGACTGGCATGACCTGTTGAGACAAACGTGAAGTATATTTCTGGGTTGGAGCTGGTAGGTTAGCCCTGAGCCCTTCAGGTTCCTTCTGTCTGCACACAGAAGAGTCTCAGGTCCAAAGAATTTCCAAATATATGTCCACGCTTTTGAACTTTTGAACTAGATTTTTCTTTATCCCTATTCTAAAACTCACCATGAGTTTGGCTTTGTTTCTAATGAGGAAAGGTGCCTTTGTTACTTCTAAAGACTGCTATTTAGAAACAAAGTTCCAAATGTCAGGCTGAATCTGGAAGTGATTACTCACAGGAATAAAACATGGTAAGTACATATTTGAATGAATGCTCACAGCTGTGTTTTTTATTAGAGAAATTCAGTGAGAAGAGTTTTAATGCTGTGTTACAGTTGAGAATCTTAAGGTGTATAACACTGGCAATTCCACATTAGAGCTCCCCTGGCAACTGTCACTCTGTGACATCACATTTTATGTAATGAGGCATAAAAATGTACACTTTGTGAACTCCACAGCAAATTCATGTGCAGGGGGAATCGGAGTGAAGGGGGGTGTAGGAGCTGCCTCTGAAATCTTAGTTATAATGTTTCAACTCTTCAGTATCTCTGTTTGAAGCTCCATTTTTGTAGCTCTCACAATTTAGTGATACTAACACATTGTACATGCTTTAAGTGTTAAAGAGAAAATACCCAATCCCTTTTCCTATTCCATTTATCTGACTCTCGTTAATTTCCCTTTCAATCCATAAGATCTTGTGGAGCCATTAACAGGTTCTATTGTCCAAATCTCACTATTTTATGAGCTGTTGGCTTAATGGCTACAAAAAGTTTTACAGCATCTGGTGACAATACCTACTGAGTGGATCTAGTTTCGACTAGTCACCAGAGTCCTGATTTTGGCTTCCGTCTTTCTAACAGCTAGCTAGGGGACCAGTCACTATTGAATACAGATCTGAGTGGCCTCCGATCCAGATGGTGAGTGTAGGGATTATCTCTCTTCCCAGATGAGACAAAAGTCCTTGCCTAATATTCAGCACGACCCCTGCTGAGCAAAAGGAAAAGTTGGTGAGAACCGAGATACCCTTGGATGGCCTTTAAAATTGCTAACTTTGAGTTGCAGAGGGAACTTTGTGCTTGTGAATGCCCTTACATTCAAAATGTGAATTGAACAAGTGTTAATTCCTCAGTCCTTTCCCCCAGACGGAGCCACACAGATGGGCTGATTAAAATCATAGGTCTGTGTTAAAGGAAAATTATTGCATTAGAGGGAGCATTTGGGGAAAGTGGGCGATGGGTTGGGCAAAAAAATAACAAACAAAAGCAGATGGAGCATCTTGCTTGGAAAGATATTATTCCATTATTCTTTTATTATCTAACTTCTGGAAATGGGAGAACGTAGAATAATGGTAGATACAGATTTGTCAATAATAAAACATCAGGTAAAACTCCTTCAGGGCCATAACAACTAATAGGCTATTGTTTAATAGTTTTGCAAAAGCTTGCTCCTTTTTGTCTTCATTCGTGCTTTGCAGTGGTTTGCTGAGGCGAGGAGCTACTGCATACCATGACATCATGTGCAATGCGTCCAGATCCCTAAGACAAGCCCCTCCAATTAGTACTCTGAAAAGGAGTATACTGGCCACTCCAACATCCTCACTAGAATACAGTTCACTGAAAGAGTTCTGCTATCTTTAAGCAAACTGGTTCTTTTGTTGGAGAGATTGTTATTCCCGAAGTATCTTGGTTTATGTAATCCGAAAAGAATGTAGCTCAAGTAACAATGATTTTGAAGTTTATGTTGCAGAAAGCATGATAGGCATTTGTCTAAGATGATGTAAAGAGAGCTTTAATTAAACTTAAAGAAATCAAATTTTGGAAAAGGAGGTTAAAAACAGTTTGCAGACTTGCTAGGGAATATAAGGACCCTGCCACTAAAAAGCAAATACACCCACTAGTCCAGTAAATTATAAACGGGATTCCAGGCATAGGAGTGCCTTTGTGAGCACAGTCTCCTTCTAAAACCATCGGGGAAAATTACTGACTTCTGGCTGCTTCCAAAGAATGGGAAAATGAACCAGGGTAAGAGAGCAAAGAAGACCATCACCCAGGAATATTTGGGGCAGAGGTCTAAGGTCAGGGTGCTGAAGAGATTTGGGGTAATTATCCATCAGAGTCCAGTACCTGGGAGAGTCATCATTGCGCAAGCTCCAGAGGGAATGGAATCCTTGTCTTCACATCACAGTCTATTAGTGCCATTGGATTAAAAGTGTGGGTCCTCTCTACTCTTCAGAAGCTTTGGGGTTTTAAAAGGTGATTCTCTTATTTATAGTTGTCATTGTTTTCTGGGGATCCTCTTCTCTATAATCATGATTTTCTGGGAAGGCTGCCTGGTAAAGAGGAATGTTTCATAGACACTGAACTATGGGTATCTGCCATTTTTAGCCCAGTGACTTGGGTAGGCTACTTCATGTCTCTGAGACCCGACTGATACATCTTCAAAATGGAGACCGTACTCCCCATCTCACACATTTTTTGGAAGGATTGGTGAAACACACAGAGAGGAAGGATCTAGCAGAGTGGGTGGCATACGGTGGGTCCTCCATAAATGAGAATTTTTTCCCTCCCTTCCTTCTGTTCCCTTTACTGGAATGGGAACAGCTTAGTCTATATGATAATAAAATATTTGTTTCCATAGACACAAGGACGCTAACAAAAGTTTTGACCATGCCATGGGGCATTTAGTGTTTTTAAGAGGGTTAGGTAAGAATTAGGCATCCACAAGGTCCCAAACAATGTGTTAAAAACTAGAATACAGTGATGAAGACATGATCTGCCCATGGTTCTTGTGTTCTGGAACTTACAGTCTGGCAGGCGCTGGAAAGAAATCCCGTTGTAAGCAGTTATATAGAAAGTTTCCTTCAAAGGGTAGAAGCTGAAGGTGTTCTGAGACCTCAGAAGACCAGGGGACTTGGGAGAAGGTAGGATCTCAGTGGCACCAGACACATTCCTCTCCTCATGTCTCACAGGGCCCTTGTGCGGGCCACTCCCAGTGACACCATCCCCTGAGATCACTGACGGCCAGGAAGCAGGTGGTGAGGCTCAAATGAGAAAACATCTGTTAAAGAGTCTGGGAATCTAGAAGGGGCTAGACAGAGACAGGGCACCTTTGTCATTCTGGGCTCTCTGCAGGCCTGCACCCTGGGGAAGTCTGATCTCCTGCAGCAGGCTCTGCTCTCCCAGGTATACTCCCGAGGTGGGGGCGGGTGCGGTGAGGGCTCCAAGAGGCTGTTCTGAGACCACTCACTTATTTCAGAGTAGCCCACAAGCAGAAAAAACTTTCAGAAACATTAAGATGTAACTACTGTAATTCTAGTTATCCCTAAAGAGCTCCTCCCCACCCCCTGCCCGATCTACACTTCCCTCTGAAGGTCCACGCACTTACGCAGAGGTTTTATTGGCAAGTGTGAGAACCCTGAGATGTGAAGTCATAGGGACCTAACTCATAGCAACTCTTGCAATGAAAGCAAGTTTGTCCGCCTCCTTTCAGTGCGTAAAATGAGGCTCTTTTAGGGGCTGTGGAGGCCCTGCTTACATCTTTATTGGATGGTCCTGGGACTTGGATTTCTCTGTTAAATTCTTTGTTTTGTTACAACAGCCACTTAGCAGGGGCTTCTTCTTTTTCTTCTTCTTCTTTTTTTTAAAGATTTTATTTATTTATTTGAGAAAGAGAGAGAGAGAGAGAGAGCGAGAGTGCACAGGCAGGGGGAGCAGCAGAGGGAGAGGGAAAAGGAGACTCCCCACTAAGCAGGGAGCCTGACATGGGGCTCGATCCCAGGACCCTGGAATCATGACCTGAGCTGAAGGCAGACACTTAACCCACTGAGGCGCCCAGGCGCCCCAGCAATGGCTTCTTAAATGCCAGAGACCTAGAGTTTGGGATCAGAGAAACCCTCCAACAACTTGTGCTGACTTCCCAAAGTCCCATCAACAGTTTAGGGAATGCAAAAAAATAATAAATAATAATAATAATAAAACCCTCTGAGCCCTGTAACACTTGGTACGACATCGGTCCATCGGTGGTGTTGACAGAGAAAAATACTTAACATCTTAATATTGCATTGTAAACAGGTGATTAAGGACAGAGTTTTCAGGATTTGAGGACTCCAAAATTAATATACAAGAGACAGCACATTTTAATAAGCGGTCAATGAAGTACACCAAATAGAAAATAGACCGCTGCCTGCTATCAGAGCTAGCCAGCTGAAGAATCATTCTGCCTCAACTCAGTAATATAGGAACCCTTAACAGCATTAAATATTAAGTTCTAAAATAAGAAAAGAAGGTGGGAAGAATAAAAACCTATAGCAAAAAGACAAAACCCTAGAGGGAGAATTCAAGAAAATCTGTTTATTTGTGATCTCCCCCCCACCCCCATTCCCTCATGAAAGCTTTGTCAGTAGTCGATGGGTCTCACGTGCGTGAAGCTGTTAATCACATTTAGGAAATCTACATGCAGTTAACTGCATATGAAACTCACTTAAGTCAGGCAGATTTACTACCCCAGATCAGTCTTATTTCATTTACTCTATTCCTATCGGTAATACAAATGCACTCTAACATGAGTCTGGGAGTCTTGACTTGACAATCGCTCTTTCTTTTTCGTACGAGTGAGGCCAGGATGCAGTTCCTGACCTGTTGGAAGAAGGTGTGGTTCAGAAGCTCCCAAACAGGAGTAGACTGTAAATCAATCAAGCAACTAACGCGCTTCACAATTGGGCGTGGGCACACAAGATCACACTGGCTTAACGAAAGTAAACTCGAGGTGGGAGGAAAAAGTCGACATTAGCTTTTTATTTTGGCGCAAGTTGGGAGCAAATGCCAAAGTGTTCTGTTTCCAGGCGAAACCTGGACTCCAGCGGCCGGTGAAGGGGATGTTAACTGCACTGTTCTACGCTTGAAACTTTTTGGTGGACAACTTGGTATTTTCAGAGAAAAAAAAAAAAATCTCACGAAATAGATCCAGAGGCTACAGCTTTCAAGACTTGAATAAAGCAAACGAGGAAACCCATCTGGTTCAGAGACACCCGGATACTTAGATCCACCCTGTCCCTTTGGGGCTCAGGATGATGCTGTGTGTGACTTGGACCTTTTGCACTTCCTCAGTAAAGAGGGGATGAGAGGTCCCAGTGGAACGCTCAGGCTGAGGATGGAAGAGAAGGATGCAGTGAAGAAAGCGTTGCTGAAGGAAGCTGGTCCTACAAGGAAGGACACTTTCTAACGCTCGAGTTACAAATGATCAAGTAAGGAGTTTTCACTTTGGCCCCGAGGCCATCTCATTATGGCGAAAACCTTGCTTCTCGGAGCTTCGGGATTTGCAGTTTTGGAAACTTGAGTACATTCCCAGCTGATCCAGCAAAGCATGATGCTCTTCGTTCTATGAAAATACAGGACATCATTATGCTTGTGCTTCTAACACATGCAATGTAGCCTCCGGTGCAAAATGGGATTAGTATTGGTGCCCGCCGAAGTGACTTACAAAAGGTTGCCATGAGTACTGAATGAGTTCATTCACAATGGCAGCTTCACCTAGTACAACAGCAATGAAATCTAGCTGCTAGTGCTCTTCTTGTCATTATTGTGGCCATATTTCCACAGGAAGAATTGTACTAAGTCACAATAGTCACAAGGCTGGGAAATGATAACACTGTAAGTGGATTAAAGGCTGGCTGGGAGGAATTCCCTAAATATTTCTCTTCTATCTATTCTATACCTACAGGATTAGGGAAATGTTACCAACTTCTCTACATTTTTACTTAGCTGCCGCTTAATTAAACTAATCATGGAAAAGTGTAGGGGCAAAAGAAGGTCACAAGAGGGGCAGTTCAAAGTTGGAATTTTTTGGTTATTTTGTTTATTTATTTATTTATTTTAAAATTATTATTATTTTCTCTTAGAGAGAGGAAATGCGAGTGGGGCAGGGGGACAGAGGGAGAGGGAAAAGAAGAATCTTAAGCAGGCTCCATGCTTAGTGTAGAGCCCGACATGGGGCTTGATCTCACAACCCTGAGATCATGACCTGAGCCAAAACCAAGAGTCAGATGCTTAACCAACTGAGCCACCCAGGTGCCCTGATTTTATTTTATATTATATTTTTTTGGGCGGGGGGTAAATTTGAAGAAACATTCTCATCCACAGAGACTTGGTCATGGTGCTATGGGTAAAAGACATTAGCAGAGTGGATATATGTGTCTATGTGACATCTTATTTTATTCCGAACAACAGAAGTGGCAGAACCAAGACCTTTCCTTCTGCCATCTGCCTCTTTTTGTCCCTGAATTTGCTCTTTCTCCTCTTATGCCCTGGAGGAAAGATGATTATCCATTAGTTACTTCAGCAGGGCAGAATTATTCTTAAGAATCTCCGTAGCCAGGATTATTGCCTTAATTCGTCAAATTCTAGGAATACATCTGAATATAGTATGCTATTCACAGATTTCTAGATCTAGTGGGATTTGAGACTGTCCCCCAAGGATTTTCTGCAATCAACATATATAATAGCATCAGGACTAGGTTTATATGCTGAAAACATGGGGCAGCATTAATTTGGGTCATTTTTATAAGCCATTACATATCGATTGACCAAATTAGCTGGATGTGATGTGAATTGATTAAGGTAGCTAGATTTACTAATTGATTGTACTGGAACAAAAATCGTTTTGATTCTATAGATGCAGACCAAATCTTTTAAGTGACTAGAATAATGCACTGCGTGACAGAGTTACGCCATGGAGAAAGCTCTATGTGGCCCATGGGAATATTCTTCCTAGTGTAACTGCCGCGCATATACTGTTCTTTCTCATTCCAAGTCACAGAGATAAGTAAAAGAAGGAAAAGTAAAACGAAATGCTGAATAGTCAATGGAAATGCAGCGACAAGAGCATAATCCAGAAGACTTGCTGAGTCCAGTTTTATCAGTCTTGTCAGACGGGCACTCCACCTTCTTGGGTGCGGGGTTAAGCACATCACCCCGCAGTCACACTCCCTGGGTTCTGGGCCAAGCTTGCCAATTTCACTCATTGGCTGACACTTAACTTCTCTGCATCTCAACTTTGGGACCAGGAAATCAGGTATGATTGACCCTATCTTGCAGAACCGTGTAAAGCATTCGATGAGATAAACCCACCTCGAGCACTTAGGACAGTGTCTCCCACATTACAAGTCCTCAATAGATACAAGCCCTTTTTTATGCTCCTCTTCATTATTCTATCTGTAGGTCTTCCCCCTTCATCATCTCTGATTTGTCTTGGCTCATCCTGCTTCCTAACGCTTGGGTTCAGTTATGCTTCCTCCGAGATCCAGAAGCCGCTGGTTTTGGCGTGCTGTTTCCAAGGGAACTTCCTGTTGCACTGGCTTTGGGTTCTATCAGTGGCCAGGGAAAATGGAATGAGAGCCAACTCTGCCTAAGGGAGAGAGGCCTGATGCCATAAAACACCACGTATGACATAGTTTCCCACTGCTAAGATTAGAATCTCTGCAGAATCAGAATGTGGTAGGAGAGATAACTCAGTAAATTAAATGATGACTCCGCAATCAACGTGCAAACTGCCCTTTTACTTTTAGTAAAATAGGCAGCTCTTTTCAGATGCATGTTTATGACACAGATTACCCATGTTTGCTGCCCTCTGGAGAGTAAAGAAGAGCCCTCTTTTAGATACTCTCTGCAGATAGGTTTCAAATTCTGGCAAATAGAGACAGCAATGCAATTATTCACAGGAACAGATTCCACAGGCTGCGTCTCCCATGTGAGTGAAAAGCATTTCATCAAATTGTTGTATTGTTTAAAGCAAGGTTGCTTATGGCCATAAAGAGGGCTCAAACACCTGCTTTGAAACCAGGTACACAAACACACATCCTGCCTGGAGTCTACTCCTTCGCCTTGTTACGAACCTTGATCTCAACCTTGAAACATTCAGTTCTTTTCCCAATCCAGAGCCTTAACCTGGGCATTTTTCAAGAACCAGTCCGCGCTTTCAAGATGCTTATCCTTCACTGAGTTATATTAAAAGTAGGTCTCAAAACCAAAAATACATTCATTTGAACTCTGCTTCTAAATTATCTCAATCAGAGGATGCTCTGTCTTGGCAGTGGTTAATCCCAGTTGTGCCTCCAAATCACCTGTGGTGATTTTAGGGGGATGTCTGGTCTTCAGCCCTAGAGACTGTCAATGGGGGAGGGGGGCACGAGGCCTAGGAATGGGTACTTCTGAAAACTTCCACAGGGTCTACAGTGTACAGCCAGCCTGTGAACCACTTTGCTTTTCATTTCGTTACTTTGAGTACCCTCAAGGTCCTCCGTGAGATACTCCTTTTAGAATTCAGAGCTGAAGAAATTTTTTTCTTGTAAAGACACAGCTTTCTTTCTTCTAAATAGAGAGATTTATATGATACACTTTACTTCTTATTATACCTGATAGAAGGAAACTTACAGTAAATTCAAGGTCCAATCACAGAAGCTGTCTGAGCTCTCGTGGCAAGTATATTCAAGCCCTTATTTTTTTATTTAATTTTAATATCTCTCATAAATATGTTTGTTATATATTTTACTGTGAGTTTCTTCAAATTCTTGAGGGAATCGCTTCTTGGTTTTGCTCTCTGGTTTTCTCAGCTATCCAAGAGTGAAAATGGGCTAAATAATAATAATAATAATTACTACTATGACTACTAATGATATTTCTTGCTGTTTCTTGAATGCTGTATGTACCAGGCACTGTGCTAGGGGATTCATGCATGCAACCCAAGTCAGTTGCCCTTCCTCCTTACAAAGGGGGCTAAATTTGGATTCAGCACCCCATAGTTGATAGCCTGCTCTGTTCCTGATCAGGAAATCCCTCTCAGGGATTTCTGTTCATTCTGAGCAGGAATGCCAGCCCTCTATAAGATGCTATAGCCAGCATCAATAACAACATGCGGCTTTGTCTCACATGCGAAACTCAACTTTCCTTCAACCTTGTTATTGGAAGTCCTCTCAAAAGAAGCTTCATCAACAAACTAGCTCTTCCCAAAGAATCAAGGGGGCTGAGGATGATTACACTACACATTTAATTGCACAGTAGACCTTTGTGATCTCAAAAGTTCTGTTTTGCTCCTCTAATAAGAGAAGGGTTTGCCCACTGGTTATTTCCCTGATTAGGGATCAGCAAAGCTCTTCTGTGCAGGATGGGAGAGTAACTATTTTAGATCTTGTGGGCCATATGGTCTCTGTCACAACTCCTCAACTCTGCCCTGATCCTACCTGCTGCAGACAGTAGGTAAACAAATGAGCCCTTGCTGTATTCAGTACAATTTGATTTGCAAACAGGTGGCAGGCTGAATTTGGCCTCTGGGTCATCAGTTGTCAATCTTGCCCTTAGAGTATTGCTTTTAATATTTTGTGGGTTCTTTCTCCTTTCTCTGTTAAGCTCTTTGTCAATCCTGTTCCCCATCCCTGGCATCACCAACAATGCCAAGTGACTTTTCCTTCCTATGTAGAGTGATTCTCTCCTTTTCTCCAGAACCTTGACATCAGATGGTACCTAAGCCCCTGGGGACTCAACTTCTACCCTAAACTGTTATGAAGATGTTTTTGCAAGCAAAGACCATTCTCCTATTGAAAGGGATTCTGGCGCTAAATGATTAGATTCGATTACAGCGTTCTCTGCCTCATTCAATCCTATCATCTCAACAATCCTGTAAATCAGTTGTCAAAAACACTAATGCCTTCCGGATCAGGCAGTGACCAGGTAGGTGAGATGACAGGGAGTGAGGAAATAAGAGCTGAGTTGGAAAGGCATGCTATACTTGAAGAGTTCACATCAATCTTTAGAAACGGTGGTGTTCATGGACAAAACATACCTATGGCCTAAGGTGAGCCCAACGACTACCAGTGTGCAAGCTGTTCTGTAAGGTTTTTAGGTATTATTTCTACGCGTTTGAAAGTAAGACTCAAAGTCCAAGTGCTTTTTCCACAGCTAGTAAGCGGCAGAGCACTTGAGAAAATATTAATTGAAATCCTGCTTACTATATGCCAAGCCCTATGATTGGCCTTGGAAATACCATGACAGACTAGGGGCAGTTCCTGTCCTCAGGGGACCTGCAGTTTGATGGGGTGGGAGGCCATTACAGTGAACCCTGAGAAGCTCCCAATGGGGACTGGTTAGGGTCCTTTGCACTTACATGACAGAGCCATCGAGCCCCATCCTCTGTGGGAGTGGCTTTCTGGATGATGTGATAGCTCACTTGATATGCAAAGACACATGGGATTTCATGAGGCAAATTTTATACTGAGTCAGGAGGCCAAGGGTCCGGAGAGTGCAAAGGCCCTGAACTAAAAAGGAACATGCTCCTTCCAAAGAAAAACATGGAACATTGAGCCACAGTGGTAGGGTTGCAGAAGGGACTGGCTAGAAAGAAAGACCCAGATCATCCTGCATCTTGAAATGGACTTATTCCTAAGGACACTGGGGGCCATAAAATGGTTTTAAGTATCAAATGTACATTTTGAAAAGTTCCTTCAAGCTGGATTATAGAAAATGGGTTGGAAAGATGCAAGCCTAGAAACCGGAGTTGGGCTATGATAATCCAAATAGGACGTGGTGGTGGGCTAAATGAAGGTGTGAGGCTTGAGAGAGCTGGTCAGAGCCTGAAGTATTAAGGCTTTGCATTGATGAGTTCCAGATTGTTTTGCTTTGTAGAAGGCGTCAGGGAAAGGAAATGGTCAAGAGTCATGTCTGGGATCCTCTCTGAGCCTTGTGCTGCCTGATTCTAGCACAGGAAGTTAGTGCCAATTAGAAAAGAATGGGAGGGGTGTACGGAATTGGAATATTAATGTAAATTAGATGTGTGCCCTTTTTGGCGATGCTACTGCACTTTGGCTTGCAGTTGCTTAGTCCTGAGAAAGTGTTGTCCTTTGGTTCTCTCTCTGATTTCCCTTCTTGTACTTTCTTTTCTCTTCTGGACCTACTCTTCCTCTTCCCAAAGTCCAGAACACTTTTGAGTTTCTGGTATTTTCATGTTTCCCAAGAGGATGTTTGGGGGCTGCTGTAGTTAGCGGCTAAAGCCAGGAATGTACAATTAGAAGACCCAAGTTCAAAACCCAGTTTAGCCACTGCATAGCTGTGAAATTTTTTGGCAAGTTCCCTAACCTCTTGTGCCTCACCTTAAAATGGGCTTGACAACAGTCTGTCCCTCATAGTGCTGTTGAGAGTATCCCATGAGCTCCCACCTATAAGACTGCCCAGCACAGAGCGAGTGATCGATAAATATTAGCTATTATTTTGGCATTCTGTGTAAGCCGACCTTCTTGCATCCCCATGTTGTAAACCCATACTCCCAAAGTTATTATTCCAAACTATCACCACCAAAACTCATTCTTTTTGGAGATATAGCTGCCGGACATCTGAGAAACTGTCTGATGGATATGAATTGATATTGGCCAATCTAGGATTTTTCCAATTTAAAAGAGAATGTTAGAGAGGAGGAAGGAATATTATTGGTCCTGTTCTCCCGGAGGGCACTAGATACATAGCCTCATTCTGCCTGAAAGGAGCTTGGCTGCATCATGACACTATCAGCATAGCACAATTTCTCATGTTAGGATCACTATGCAATCCCATTTATTCACTCAATAAATGTTTATCAAGCCTTTCTATAGAACCTGACACCTGGAAGCAACCTTCATGTAACCCCTTTATTTTATAAACCAAGATGAGCCCAGAAAGATAGAGAGACTTACTGCAGACCAACATCTATTTAATGGTAGGGTCGTTTCTAAGACAGGAGGCCATGGAATCCTCCCATTTCTTCTGAGCAATAGGTTCTGAATTTGCTTTGTAGAAGAACTTTAAGATAACAGAAAAACATTTTTTTGAATCTATATAGTACCTTTTACTTCCCCAAATATAGCTGATGCTTATTTGTGGTAGTTGTGTTCTATAAAATTCACTACCAATACTAAATTAGTAAATACAGAGCCATTGCTCCTAGGGGAAATATAAGGTTAGGTTTTTCTGAGATTCTGGGCATAACATTGTCATCAACTAACCAATATATAGCTTTTGTTTATGTGTTTAAAGTTTAAAGACACTTCATTTAATATATACTGTTCATTTGTTAGCTTGGAGCTCATGGCCAACAGCACCATAGCTTATGTCTGAGCAAAGTTGATCGAACACAATGTACTTTCTCTGTAAGGCGTAACACAACCTTCTTGCCCTAGAACCCTAGCTGGCACTGCAGCCCTGTGCTTGGGGGGCATGATAAACAGCGAAATCACCAACAAAAAGCACAAAAATGTGAAAAATGTTGCACAAAATAAACCATGTTTACAGCATGGCAGCTAAAGCAAGTAGGACTTGGACCTCGGCTGGGAACATGCACATTTGGTGGGTTTTTTTTTACTGCTTTATACATGCCCACAAATGATTGCAAAGTGCTGCGGGTATTGATTTTGGGGTTTCAAATAAATCTTAGTGGGTAGGCCACTTGATAGATTTGGAATCAATGAATAACAAGGAGGGACTGTATGGACTATAGTTTGATATATATCTTCCTAATAATTGCATGAAATTTTTTTCACTCTACTTTTATAAATTTCAACAGAGAACAGTGAATTAAGTCACACAGTCACATAACAGGGACTAGGACCTTGTCAGCCCCATTTATTAATGGGAAGATGGCTCCTAAGCTGGGAGCCAGGAGCCAGGAGCCAGGCTGCACAAATTGAACATTGTTCAGTTGAGCCTGTAAGTACCGTCAAGCTCTTCGGAGCTTCCCCATCCAGCACTTCTCCACACGTGATCACCACCCACCATTCTACAGGAAAGACTCTGGCTGGCTGCATAAGCATCTTGGTTCACTCCTATGTCTGCTTCCTAGAGGTTGGATTTTTCATTTCCGAACTCACCTTTGTCTGAACCCTGGCCAATATTTGCAGAGAGAAAAATCCCAAATTCACTATCCAACTTTTCCAATCAGTGGCTTCTAAACCCAGGTGGCCTCCTTTCTCTTAATGGTGCAATAACCACTGGCCAGGGCACTAACATGAAGATAAGGCTGGACTCCTATGTCTCCCTGGCAACAGGCCTGGCCCTCTGCTCATTTTTATTCTTGAATAAGTATCTCAATCAGTTCTCCCTTGTGGAGCTCCTTGTGGCAGCCTCTGTGAAGTTGTGGGGAATGTTAATCACTCACAATCAGTTCTGGAGACAGTGGAATTTTGTAACTTTTGTTTTGTTTAAATGGAGCCATTTGCCATAAGATAAATCTGCCTTTACAATCAGAAAAACAACTTCTGTGGAGACTGCCTTATGAAATTTGCTGCTGATGGAGAGACATATTTCACACTGGCTTCATGGTGGAGGCCTGTGCCCCAGGGATGGGGAAAATTGCTTATTTGGAGGGAAATGGATGGGACATGGTCATTCTTCTGCTGCTCCAGTAGAGTACAAATGCTAGCAGACATCTAACAGGTGTTAAATCCAAGGGCATAATAAGAACTATTAAAATTACCAAAGGAAAATTGTGGGAGAAAGGAGACATCTGGTCAACCTATTCAACCCTAGAGATCAACTAGCCCAGATCTTCAAATCCACATTACTCTAAAAACACAAGCTCAGTCTCCCTTCTACAGACATTACTCTGGGTACAGCCCATGGTCATGAATTCTATATTAGTTGGGGAGAGGGCCAAGGCATTTGTTTATTCCCTCACTCTGACTTAACTCTCTATTACACATTTGCTAGCACAAATAATGACATTTAAAAATTATACACATTGAGTGCAATAAAAAAAATGCAGCCCTCATTTCCAAAAGAGCTGATCACCTATGCAGGAAGGAGCAATAAATCTAAGGGACATCAGCAAGATGAATAAGCATTTTGGGCAGGTTATAGTACTCCAAAGCATCATTTCTATTTTGCACTGTGATTATCTCGCCATAATCATACCCTTGTGTTATATTATTGCTCATAATAAAAGTCCACATATTGGAGAGGAAAAGTGTTTTTTTCTAAAAGCATTTTCAGGGAGGATTAAAAATTATTTGAAATCAGAGCAATAGCAAACCTAACAAGAGACCAACTTATATACTTCTGCACTCAACAGTTTGAAAGCAGGCTAATAGTAATTAAGGGGGAAAAGTGAGGAATCTGCTACATTCTGCCATCTCCATAATTAAACAATAAAACTACTATATCATTTCTCAGAGACATTGTAAATACTAAATTAAGAAGCTCCGATGAAATGTCAGAAGCGTTTTCTTATGAGTTTATATCAGCCATGTGACTATCATATTGATTCTGCATGCCAATGAGAGAACATTCCACGGTTTATTTTTCTCCCAATTGCCTTCCAGAAAGTAATAAAATTAAATCCAATATGATATTAAATGTAAATATGCATGGATATTATATGTAAATACCCATTTTAAACTCTCTTTGCTTTTTGATATTTTCTGAGCATAATGTTGTCAAGCAGTAGTAATATTCCTCTCCCTCACATGGCCCACCCTCATTTCCAGGACCAAGAAAGAGAACGCCCTTTGTAATTCCACTTGACATTTGTTTCATGACTTCCGGAAAAAAAGTCTGCTTTTAAAAGTTACTGAGCTAAGAATTTAAGAGTTTACAAGCTAAGAAAGTTTGATTTCCAACAGTGATGTCTTGAATGAGTGTTTGCTGTAAGCCTCATTAAACACTGCCTTAACTTTTTTTATACTAATTTTTTTAGATTGCTTTATTTACTTCAGAGAGAGAGGTGGGGGAGGGGTAGAGGGAGAGGGAGAGAGAATCTCAAACAGACTCCATGTTGAGCACAGAGCCAGATGAGGGGCTCAATCTCCCCACCCTGAGATCACGACCTGAGCTAAAACCAAGGGCTGGATGCTTAACCAACTGTGTCACCAGACGCCCCTATGTTAGTTGTATTTTCCTCTAAATCTGTCACTTCAGGTTAACTGGATAGTTAAAATAATTTCACTCATCCGACTGTTGATTGAGATGTCCAGCTAGGACTCTATGCTTGCAACTCAAACATCAACAAGACTTTTCTATTTATGGAAAACAAGGATTTTTATCAGGATAAAGTGACCAGTCACCTTTGCTAAGGCACGAGGACCCAACACAAGACTCTGGCTCTGAAAGTACATGTAAATTGGTCAGATGTGGTAGCCCGAAATGAGAATAACAAAGGGTATCACAGGGTTAGCAGAAGGGCATCCAGTGCAAATCAATTACTTTTAAATTGAGGTCTGGAGGAACTAAGAGGTGTGATGGCTCAACCTCCTTCTCTCATCCTAGTAAGTATCTTCTGTTGCAGTACTTACATGTTTTCCCTCTATCCAGGGAAGGGAAGTTGCTTGCTTCTATCAGAGATATGTCTCGTATTCAGAATGATTTATTTGCCCTTTCCTCTCTGGCTTGTATGTCCTTACATCTGGCAGAATTCTTGGCACATAAAATTCTTGATAATTGGTGATAGGATGCTTAAGGTCACGTGGCTAATTAGCCACAGATCTGAGATTAAAACTCAGATTTATTTATGTGTGTGTGTGTTTTCCCCTATTACTTTGTGCTTCATCCTCTTCACACAATCTATAGAAAAGCTCACCATTTCATTATTTCCTGGATAAAACAACCAAGAAGTAAAAGATGAGATGTATGACTGGGTCTGATTGACCCATAAAGCAAACAAGGTTTTGTGTTTTTTTTCCATTGGGAACTTAAGAAAAAGGCTTTAGGGGCACCTGGGTGGCTCAGTCGTTAAGCGTCTGCCTTCAGCTCAGGTCATGGTCCTGGGGACCTGGGATCGAGCCCTGCATCGGGCTCCCTGCTCCGCGGGAAAGCCTGCTTCTCCCTCTCCCACTCCCCCCTGCTGTGTTCCCTCTCTCGCTGTGTCTCTCTCTGTCAAATAAATAAATAAAATCTTTAAAAAAAGAAAAAGGCTTTATTTTTCAGAGAAGTTTTAGGTTCACAGCAAAACTTCGCAGAAGGTACGGATGTTTCCCAAATACCCCCTGTGCCCTGCCCTCTGCCACCCACCAGCCTCCTCCATCATCAACATCCCCCATCAGAGTGGGACATTTGTTACACTTGATGAACCTACACTGACACATCATTATTATCCAAAGACCACAGTTTACGTTAAGGGTCACTCTTAGAATGTTGGACACTCTATGGGTTTGGACAAATATGGACTGACCTTGATGGTATGACACAGAGTAGTTTCACTGTTTCCCAGATTCTCTGTGCTCCACCTAACCATCCCTCCTCCCCATGGCCCCTGGCAGCCACTGCCTTTTTTTTTTTTTTTTTTTTTAACTATCTCCATAGTTTTGTCTTTTCCAGAATGTCATAGAGTTGGAACCATATAGTACATATAACGGGGCCTTTTTGCTGTTGTCTCTTTTGTGGAAACACCACTAACTATACTTTGGATAAAAGCCACTGCCACATTTTTATGGGTGGGAACTAATATTGGAATGACTAGCCCTGAAGAGAAAATTTCACTTTTCCAACTGATTGTTTCTGCTACACAATACTGTAAGAAGTATATAGGGTGTTTCTTTTTCTCTTTTTCCTTGAATTAAGAACTGAAATAATAAGACTGTGGAGTCATGTTTCATGTTTAGATAATGCTGTAAATGCATACAGAATCCCTGCTTCCTCCCTCTGCCCAGTTATGATGGGCTATGCTAAATTTGTGCCTGGTCTGCCTTCTGACAAATAGCTTGCCTTTACTAGGGAGTTGGCTGGTCATAAAAGAGAAATATAAAAGGAGATTATATATACATATAAAATATTATATATGCATATATATTGATATGCATGTGTATATAGATAGAGGGGGCAGGGGGAGAGAGCTGTGGGTATGTGTGTATGTGTACGTGTGTACTTGAGTGTTTGTATATAATTAAAGGGCCTCATGTGTCTCTGGCCTAATTGTTGTTTAATCTCTAACTTAACCAGAAATCAAATCAGACATGGACAGAGATGACACTGATTTCCAGGATCTGTTCAGGGAAAGGGCTTTGCCACCATGTTGGATTTTTTAGGGGCAATAATTTAAAGTGATCTTAGTTGTGTTTTGTTATAAATATGGCTCATTGTAACGAGTGTCTTCATTTCAAGTGTTTGTGACGTTGGGGTTCTAGAAGGCATTACTAATACAATAATGGTGCCACTTTTTCAAGTGCCTTGCCAAGGTAAATGCATCGATCGGAGGGGGCATCCTTGCAGCTCAAAGAGGAAAAGTCAAGTGAGATGATGCAGATGCATGCCAGGTTTCCTTAAAGTAACTCATTAAAGGAAGTTAGGATGAAAAAAACTATGCTTGGGCCTCTATGTCTGACTACAGGATTAGCCCCTTGAAGGACTGTTTGCTATAGAGATTTTCTGCTGGTAACTCTGTGCAGCAGACGGGGTGCACAGGCTTCCAGCTGCCTTCTTTCAGCCATGCCTGCATGAGGCCAGCAGTGCCTTCCTCCCACACAAAGTAATTCAGGGCGTAGAGAGTGATACCTGATTTGGCCCCACTACAGGATATTTCCCACTCTCTCCTGTCCAACTCACATCATAGTTGGATCATAGTAGAACAGAGAGGGCATCCAGAAGAACATCCTCCAATCTCATCACTCTTATCTCTACTTTCCCATTCCTGAGAGACAGAAAGTAATATAGCCTTAAGGCCCCTCTGATCATTTTGCTTCCACTGTCTTTATTTGGACCAATACTAACTCGCAAAACTGTCTGTTGGCTCTATTGTCAACTGTCTCTTTGTTTTCTCAAGCCAGAATCCTCCAATTTACTCCCCCCAAACACCATAAACTGGTCTAAAAGTGAGACACTGAGCCAATTAACTTGTTTTCCTTATACTTATCAAAGTATGAGTTTCACTCTTTTTTATTGACTTTTCTGAATCCACTGTTGGCTTTTCTGGCATCGTATAGACAAAAACATTTATTGGCATGAAAGAACAGTTTCCTGTATATTAAATGGAGTTTCAATCAAGGAAAAACTCCTTTCTTCAAACTTCTAACTTCCATCTTGAAGAACATGCAAGTGGGTCTAAAGAT
Organism: Zalophus californianus; assembly: GCF_009762305.2. Taxonomy (NCBI): domain Eukaryota; kingdom Metazoa; phylum Chordata; class Mammalia; order Carnivora; family Otariidae; genus Zalophus; species Zalophus californianus. The sequence continues at coordinate 130,500,333 of NC_045603.1, forward strand.
AAATTTAAGATTTTCAAGTTGTCTCACATTACTGAAAACAACTTGGAGCAATAATCACTTTAAATGAACCGTCAAAAAATGTCAACTCCAAAAAAATATTACCAGGCCCTCACAGAATAAAGTCATATTCACACATGCTCTAAAATTTAGAATGAAAAATTTTCTTTGGCACCATTTTAAGGAAGCATTGAGGGAGATGGAATGTGAAGATGTATCTTGTGTAGGAAGAATATTTTTACATTTTTGAACCACGAATATCATAAAGATACAGCTCTAATTAGTAATGCTGGGTGCTGTGGCACATTCAATCAGGCTCATAGCATATTCATTTTGATAGAACTTGTTTAACTGACGGAAGAAAAGCAAGGTTCATATTGTTGCAGCCTTTTAGTTTTGATCAAAATATCAAAGGTATTTCAGCATGAACTACTTATCTTAATTGATATGATGCACAGCAAAATATATTGATCCACATGAATAGGTCTCAGATCAATTGTCCGTTTGAAAATAATATTTACATTTAGAAAGGACCCCAGAAACGCATTGACTCCAAAGGTTAAAATTAATTTCTCCTTAACAACAGTGATTAGTTGGGTTCCTTTGTACCTTGAATAGGTTTCAATTAATCCAGAATCTCTGAGAAGCTTTGTACTGTTGTTCCTCAGAGCATATCAGAGAGGCAAGTAGGTGCAGGAGCTGGTGCGGCCCATTATTTTAGCACATTAGCAGATGGAGAGAACAGAGTCACAAGCCAGTTGGGTGATTTGGCCAACACCACAGTATCTACAGTGATTACTGCAATCCCAGAATAGAGTTCTCAACTCCTACCTCCCATCTGTTCTTTAAAGTGACTTCGGAAGCCAATTATCTGTTCTTTGTTAAGAAGAATCTATTGATTCTCTTAGTAGGGATGAAGCTGGCCCCGGCCAAGGTTGCTTAGATTTCCCCACTCCTGTGCCTCTTGCTCTTGCCCCACCCAACCTTCTTACCCACCATGTTTGCCTCCAACCACAACACTCTCATCCACTAGTCAAGCCTTCTGCTTTGATGCTCCCAGAGAGGGGTATGTCTGCTCAGGTGGTAAAAGGAGATCCTTGATAAAGGAAAGATTTATTAACCATTTTCTCTGTTGCAAACACAGCTCTGGGTAGTTTGTACTCTTCTCTTATCCCAGCCTCATTAGTACTTATTAGAGTGGGACCATATTTCATCATGTACATGAGAGATGCCGGGCAAATAAATTGAAGATGGTGATCCTGGTGGTGGCAAGGCAGAACATTAACTGAATCCGAAAAAAAATAACTGGATTCTGGCTTTGACTGTTACCACTAAACCTGTGTGAACTTGGTTCATGCATTTTTTTTTTTTCCCCCTCTCTGGACTTAATTCTTTCACCAGAAATACAGGCAGGACACAGTAGACCAGATGAACCCTCAGACTGTACTGACTCTAAAATTGTACGAGAATATGATTGAACTTGTTCAGTTACTGTGAGGGGGATCACTGGTTCTCTCAAGGGAGATCACGTTTGCAGGAAGGCTGCTTTTCAATTCTGGTTTCATTTCAGCCAGGGTCCTCCACCCTGCCCATAAATTACAGCCACCCCCCAGTCCCCAGGACATTTGAAATTTCTAATACTAAACCTGCTTGTTCCGGGGGGTCTCAGGACATCTAGCAGCTCTGTTTCTAAAGGGATCCGGAGGTGTTTCTGATGGGTACTTCTAGATAGGTAGTTCTAGTGAGGAGTCACTGCTGTTACCAAGGATTTCCAGAAAATCGGGGAAGATACTTGGCAGAGAATCGAGGGTTTCCTGAGACTCCTCCACTCACACCATCTCTCTGGTCTCTGTGTGAGTCTAGACCCACCTACTAGGGAGGCCACTGGGCTAGGGAGAGTTTGGGAAAGCTGGAAAGGTATTGATCGTAGGACCCAAGGTGAGTGCTGTCTGAGAGGTCAGGTCTCATTTGTTTTTATTTCATGCAGGTCTTTTTCCCCTGCTGCCAATTCAACCTGCATAGAGTTTTAAATCTTTCCCTAAAGAACACCCATTAAAGATGATGAAATAGTCTGGCTCTCAGATCCATTCAGCCCCTCAAGCTTTAAGATGACATAACAGAGGCATCAGCACCGTCTAATTTTGTCTTTGGAGCTAATTAAGTATCCTGTGGGATGCACTAAGTCCAGGATGTTATTTTGTGGAGAGTAATGGACAGTCGGTAAGGATGAATGATTTTAGGTCCCCAGGCCGGTATTAATCTTGTTGTCTTTTTTTTTTTTTTAAAGATATTATTTATTTGAGGGAGAGAATGAGAGAGAGAGAGCACATGAGAGGGGGGAGGGTCAGAGGGAGAAGCAGACCCCCTGCGGAGCAGGGAGCCCGATGCGGGACTTGATCCTGGGACTCCAGGATCATGACCTGAGCTGAAGGCAGTCGCTTAACCAACTGAGCCACCCAGGCGCCCAGTCTTGTTGTCTTAAGGTAAACACATATGGTGTTCAAAAACGCTCTCTCATTTAACTCAAACAGCGATGTTGATTGGCAAATCCCCAAACCAAGTATCTTTTGTGTACTTCCATGGATTTCCAGGATGTAACCAAGGTTATAACACATGATTTTCCTTATTCAAGTGATATTTAGACCTTTCCTTTATCGGTATCCAAGAAAACAGTTTTGTGTCGCTTTGAAATGCCTGGACTCTTACCCTCAATGATCTTGGGCAAGTAGTCATACCTAATTGAAAATGAGTCACTCCCTAGTTTTAACGTCTTCCCAGCTTTTATACTTCTTGCCTGGTGTCTCGCATCTGCAGAAGGAAATTTACCTAATGGTCTTGTTCTACAATTAACAGAGAAATGAGTTCTTAATCCCACTCTCTTTCTTTACAATGTTTTCCTTTTGATACCCTTGTGTTTCTGGGGGCTCCGAATCAGGATGAATGGAAAACACCTGCTGCTTTTCAGAACGGGATTCCACCCATGCTGGGCTTTGAGATCTATCAAAGAGTAAGCCTGTAATTTCAATACTTGTAGTTTGAATCCACGAGTTACAAATGGAAGTCACAATTCCTGTGGCAGGCTTTTTGTTAGGCTGTCAGGTAGCTCATTTCACTGCTGTTTCCTATTTTTAACATTCTCTTTACATAAATAAAATGTAACACTGTGAAAAATGAAACACCTGAACAAAACACACAATGAGGTGCATCAGAGAGCACTCGCATTAGTCATTTCAAGCAGTTGGTTGACGCATGATCTTCGCTGAATATTTCAGTGTTAGAAACATTACTAAGGTTATAAATTGAGTAAGGAAATAAAATTGCTCTTGGTCAAGGATCATCTTCTAGCATTAAATAGCTTTTGAATATTTATGGGGAGTCTGCATACCATAGTGGTGTTTAAAGATGATCTCAGTAATATTTTTCCTCGGTCTCTCCCTTGATTAGAACTGTGGAGGGCACCTGGGTGCTCAGTGGGCTAGCAACTGCCTTTGGCTCAGGTCATGATCCTGGAGTCCCAGGATCGAGTCCCACATCGGGCTCCCTGCTCAGCGGGGAGTTTGCTTCTCCCTCTGACCCTACCTCCCCTTGTGCTCTCTTGCTCTCTCTCTCAAATAAATGAATAAATAAATCTTTAAAAAAAAAAAGAAAGGTCTTTAAAAAAAAGAATTGTGGAATTTTGGAGTATCTGGGTGGCTCAGTTGATAGAGCATGCAACTCTTGATCTTGGGGTCATGAGTTCAAGCCCCACGTTGAGCATAGAGCTTAGTTAAAAAACAAACCAACCAACCAATATGGAATTTCAAATCTAGAAAGAACTTCAGAGTCAGATGGGGATAATCGTTCCCTAGTTTACATGGTTGATTCTTAACAGACCCCATCTAAAACCCTAACCTGTGGTCTTCGGCTCTTGACATCCTTCTACCAAGCCATGCATCTCCAGATAAATGGGGAACCAGACTTTTCCAGTCCATATCATAGTTAACCCATCCCAATTTTATCAAATAAATTCTGAGTATTCTAACGTTACTCTAGTGACTTCAGAAAGATTCAAGGTACAGCTCAAAAAAGGCTCAATAGAATTTACTTCACAAAATCTCAGTTGGTTAGAACATGTTACAAGGAACCAGATTTGTGGATTTGAACCCCATACAATGCTACTTAATTTTCTCCTGTATGACCATGACAGATACCTCTACCTTGTGAAAACATGGGCCATCAGCCCAAAGAGTGACCTTGGTGCCTGCTTCTGCTCAACTTATCATTAGTAAATCATGTCCAATTCAAAGGTCATTCTCAACTCCCCATGGGTCAGTAGAACAATGCTGATTTACAAAGGACATTCATGCTCAAAAATATTGCCTTTAGTTTCAGGACTGGGACTAAAACTTAGAACTTCTCTTCTCTGTCCAGTGGATTTTCCATCACAGTCTAACTTCTTCCAAGGACTCCCAAAGGAGTGAAACCAGCCAAGTCCCCTTGGTCACATTTTTCTCAAACACAGCTCAGTGCTGCAGATATATCATTGGATGTGCCTTCACTTAGAACCTGGCACAGCCCGTGAATGCAGGTAGCTCTTTCATTTACCTCTGAAACCCAGGCTGTGTCTACTTAGTTTAAAGGGGAGACAAGGGTTGGGACAAAGAGGAGTGGGGGGCGGGTAGGGGAAGTAGCACTGAGCACAACAAAATTGCAGCACTTTCCAGCTCTGAGTCACATGCAGGGTTGTAAAATGACTTATAGCCCTGAAAATGTTGGCAGAACACTCAGCATAGATCATGCATTCAGGCACATGATACAAATGCTTTTTGGCTCACGATTACAGGCTAGCAATTTCCAAGGTGCTAGTGCTGTTCCAAATAATTCATTGTATTCGCTTTCTGTACTAAGTCCCTTGGACTGATTAAAGGAAACCTTCCAAAAGCATGCCTGTACTTGCTATATGACTTTGCTATTTCTCACATGGCCGAGGTGATCCTATGCTCTTGCACAGGGTTTTCTAGAACATTTGTGTGAACACACACACACGCTCCCCTTTCCTGGACGCTTCTCAGAGTAAGCATGCTTGTACAATGTGGTCAAATTGGCCAGTGTGCCAATGCTTTAAGCTATTTCATGTTGGACAATGTGGTAAACCACAGGATCAACCATGCACTCTGATTTGACCAACAAACCAGCCAAAAGAGTAATCACATTAGGGGCGATTCGGCTCTAAAGGAAGAGGTTTTCTTGAATATATGGAAAACCTAAAGTTTCATTCTATACTTGGAATTATGTGTTATTTGTAACAATTTGTAATGGAATAATGAGATAAAATATACATATACAAAGGACATGACATCAAGAATATTTCCATTTTTGGGGCGCCTGGGTGGCTCAGTCAGTTAGGCATCTGCCTTCTACTCAGGTCATGATCCCGGGGTCCTGGGATCAAGCCCCGTGTGGGGCTCCCTGCTCAGTTTCTCCCTCTCCATCAACCTCTGCCCCTCCCCGCATCCCACTCATGTTCTCTCTCTCTCTCTCTCTCTCTCTCTCATGTAGTCTTAAAAAAAAAGAGTACTTCCATTTTTTATGCAGTATTTTCAGTAGTAATTACTGATTTGAACAAAATATTTGTACTAACCATGATGACGTTAGACGTATCTTTTTGACAATTTTATCCATTATCTGTGCGCATACCTGATAGGCTGCTGGCTAGAACAGGTGAGGAATTTTAGTCAAATCTATTGGAATAGCTCTTTGTAGAAAGAACAGCCAACTAATGTCCATACATCTTTTTTCCTATGCACTTATGTTTGTTCCTCAGCCTACTCATCATAATTTATAGAATGATTCAGTGAATTACTATTTCTGCTACAACTGCCATTATGAAGAATCTTAGAGGTCACTTTACTCTGTCTACTGGAGGGAAATCCACTGAATCTAGTAATTTCAACATTTTTTATATTTAGCCTTTGTGGCCATCAAACTTCTTTTTTTTTTAAGATTTCATTTTTTTATTTGTCAGAGAGAGAGAGCACAAGCAGGGGGAGTGGCAGGCAGAGGGGGAGGGAGAAGCAGGCTCCCTGCTGAGCAAGGAGCCCAATGTGGGGCTCCATCCCAGGACCCTGGGATCGTGACCTGAGCCGAAGGCAGACGCTTAACAACTGAGCCACCCAAGTGTCCCCATCAAACTTCTTTTTGACCAGAACAATCAATTCATTAATTCCTAGTGAACCACAGCCAAAATACTAAATATATAGTGTCTTAACTTAATTTGTTTCACCTTCTAAGAGTTAGCTATTATGTGTGAATCTTCTAAACATTTCAATCATATTCCTGTCTGAAGCACTCCAACCTTTACCATTTATATCACAAAAAAATTCACTTTGTAAGTTAAAGTTTTTCTTTTTAAGGATGACTTTTTTCTTTCCTTTTCTTTCTTCCTTCCTTTTTCTTTCTTTCTTTCTTTTCTTTTCTTCCTTCCTTCCTTTCTTTCTTTTTCTTTCTTTCTCTCTCTCTCTCTCTTTCTTTCTTTCTTTTTCTTTCTTTCAGTATCCCAGACATTGCTTCCTTACTTTGTGTGTCTTTAGGCAGTTAGAGATCTGACCACTTTCTGAGTAGCACTAAGGACTTAGAGGTTTATTAGTAGGCTATTAGAGAAAAGACATTTATCTTTATTTTATTCAGAGAATGGATTTTTTTTACAGTAAAATAATCCAAATTTTTGTTTAAATTAGTGGTTTTAATTCTAGTGATAAGATGAATGATGAAGTCTACTTTTTTGATAATCGGCCCCCTCTCCTCCCCACTTTCCCAAAATAAGAAGAGATTTTAGACAGAAATGTATCCCAGGAGGCAGAAGACAGTGGCCTCAAGGTAAAAGCAATTTAAGCTTTCATTTCAGGTTTGCTCCCTTAGCTGCTCATTCATTTTGTGGCTTGAATGAAGAATGCATTGCCTGGATTTGCAAAAATATATGGAAAATAATTCTACCTCCAGTTCATTGTCCTCTTGGCTATTTTTCTCATTTTGAAGTTGCATGGGACTATTTTGGGCCTTCCCACTACACTTAACATCACTTTAAAACAGATTTAAGTCTCCCTACAAGACTGAATTTCCAATTCTCCATCCAACAGAGCAGCATGCTATTAAAGATCCACCAGGTGTTTCAATATGCACAGTTATCTGACTCTTCTTCTAGTTAGAAATAATAGAAAATGAAATCTGAGATTTATGGGTACAGCGCAAGTTGATGAAAATACTGGTATGAAGGCAGGTTTATGACCGCTTGGCAAAGATACAAATGAGATCCAAAATATTTTTAAATGTAAATGTATATTCCTTCTTTGGATACCTTTTTGATAGGCACAGTTTCATATTTTAGAGAGCTGCAAATCCCCCAAAACCACATCAGTTAGGAAAAGACAGGAAGAGTGATCTGTGAGTTACTGCTTAGGGTTTGTCACTTTTGTGGCTCATGTGTGGCGAGTTGTTGAAAGTAAAAATCCAGTTCCCTGTTGCAATCGCTGATAGGGTTGTGATGCCTGCCTCGTTTTTATAAATAGACGTGTGGTCACCACGTGTCAATGAATCAAAAAAAAAAAAAAAAAGAAAGAAAGAAAGCTGAAAATCAGGGCAGGATATAAAATTCTCTTATCTCCCTCCAGCTTTGGGGGAACTCATGGCCCAAATTATAATTTATTAATTTTTTGAAATCTCATCACCAAACCTCAAGTTTGGTATATGATATTCAATAAAATATTTGTGAAATGGGAATGAATTTGCCTAACTACAAAGGATTTTCAAGTCACAGTATATCTGCTGCTTTGGGTTTATCCAGGTAATTAGTAATGAGGCGCCAACTTGTGCATACACCTGCAATCGTTTTCTTTTCCGGCCAGGGTAAGCAGACAGAAGTAAGACTGAGTGCCGTATTTAAGCAGCCCAGATTTGAGGCCAGGGTTCAGAGATTCTGTAAAACTGTATAAGGTCAGCAAAGCCTGGAGAAGTTCAGGGAAAACCCAAACACAAAACCCTTCCTAGTGGGTGCAGCTCCCCTCCCATGAATCCACAGATCCGATACTTAAGTCACACGTGCTATCGAAGGGAGCTCGCATCTAGGAGCTAGGTTTGTTTTTTGTTTGTAAGAGGGAATAGAGCACAGATGGGCCATTCCTTAGATTTACGATGCAGCCAATTAGACATTTAAAAGGTTAGAGACAGAATGTTTTGAAGAGAAATCAACTGCAGTTTAAATGTGCCTCGTTTCAGTACGGGCTCTCCCGGCCTGAGGTTCAGGGAGTAGTCTGTTTCTCACTTACCCAGGTATCTTTTTTCGCGCGGTGTGGGCTATGGAAAGCTCTTTACGATTCCCGATTAAATCCTCTCACCCCGACTGGAGATGCATGACAATTCTTACACCATTAAACTCCTCTCCTCTGCTTTGCTGGGGGCTCCCCACCCCGCGCCCCCTGCCAATGCAACAATGACTCGGAGTGCCTTTCTCTCTGTTCTCCCTTATTCAGCCCTTGGAACATCATTTTTGAGATCCGGAGAGACTGGGACTATCTTTCACAGGATTTCAGTAGGGAAATTAAAACCCCATTTGGTTGTGAAGAATGGAGAGGAAAGGGAGTTCTACGAGCGACGGGGCGGGCTGAACATTTTGTAGCCAACTGATCATTTGTTGTTCCTCCCCATTTCTCATCATCTGGCTGTTGGTCTGGCCTCTTTAAGACCTATTCCTCCTCCTCCACAGTATCTTCCCAGACCTGTCTAATCTTGGAGCCAGGCTTTCGGGATCCGAACCCTCGGATCAACCCCTTACAGGCTGTGGGATCTTGGGCGTTACTTCTCCTCTCTGCGCTTCAGTTTGCCTATCTGTAAAATCAGCAAATACAAGGGAGTCCTGACCGTACCTATTTCACAGGGTTGCACAAGATTTGAATGAGCGACTATATACAGAGTGCTTACAAATGCCACATAGTGCGTCCTGTGGTTTGCTCCTGTTAGTTTATTTATTGAACTTCGCATAAAATCATTTGAGAAGAAGGATCTCAAATCTCTCTGTTCAAGGTTTTCTCCCTCCCTTGTTTTATGTGTCCAACAAATACATTGGTTCTTCTCCCTCTCACACTATCAGGACTGTCTCCTTTTTATCTATCATCCATCAACTGAACGAAAGCTTTTTCTCAAAGGTCTGCACCCAGATTTCGTGCCTCCTTCTCGACTTTGGGATATTATTTGTTTCCATGGCTACAAATATCACCACTATACCAGCAACTTCCATGTCTCAGTTTTCCGCCAAAAAAATATTATAAGCAAAAATCCTTTCAATCCCTTCAATTAAAAGACTACAAAGTGGCATGGCAACTGCGCATGTCAGGAACAGTGCCGTGGTCTTCAGCACGACTTCGGAGACAGACCAGGCTCCTATGAAGTTTTAAAAACAGATTTTGGTAATTGACTCCCTATGAATGCCAATTGAGAAAATAACTTTTAAATGAAGGCTTACTCTGCAAAATCCTCTATCTTCACATCATAACCCAGCTTCCACCCCCCCCCCCGCCCCCCCGCCCTCTCGACTCCCTGCTGGGATGCATGAATTACTCTGCATTTTCCTGATGACAGAGCTGTCAGTGTTCCTGAGCCCCCACCACATTCGGCTGCTAAAAACTGTTTAGGATTTAATAGCGCATTTGTGCAGGATGTCAGCTTTAAGGCATACAAATAAGAGGGACAGAGAATAAACAATAAAGGCAACAGTGAAAAAAAATTAAAAACATGTCATAGGTGGTTTGGTAGCAAAGGACAGGAGTGATAATCTTGTCACCTTTTCCAGGCATGTTTTCCACTCTCCCCTTTGCACGCCTATCAGCCTCAAAGCTAACTCTTCCCCTGCTGTCCATGTCCCATAGTGTTACTGACTTGATCAGCATGCTTCATGATATCAACTAGGGTTCAGAAACAGAATAAATCCTTTACAGTATGGCTTTGTCTATTGCTGGGAAACATAAAGATGGATTGCTAATATTTATTGCATACATATTCTGAGCTAAGCATGGTACTAAGTGCTTTTAATGTATCTTTCTCATTTAATCTCAGTAACGCCAGAGGGATAGACTACTTTTATGTCCATTTTACAGGTCAGGAACTTGAATCTCCAAGAAGTTAAGAGCCTGTGACAAGCTCTGGTCATAGTTTATAAGGGGCGGAGTAAAAATTCAAGTCTCATCAAAAGCCATGGTTCTTAATGACTTCTTTATGTTATTGCCTTAGTCTGTTGGGGCCGCTATGACAAAATACCGCAGACTAGGTGGCTTATGAACAACAGACATTTGTTGCTCATAGTTCTGGAGGCTGGAAGTTCGAGATCAGGGTACCAGCATAGTCCGATTCTGATGAGAGTCCTCTTCTGGACTGCAGACAGCCAACTTCTCTGTAAGCTCCCATGGAAGGGTTGAGCTAGCTCTCTGGGGCCTCTCTCCTAAGGGCACTAATACCATCAGGAGGACTCCGCTCATATGACCTAGTCCCCTCCCAAAGGCTGCACCTCCTAGTTCCATCACACTGGGGGTTAGGATTTCAACATAATGAATTTGAGGGCTACACAAATATTCAGACCATAGCAATTTTCTTCCAACTTGTATTAGTTAATGGTTTTCATCAATACACCAGTCAGCTTACAAATCAGGCCCAAAAATGAGCTCAGGGAGGGCAGAGAAGCAGAGTGCTAAATTCTGCACAAATTAGAACATCAGCCCTTGATTTTCAAAAATTGCCCAAAGTTGCCAAAATCTCACTGATTGTTCAGAATGCCTAAGTTCTTCTGCATCAGTGAGTTATCTATCTAGATAGTGTGCTCTGAATATCCATACACATTTACAATAAGTTACCAGGTATGGACACACACCCCCCCCCCCCAACTGTATGCATATGTATTGTGACTCTGTAACTGGAACCAGCATGTTGTCAAGTCAGAGCCCTGGGCCCCTTCGCCACACCCCAACAACACGAGTGAGGCATTTGCTGCAGTATCTCAGTTTCATGTTTTGATATTAAATATTACAGCTGTCCAACCTGAGTCTTTGTGCATAACCCATTGCCAAGTCCCTGAACAACTGTGGTAAAAGTTAAAAAAGAAAAAAAGCTCCTTGAAAGAATGATGACTGACATAAATCTATAAAGGGCCTTTTCCGAGGAAGGACTGAGACCACATGTCATAAATATGTTCATATTTTATTCATGCCTATCTGAGGTTCCAGAACACAATCTTTGGCCATATCAATATCTCACACTAAATACTCAGGTGGAATATAAGATTTGAAATTAAGTGCTCTGGAAGTGCTCCATTCATTAGGACCCCTACTCTCTCTGGACTCAAGGTTTCTATCAGTTTAAGAGAAAGTATTATTTGAAATGCTTTTTTAGTCCAGGCACCAAAGGGTTCCCTCTTAACTAGAAAACACTATTTTGATAAATGATATCCCTTCTGCACAAAAAGGTAGTCTCCCTATACTAGATTCATTAGAATAAAGGGCTCATGCCTGGATTTTATTGAGAAGTAATATTTATGTGTTAATCTTAGACACCATTTTCCTTTGGAACACACTGGGGAATATTTAAAGGAAGATATTTAATTGGACAAATGTGTTGCTTTATCTATAGTCAAGTGTCAGGGTCATTAGAACAAGCACTTGAAAAAGATTGGAAAACACTGCACATTGTGGGAGAAGAGGCCTAAGGATGACGGCGCTTGAAATGTGATTTTTGCTAATGTTGCTGCACTTCATTGCATTCATTTGTCCAATCTTACCATTAACTTGGAATCAACTACAAGGATTTTTTAGAGGACTGTGTATCACGCACTGGTCCTTTAAAGTTAATTATAATTACAGTGTAATATCAAAAGGTCATTATACAAAATGTTCTCTTGGTCATTAGAGTTGATTTTGTCTAGGTCACATTGTGCCTGCCTGGAAAGGATTTGGAAGTGTGGCTTATCCTTCTGAGTCAATGAACCCAAAGCATTGAATACTTGTCCCACAGCCGCTTGTGTTTACTTCCTATGAGATTTCGGCACGCGAGATAAAAAGAAATGACATGGCCAAGGCTTATTTTAAAATATCCCCATCGTTCCGAATGGTATTTCCAAATGTACCACCCTTCGGAGTTCAATGTAGACAATTACAAGGCACTGAATTTCCTTAGGCAAATTCTCTTTCTCTTAGGTCGAAACCTCTATCTCCTTCCCAAATTTAAATTACTAGAGACAGGTCTCTTTCTAACCTGGATGGACACACTCAAGAAACTCAGATCTGGTTCGTGGGTGGGAAGGGGATTAAGTTCTATTGATATCTGAGAAGAGTCGGTCTTGTGCGTGAACTTAGAGGAACCGCTGTATTCTAGTGGGCTGAGGAGGAAGGGACACCGGCGGGAGGGATCCGAGAGAAGTTAGGGATTTGCAATCACAGTGAGGCCGAAAAACCCTCATCCTTGAGCCCCTGACCACCTCCACCCCATTCAGTGCTGTGCTTCATCCCAGGGAGGGGAAAAGGTGGGAAATTCTCAAGGGGAGGAAGAAAGGACAATGGAGACCGAGGCTTTTCTCCCTTCTGAGAACTGGGGAAGGAGTAAGGCAACAAAGGCATATATATGGAGGTGCTGAGCAGAAGCCCACCTGGGACCATCCAGCTCTTTGAAGCAAGGAGTGGCGAAATGCCTGAGGGGACTCAAACTCTATCCTCTATGTTCCTGTTTGCTCCATAATACAGAACCTCCCGGTGCTCACGGGACACCTACACTTTCTGCAGTAGCAACTGGGTCTCCTTCTGCACAGATTGCTGCCCACCCACCACGGCAAAGCGGACCCAAGCCTCATGCACACAGTGTTTCCTGTGTCCTGAGAGGACACTGAGCCACGTGCACAAATCAGAGACAAAGGCAGGGAGTGGGTGGGCTGCCTGGGAACAATCGTCTAAACCCAGTTAAGTGAAAAGTAAGTTTCTTAAATGCCTCTTTCAAAGTAAACTTGATAACGGAGACTTGTATTTGGAATTATTAGGGGTTTTATTTTTGCTTTTTTAGCAGGTGGAAGTCAGAATTCCTTTTCCACTTCCAAAACTCCTTGCTTTTTCACTCAGCTCCATCCTATTAGCCTTGGTACCTATTCCACCCAAATGGAGCAATGCAATCGTTTTCGCAAACTACTTTCAGCATGTCATTGTCAAATCTCTCAATCATTCCAGTTAACATCATCATGGAATAGTGCATTCCTTGTATATCCCTGCCTTGACCTGGTCCCTGCACCACTCTTGAGAATGAGGACTCCATTACCCCGTGACTCTTGTGTTCCCTCCTACCCCCTTTCCGGATCTATGGTGTTAGCTCTGGGCCCTCAGATCTTTAGGTTTTCCATGGATAGTCTTTAAAAGGCTTATGCAAGTCCTACAATCGTTTGGATAATTGTGTGTGAACGTGAATTTTCATGGTGAGATAGTTTATGGTTTTCATCAGTTTAAGAACTAATGACCTAGTAGTTAATATTTTAGGACCCCTTGTCTCCTACATTAGCATGTTTGGGAACTGTCCTGTCTGTACCAAGTCCAGGGGCAGAGGCTCCAGCTACTTCCACTGTACTGCCTGGGGGCGGTTCTCCAGATGTCCAAGCCGGGACAAGCACCCAGCTCACCCTCCGAAAGCTCTTCTGCCTGAAAGACTTTACGGCAGGAGACAGATGGAGTGGCCCCAGAGTTCTGAGAATTAAAGGTTGAGGGAATTCCTAAAAGAACTGAGTTCATACCCTATATTCTTCCAGTAAAAGTTCTCCAGTTCTTATTAAGCAAAGCCGCGTCTCTCTTCTCTTCTTGCCTGGTGACCCTTGATCCTCATCATTTCATTGGGAATCTGCAGTGTCTTTGTTTGGATCAGTCTTGCATTGCTGTCCCCCAACCAGAGGAGGCAAAATCCTATCCCATTTCCCCCAGGTTTTTGTTTTCCCCTCTGGTTGGCCACTTTTGGTCTTCTCTGCTTCCAGACATTTCCTCTAGCTCAGCTCCTTCCAACCGAGACCTCTGATGGGATGATACGGTGAGCACTGTCTTATCTTCCAGGGAAGCCTCAGTCAGTTAAATAACATTGAACAAAACTAGGAATTCCAGCCACCTATGTTTGCTTACGAGGGTCTGGGTTTTATGGAGGAATAAGGGCCTATTCATCTCTAAAAATATAATCCTTTAAACTTCTCATGCACTGTTGGTGGGATTGTAAATTGGTGCAGCCACTATGTAAAAGAGTATGGAGGTTCCTCAAAAAATTAAAAATAGAACTATCCTATGATCGTGCAATTTAACTTCTGGGAATATATCTGAAAGAAATGAAAAGATTATGCCAAAGAAATATCGACACCCCCACGTTCACTGCAGCATTAATCATGATAGCCAAGACATGGGAATGAGCTAAGTGTCCACTCAGACAAATGGATAAAGAGGTTGTAGCATATATATGCAGTGGAATATTATTTAGCCATAAAAAATAAGGAAATCCTGCCATTTGTGACAATATGGATGGACCTTTAGGGCATTATGCTAAGTGATATTAGTCAGACAAAAAAGACAAATACTCTATCATCTCACTTATATGAGGAATTCAATAGCAACAACAACAACCAAACTCATAGAAAAAGAGATAAGATTTGAGGTTACCAAGACGTGGGGGAATTGGAGGAAGGTGATCAAAAGGTACAAACTTTTAGTTGTAAGATCAGTAAGTCCTGGGGATGTAATGTACAACATAATGACTAGAGCTAACACTGCTTTATTGCTATATTTAAAAATTGTTTAGAGGGTAGATCCTGAGTGTTCTCAACACAAGGGAAAAAAACAGTTTCTCTTTCTACATCTATGAGATGGCAGATGTTCACCAAACTTGCTGTGGAAATCATTTCACAATATACGTAAGTCAAGTCATGATGCTACACACCTTAAGCTTACACAGTGCTGTATGTCAATTACATCTCGATAGAACTAGGGGAAAAATGAAACCTTTTGCCTAAAAGTAATTAGATTAAAGTTAGGCTTACTTTTCACATTATGTAATCTCATGGCTGGGCATAGGTAGGCTTAAAGTTCAACGCACGGTATCTGTCCAATGAGTACCCATAAGGCTAGATTCTCATTTGTATCTCAAACTCCCCTCAAAAAATTCATTATTTTTCCTTCTAAATAAGTTGTTCCTCCTATCCTAACTGTGTCAGTTAGAAGCAAACAGTTCACCCAGTAACCTGAGCTAGAAAATCTGGAGATTTCTCTTGAGTTTTTCTTCCTAGAGTTCTATATGCAATCAATTTCCTTCATCCTCCAATGTTAACCCCCAAATATTTCTCAAACCTTTCTTCTCTGCCTCAGACACTAGTGCTTTTATTTCAGGCTTTTATCATCTCTCACCTGAACTTCTGTATCTGGGTCCCAACTCCTCCCTCAGATCCATAATAACAATAAAGTAATAATGGCTAATACTTAACGGGTGCTTATCACCAGCTCTAGACTATTTTGAAGTGCTTTATACGCTTTATCTCATGTTAATCCTGGTTATAACCTTATGGGCTAGGCATTTCGTGTTATCTCCACTTGACAGATGGGAAGACTGAGGGTTCTAGAGGTCAAGGAACTTGCTCAAAGAAAGCTATTTAGAATGTGGTATGGTCAAGATGCACATCCAGTCTGCCTGTCTTTAGAGAGTGAGTTTTTATCACCAAGTCTATAATTTCTCTGAACTAATAGTTGCCTGGGTAGTTCTTTTAAAACATAAACTTCCTGTGTTTAAGTGCCCTAAATGGTCTCCCATTTCTTTAGCACATTACTCAAGGCCCTCTATCATCTTTACGTCCTGTGGCAGATCGTTAAGAGTACCAGCCTGCAACATATCACACTTCCCTGTATCCGTGCCCTTGATGGTCCTCTCCCACACAGACTGTGGGCTTGACCAGTGTGACATCAGCAAGTATAACGCTAGTGAAGTCTTGAAAAATACTCTCACATGGTGCTTGCATTCTGAGAATCTCCTGGCTCTCTGGGAATCCTTTGGCCTCCATAGAAAGAATCCAAAGCAAACTTCCTCCAAGATGAGGGACCACATGGAGTTATCTCAGTCATCTTATGTGAGATCTCAGATGTGTAAGCAAGGACGTCCTAAAACATCCATCTCTGGCCAAGCTGAAAACCAACCCAGAAAAACTGCCCAGATGACCCACAGAGTCATGAATAAATAAAATGGTGGTTATTTTAAGCCAGTTTTTGGGGTGGTTTGTTTGGGGGTGGTTTGTTACTTGGCAAAAGCTAGCTGACACACCTGTCTAATCTTCCACCTTCATCTCTCACCACTTCTTGCCTGCCATTCATTATCTGACAATGGCATTCTGTTTATTGGCCTGTGATTCTTCCCTCTTTGCCTTTGCTCTTGTTGAGCACTCGACTGGGAATGCATTTCCTCACAGCCTGGTTAACTTTTATTCATTCTTTACTACTTAGTTTAGATTTTATCTCCTTGTACCTTCCTTGACACTTCTCACCCTTTCTTGTGGTCCTTCAGGCAGGATTAGGTAGGTACCTCTTCCAACCATTTTCAAAAATCCCTATCATCACACTTCCAAATAATTTTATAATGGCCTATTTATGGGTCTATTTCCTGGCTAGATGTTGGGGTTTTTGAAGACATAGTCTTGCTTTGTTCTCTCTTCTCCATCCCCTCAACATCTAGCAGAGTGGCTGACATTTAGTAATAGCTGATAAAACCTGTTGAATGAATGAATGAATGACAGAAGGAATAAAGGAAGTCAGGAGGGAGTCTAGCTAGCTGGGGAAAGGCCCCACATCAAAGGCACTGTTTGTGTTGACACTCTTTAATTCAACCTTTATAAAGCTTCATCCTATCTCAATAAAGCATGAACGTGGCAAGAAAACCCAGATGAACTTTAGGCAAAGAGGGTTGTAAGGAGCCAGGAGAACAGACATCTCAGAGATTTCAATCATGCATTTTGGATGATGGTGTAAAAGAGTGGGAAGTAGCTTAAAGGAAACACACAGAAAGTAGGCCTGACGTAAATTATTGAGCTTGTTCAAGTGTTCAAAATGGAAATCCGAATCTGTTTTCCAATAGGTTTCCTGTAACTGGATAGAAAAGAGCTTTTTTTCCCCTTTCTTTTCTCTGTCCCAAACCTCCTAGTGCCATCATAAAACTCACCCTGAGACAGAGTTGATAAACTGACAGTATCAGATGTCAGCCAGGATTTCATCTCCATCCCAAGGCTCTTGGGAACAGCATTTGAACAGATTGTTGCTGCCAGAGTATCTCATTATTTTAAGCAAATTGAATTTCTCATTGACTATGTTGAAAGGTTGTACGCTAGTTATAATTACCGGTTTTACTTAATTTCCTTTTATAAATAGGTCGGTACTCTGTACTTGAAAGTAGTATGTTGATTACTGATTTTTTTTTTCCTTTTGGCCTCAGGGACTGTTTAGAGCAGAAACTGCTGACTGAGCGAATTTAATGAAACAAGTACATGTCCAATTACAAGAGGGAGTATGTGTGGGAGCACACACAGGCACACAGGTAACAAACACACACTAAGCCAAAATCCTAAGGGTGACAATGAGCGCAGAAGAGGCTTTGTGTTCTAATGGGGGCTTAGACACTTTGGAACTGCTGGTGAAAGAAAGCTGCCCAGACAGGGGCAGCTGGGCGGCTGGAAAATACACCCCTTTGCAGCATTCTCTTCTCTACTTGAATTGCCCTTGATTTCTACTCATGGCATCCCTGTGTCCTGATCAAAGTCAGCTTCCTAAAAAAGCGAAAACATGCTGTCTGTGAAGGGGATGATCAAATTGTCAATTCATTAAAAATGCCTTTTTTTCCTAATTATAAAAGTGATGCATTTTTTGGGGGGGGGGTGGGGGAAGCACACTCAGAAAATGAAATCTAAGGGAGAAAAATAATAAAAATTACCTATAATCTTACCACCTAGAGATAATCACTCAGAATTTCACATGTTTTCTTTAAATTTATATATATATATATATATATACACGTTTGTAAGTACTCATGCACAACTTTGTATCTTGTTTTTCACGAATATTAATATATTGGAAGCATATCCCCATGTTCTATGCCTTTGTAAATGTAACTTTTAATGATTACATATTATTCCACAGTGGAATAGTGGGTAGACTGTGGTATCTTTAACCATTCCATTATTATTATGAAATGTTTCATTTCATTTATTTATCGCTTCTGATATTATAAGTAGCACACTACTGAACATTCCCATACTTAACCATTGTACGTATCTTTTACTATTTTCTTTGGGTAAGCTCAAGAAATAAGATTTATGCATTAGGGGGTTTGAGCTGTTGTCTGTCTTTTTATTTATTTATCTATTATTTATTTATTTATTATTATTTATTTATTTATTTAAGAGAGAAAGAGAGAGAGAGAGAGAGAGAGAGAGAGAGAGCGCATGCACACACGTGCAGGGAGTGGAGAGGCAGAGGGAGAGGGATAGAGAGAATCCTCAAGCGGACTCGCCGCTGAGTGTGGAGCCCGATGCTGGGCTTGATCTCACGACCCTGAGATCATGACCTGAGCCAAAATCATGAGTCGGATGCTTAACTGCTTAACTGACTGAGCCACCAGGGCACCCCTGAACTTGTCCATGTCTTAAAACAAATGATAAGATTGCTTTTTTAGCAATGTTGGTCTATTTCATTGTTTTAATTTGCATTTCTTTTCTCTTAGTAGGGACAATTTTATTTGTCTACTGTAGCAATTTAACTTATGCATTTTGCTCTGCAAGGGAATGGGGTTTGAAGGAATGGGACACAGACAAGCAAGAAAAGAAAAGAAAGAAATGTCCGGAGCCTAGATGCAGCTGCATGAAAGAATTAGCTGAGGAATCTATGAAGATTTTGACTTACCTGCTTATAGAGAGGCCAGGTACTGGTACTTTCTAACAGCTTTGCAGGGAGATCTAATACGGAACTAGGGGTGAGACAGAGCTTCGCCAGCAAGAGCAGACCTGTGTGGGTGGCCTGGGTGGGTTCCTAAGAGAGGGTAATGGTGGGACATGAAGGCATTGGACTTCAGGAGGGCTGCTGGTGGTAACAGTGCAGGAAGTTGCCAAACAAGAATCCAAGATAAAATAGCCTACCGCAATTTTGCCTTTCCTTATACCACTGATTCTTGATTTGGGGCTGATGAAGCTACCTTTTATTATATAACTTACTCTCCACTTGGACCTGATAATTCAGTTTGTGAATTGTTTTGGTTCCTGGGTTTTCTTGCTCCAGGGTGAGTTTAGACACTTCCTTGCTCATAAACACCTCTATGAAATGTTACAAGTAATGGCTAGCATGAGGGTTGGAGATTATCTGTGGATTCCACGTAACCAATTTTTCCTCAACTCCTGTTGCCACAAAAAATAACAAATTAACTTTCAGAAACTTTTCCTCCACGTTCCCCTATCTCAAACAGAGACAGGTTATAGAAAGGGGTGTGTGTGTCCCTGGTGTGTCCCATTTTGGGTCAAAGTGATTTGATGGTCCCGGAGGACTACCAACGTCCAGTAAAGCAGCCTCTGCGGGGTGGGGAATGCTTCCCAGGCTGCCCATGAACATAGTACACCCGGCTACCTCTGACTTCCTGGAAGCTGCCCTGCCAGAGGTGGGCCGCCTCAAACCTAGCACTTTGAAGATCCTAAGAACACTGCTCCTAGTGTCTGTGGGACTCTAGAACTTCATCCAGTGTTTTAGAAGTGGCAGGATGCACAAAACAGAATATAAACTCTGAGTTAGGAAAAGCTGGTTTGTAGTCCTGTCTTCTGCCACCAATAGGCTAAATGGCTTTTGAGGAGTCACTGCATTTCTCTGGGTCTTATGATTTTCTCCCATGAGCAATGAAGACAGTGACTCCTGTCCTCTGGTGTGGTGGAAAGGACACATTCCAAGCCTCTGTTGGGCCAGGCACTGGGCACTAGTTCATGGCCTGGAGTGGTCACTGGGCCTCAAGGAGGCCTACCTTCATATTCTATTAAATGGGGGCTAACAGTTCCACCCACACCCACCAGGCACAAATTGTGGAAAGGTGTAGGGATTCAGGAAGTTACTATGTGTAGAAGCGCTAAGGCAGTGTGAATTAAGAAATGCTATGGCACCAGAGAGAATAAACTGGAATGTCAATGTAAATTGGCACTTTTGCTAATATTGGCATCCACGCCAGAATGAGGTGGGGGGATGTGCTTCAGCATCAGGGGAGCACGGCCCAGAATACCTTGATGACAGCCAGAGGGGGTCATGGTTCCATCAATGGGCTTTGAGGTAAGATTGCTCTCCTTTTAAACTCATGAACTCTTGATAAAAATATGTCTCATGTGCTTCTTCAACGCCATTTGAAATGTCAAAATACAGTTACTACCAAGACCAAAGTGAAATCATCTACAACCCCTCAAGGAGCTGCCCCTTGTTACCCCACCTTCCGCACTGCTATATTGAGCATCACGGCTCCAAGAGAAACCCAAGGATGACAGCAACAGTTCCCCTCAATGCTCTTGGGTATCCCAGGATGATGTGCTGGTGCATCGGGACCAACCTTGCAATCCCAGAAAGCCAGAGTTTGAGGCTCATTTGAGGTTTGGAGTAGTAAATGACAAGGTACAGGGTCCCCACGCCTGCCGGATAGTTAAGGACAAGATCGGAGTCAGGATCATTTGTCTCACTGACCTGCTCTTTCCTTTTGGTGAAAAGCTTTCAAGGTTGAAACAATATCTCCCCTGTGGCTCAAAGTTCCTATAACAATCCTTAGGAGACTCCAGGGGGTCTCCAGCCTCCCCTGGATTTGGAGGAATGAATGAGTTGTGGGGGCGACCACCAGCCCATGAAAAGACTGCCAGTTGTAAAACATGCACAATTTCAGGTGAAACCATTTCTATGCTTTTTTCACACGCAATCTGTGAGAAAGGGGCCACGTCTTTATTTTAGACAGTTAACATTTTATGTCAGGTAAAATATGAGAATGTAATCTACACTGTTCTTTTCTATTCTTCCTCCTCAGGAGGTGGGTGGGGGCCAGTTCAGGTGTGCTTGGGTTGGGACATCTTGTAAACTGTCTCAGGCCTGCAAATATCTATTTATAAGCTGCCCTAGGATCTTCCCCAGCAAGCCCAGAAAGCCAGAAGCTAGTTTTCCATATCAGCTAAGCCCTTATTTCTTCTCTTGAATTTAGCTAAGTTGGGTTCTGCCGTAGAAAAATGTAGGGGGGGTGGGTGCCTGGGTGGCTCAGTTCATTGGGTGACTGCCTTCGGCTCAGGTCATGATCCTGGAGTCCTGGGATGGAGTCCTGCATCGGGCTCCCTGCTCAGCAGGGAGTCTGCTTCTCCCTCTGACCCTCTTCCCTCTAGTGCTCTCTATCTCTCATTCTCTCTCTCTCAAATAAATAAATAAAATCTTTAAAAAAAAGAAAAGAAAAAGAAAAATGTAGAGGGGAAAAAGGAACAAAAAAGAACAAGGAAAGAATTGAGCTGGAAATCTCAGCAGGGCAACACTGGCACTAAACCGTATAGTTCTGATGCTTTAAGCTCCTTGGAACTTAACTTGGAAAGAGACAAGAAAATACATCCCTAGGCTTGACTTACTTTTTTGCTTGTTTTTATTTTATTTTTCAATCTACAAAATGATCTATTTTGCACATGAGTCAAAGTAATGTGGAAGGTTTTCTGAACCTTTAGTTGAGTAGCAAGGACTCACCGTCCACCATCCACGTGAATTTACTTGTTTGGCAAGGGTTCCATGGGCCCCACTTAATTGTACTAAGAGGAATCCCAAATTCAAACACTTTTCAGGTTAGGCAGGGACACACATAACTGAAATGAGTGAAGGAAGTTGGTTATAAGACAATAGGATGGTGAGGCCAGAGCAATGGGAATGAGTATGTCTTACCTACATGTGTCACACCGAATTTTTAATCCATCCCATGCAGGCCACACAAAACATGCACTTTGTCCAAAGTGGGACCTGTTGCCTTCTCATTCTGCTCAGTGATGTGAACTCCCTTTCCTTCCCCTTTCCCTTCCTCCCTCTAAGCAGCAGCATGACAAAGCGGTTAGGAACATGGATGCTAGAACTCCAGTGATTAACTGTATAACTCTGGGCTCGTGATTTCACCTCTTTGTGCCACAGTTTCATTCATCTGTAAAAGGATGAGAAGAATAAACAAGGCTATCATGTGCTTAGATCACTGCCAGGTACACATAAAAACATTACATATCTGTTTTCTTTTATTATTCATTCATTATCCATTTGTCATTATTCAAGCACCTCTCATGTTCCAGGTGTTGTACTGGCCTGACTGGGAGCTATCTCGGTGGATCAGATAGGAATATTTTGCTTGATGGAAGCAGGGGAATGAAAAGTTAATATTGTTTTGCCTTCTAAGTGCTAGGTGTGTTATGAACTTTTCAAACATTATCAGTTTAATCTTCAAAGGAGTTTGTGAGATATGTTTTATTACTCCTATTTTTTAAGGAGGCAGGGAAGC
The DNA here is from genome assembly GCF_009762305.2 of Zalophus californianus. NCBI lineage: Eukaryota > Metazoa > Chordata > Mammalia > Carnivora > Otariidae > Zalophus > Zalophus californianus. The sequence goes on from NC_045603.1 coordinate 130,522,893, forward strand.
AGACCTTCTCAAGGCAACATGGCCATGAATGGTGGGGCTCAGGTTTGAATCCAGGCCTGTGAAGTTTGTGGGTTTCAGACTTCTTACAGGGTCTAAAAGCAGAGCAAGTGATGCTTATGTGACCACTCTTGATTAACCATTCATACTGGTGCCCTTCCTCACCTAGCCCTGGACTTGGTCTTGCTATTCTTCTTACAAGGTTCGGTCTCCACCACTGGTTAGCTATAGTTGGCATGAGAGCAGGAACCTATTTCTCATCCTGACAATGTTCTAGGCTGCCTCAAGGGACAATTTTGGCCAGTCACACAACCATTTTCACTGTGCAGATAAGAAATGGCCTTGAGTGAATAGGAAAGGCCACAGCCCACTTCTGGTTCTGCTTTTGTATTTTATTTGCATGATCCAGACAAGGAACCTATTTCTTCCTGAGATCTCCTGTTTATCCCCTGCATGGGTATATTTAAATCACAGACATTGAGAACAGGAAGGGACAGTAAAAATGCTTGAGTTCACTAGCTGCCATATACTGCCATATACAATCCACTAGGTTCCTTTGGGTATGATGAGACCCACTAGAGGAACTATATGACATCATATATATATATATATGACAGGTAAACCATAAAACAGACTCTTAATCATAGAGAACAAACTGAAGGTTTCTGTAGGGGTGGCGGGTGGGGGGATGGGTTAAATGGGTGATGGGTATTAAGGAGGGCACTTGTGATGAGCACTGGGTGTTGTATGTAAGTGATGAATCACAAAATTCTACTACTGAAACATATTACACTATATGTTAACTAACTGGAATTTAAATAAAAACTTAAAACATCTGTATATGTATATATAGATATATATGTGTGTGTGTGTGTGTGTGTGTGTATATATATATGTATAGGTAGATTCATGGGCCTCACTCTTTGCAAATTCTGACTTAGTAGTGCTGGAGAGAGGCCCAGGAATCTGTATTTAATAAATTCTAATATATAGACAGATTAGGAATCCACTAATCAAGCCGACCCTCTTAATTTCAAAGAAAAAGAAATTATGTGATTTTTCTCAAGTTTACACAGCTAGTTAATATCAATTAGATTAGGACTCAGCACTGCTGACTTCCAAATGAACAGGTTTCCCACTACATTGTCTAGTTTCTAAAAGGGGGCATTGACCAAGTCTTTGGGACTATTATTTTCCTAATTTGCGACCGACATTAAATTGTAGGATTTGACTGTTAGTTTAAGGGTTGGAGCATTGCTTAAAATCAATACATGCAGAAGAACACACAAACACAAACATGTTGATGTCACCTGGGCAACACACTTATGTAGATTTCCCTTGGCCTGAATTGGAGCAATCTCAGAGGGAGTGAACCACGGCCTTTTGTTATCCCAGGATATTTCAGAGAAAAAAGAAATAAAAAAGATTTTAAAAATAGATGGTAACTAGATTTTAAGAATAGAAAACCTATTTTCCCTGTTACAAGGTTATGGTCCCAAGGGAGAGATGGAATAAGTGTAAAGCATGCCTATTTCAAGAAAAGATTAAACACAGACCGACCAGCCTCAGAGTTGTTAGAGGGAAAACATTTGCAGTGGAAAAGCTTAAAAGCACGTCTTATTTTTATTAGCATCCACTTCTTTTCTGAAAGGCTAATTGTAAAATTTATAGAGCTAATTATCTCTCTAGATTAATATTTATGAACACACAATAGCAAATGTGAGTTCCAAGTGTTGTATTAAGCATTGGCTTTTCTCCCTTCACACATACAAGCAAACAGCAGATAGCTCAAGGTGATGTTAATATTCTCTCTACAATGTATGTAAACAGTCATGCCAAATTTTTCTTCCCAATTGCTGCAAATTGGTATTTACCCAGCAACTGCAAACTATTTTTAACAGTTAATACTCCTGAAATATATGGGGACCTTTCTGCAATATGACGAAGAGCTTGCAAAATCAATTGCATAAAGGCTCCCCTAATCAAACACTAAGGAGCAAGACTTCTCTTTATTGACTCCTCTTAACCACATTTTATTCTTGTAAGAGACAGGAAAGATAATCAAAAGCACTTTGTTGTTCTTCCTGCACTTGGAATATGGAACTAATGGTTCCTTCATTTTCAGAAATGAGAGAACAAGGTTAAATATTGCAAAAAAACAAAAACAAAAACAAAAAAACCACACTGTGCTTTTAAATAAATCCAAGTGTGCTTACGCCAGCACACCCAGCTGATTCCCAACCTCTGTGGTTAAATCTAAGCTAGTTCTACTATCCATACAAAACATGAAATTTATATGACCCAGGGTAAAGGAAGATGTACAGAGGATAGGACGGGGACACAATGAAAGCCAAGCTTGATGACAAATGAATGGCTTCGGGCCAGTCCTGAAAGTCTGTGTTTTAGTGTTCCTGTCTACAGACTGAGGGGTGTTTTGCTACATTAGGATTTCCCAATCAGGGATTTGTGGTTTGGAAATGTGGCAGTGGATGAGCTTTAGGGATTCTCTAACTCTCCTACCCAAAACCTCATAGAAATTTATCATATAAATCAGTACAAGCCTATTACTGGCTGTGAATACCCACTGCTTTCAACAATTCTCAAAGGGCACCAGAAACTCAGGAAGGTTATGAGCTATTGCATGAGATGACGTCTCAGGTCCCTTCCTGTTATAATTTTCTTCAATTTTTGCTGCATCTTTGCTCTAATCTCCACAATTTCTTTGATTGCCCAGCCTTACTCCTATGCACCTCAAACTTATTTCTCTCTAAGCTTCCTTCTTCTAAGATCTTAAAACTGTGCTATTTAACATGGCAGCCTCTAGGCACACATGGCTATTGAAATTTAATTAATCAAAGTGAACTAAACTTAAAAATTCAGTCCATTAGTCACACCAGTCACATTTGAAATGCTCAATAGGCTCATGTGACTTGTGGTTTCTGTATTGGACAACATAGATATGGAACATTTCCATCACTGCAGAAAGTCCTGTTGGGTAGTGCTTCTTTAAAGACAGTGATTTCTAAGCTGTCATTCTAAGAATCTGCATTTTTAATGAGCCCCCCAGGTGATTCTGATGCAGAGTGTGCATCATGCTTGGAGAGACAGCACTAAGGCTACACATACAAGAGGACCAAAAGACAACCTGACCCCTGTTTTCCACTTGTTTTGGGGTCTGTGATGATGACTGCCCCACTGATCAGTCTCTATCACAAAAATCCTACTTCAGTGTCTAAGGTGAGTAAACAGCATTAGACTCCTACACTCGGAGTTGGATGGAATCTTTAAGCTTATCTTGTCCAAACCCTTGTTTATTGTTTGAGTCCTCTCTAGATGACTTTCCATGAGGCGCTTGTGGAATATGCACTTGAATAGGAACAGTGATGGGGGAAAAACTTTCAAGGTAGCATATTTGATCTGATAAAAGCCCCATTTATTTACTAGTCTTCCTTTACATGGAACCATGTCCCAGTAGCTTCCCCCATTGGTCAGAGCTTTCTCTGGTCAGAGCTCAATCTGGACTTTGGTGTTTAAGGCTGATGCCAGTCAATCCCTATTCTCCAGGTGTCATGCTCTATGAACATATTTTATGGAAGCAAGAGGCTTTTGGAAAAGAGAAATTTTGGGTGATCGGCCATGGGTGTGATAGCAGAGAATCTTGTTCCTGGTTTTACCCCAGCAACCAGGTCCTGGGCTTTAATGGGAGAAGGTATGGTCTCCTCATTTAGAGCAACATGGAAGCAGCTTTAAGCCTAAAGGGCCCATAGATTTTTGCATTTGAATGATTTTAAAGTTTTGGAGGCACACAAAGACAACATCCTTGGTAGAGAAAGAGTTTCCACCAGCAGCAATGGCAGTCAAGAAGTACTTCTGTCATGGGGCTCATGAGCAATGGAGTGAGAGCCGAAAAGTACAGAAGGGAACAAATGGTATTTAGAAAATAGCCTGAGGACACACAGACATAAACAGGGATGAGTCTGAGGGATGGGGCCAAACCCTGCAGTTATAAGTGGGGAGGGGCAGATAAATAAAATCATTTATACCCTCAGCCTGGTGCTTTTAGAGATACTCCAGTTATATATGTCTATAAGATCATTATGCTCTTTCAAACAATTGCACTACAAGACCTTCTCATATTTGAAGACAGCTTTTGTTATCGCTCTATATCCTCTCTTCTTCAGGTTAAGGTCTGTATTATTCTTCAGTCTTTCTTTATTCATCATGGTCTTGGGATTTTTCATTATCCTCTGAACATAACTTGTCTAACTCCTCTTAAATTGAGAATCCAGGACTACTGACTGTTTTATTCCAGATATGGTTTGATCACCCTTACATAGAACGACACCATCATCTCCTTCTTTCCAAATCCTATACTTCTATTAACATAAATCACCACCACTCTTTGTTGAAGGCCAAGGCTGGCAGAATATAAAAGCTCATGACCCACAATGGTCCCTGATATTTTATTTATTTTACCTTGTTTTCTAAGATTTTAATGATCTTAGAGAAAACATCATGATATATACAGTTCTACCACATCCTCTAGAGCAGCTAGCAGAGCTTGGGGTATGATAAGTACTCAAAGCCTATTGATTGCTTGAAAGTCTAAGAGAGAATATGCACAACTCAGGAAATTACAAAATAAATGACACGGTTATTACCTGGGGAAAGGATTAGGAGAGCGGGATGGTAAACAATTCTAGGGAATGAAGTTTGTCTGTCTATAAAGTGAGAAGCCTCGACTCCATAATCACTTAGTTTCCTCTTCATCTCAATTTATACATTTCCATGAAAACACATATTGGATCCCAAGAAGCAAACTCAGTCATTAGCAAAAATATGACCAGCCTTTGTAATATCCTGGTAATCTAGGCATGATTAAAAGCCTCACCAAAGACACATAACCAAAAGCTAGCTAATCATGAGTTCCGTCAATATATATACATTTTGAGAAAACATTTAAAATCTTGTAAATGTAACTAGTTACATCAACTAGTTATAACAAATATCTTTAGGACCCAAGCCGGGATTCAGATGCTTGGGGTAGTATGCAAGAAAACTGTGTCAAGTAGAAATGAAATTTTATTGGAAAGGAAACTTTCCCGAGCCGTATAAAGAATTAGGGAAATGTTCACAGGAATGAGTTAATCTTGCTTCTGCTGCTTGGAATATGGGACTCTTTCACCCTTAACATAAGTGGTAGGTATGCGAGGGTATCTTAATAATTGCCAAATCTTTAGGTTAGATATTTTCTTGATTTTCAAATGGACTCGGAGACAGCCATGTAGCATTCGTCTCCAGGGTGCCGACGGCAGCTGTTGCCAAGTTTCCGTCTTCATTCCACTCCTTCTTTGAAGCCTTGCGTGACTGAAATACTCATTTGCCTGAAGGTGGGAGGGAGATAGAGTGGTCTTTTTCCGTTACTGGTGTCAGTGTGTCAGCTTTTCTGAGTACTATTGACGCAATTTCCACCCCTGCCAAAGTCTTCCCATCATCTCTCATCTTGACTGTCACCTCCTATTTGCAATGGTCAATCCACGTTCCAGTGCTTTGGGCTTCTCCATCGAGGCACCCTCTTGACAGTCAATGGATCATCTGCACTATTTCCAGCTTAGCTTTCATAGATTGTTCCTTGACTCAAATAACTGGCTACTTCTAAAAGTCTTCTGTTTTTTAAAATTTTAATTCTTTTCAGAGAGAGAGAGAGAGACAGTGAGCCAGGGGAGGGGCAGAGAGAGAAAATCTTCAGCAAGTCCCACACTCAGTGTGGAGCCTGATGTGGAGCTCCATCTCACCACCCTGAGATCATGACCTGAGCCGAAAGCAAGAGCCAGATGCTTAACCGACTGAGCCACCCAGGCGCCCCCTTTATAAAATTATTTTGTTTTTTTTAAAGATTTTATTTATTTATTTGAGAGAGAAAGCACGAGCGGGGGGTTGGAGGGCAGTGGGAGAAGCGGACTCCCCGCTGAGCAGCGACCCAGACATGGGGCTTGATCCCAGCACCCTGGGATCATGACCTAAGCTGAAGGCAGATGCTTAACTGACGGAACCACCCAGGTGCTCCTAAAAGTATTTTAAATACACAAGTTACAGCTAAAGGTTATACTTAAGCTACTATCTGGGGAGCACCTATTAGCAATTTGAATGAATAGGGCCCCAATCTTTGTTGAGTCTGTGAATACCACCCCTTTGTTTGCTTGTAAACACCATATATCTTCCACATAATCATTATGTGCAAGCACTGACATCTTATACTTGGCAGGAGATTCAAATATGGGTAATTCAAAAAATAAAAACACATTATCTCTGACATACGAGCAATAATGACCACACTAAGCTGAGACAGCCAACAAAGAGCTGTAATAATGGTAGTGTAATTGTGACCTGAAAAAAAAAAATCTGTTTCTCTAAAATTGTGACCTTCCCATGGACAGAAGCACAAGGAAGTAAAATTTATAAATGAAAATCATTTCCTACAACTTGCACTGTATTTTCAGATAATTCTATTGACTTCTACAGGGTTTATGCAGTCATTATGAGATCTATTCACCTGTTGACTCAATCATATAATAAATATTTACCAACCCGACAGAATACAGTTTGTTAAGCCATTTCTATTGTCTTGTCTCTGACTCTCGGGAGACAGAATTTCCAAGAGGAGAAAGCTTGAAATTGCAAAATACGTTCATTTGGATTTTATTTTCTCATATGTATTATGATCTATGCCGTGTATTAATTCCTTAAAATCAAAGTTGTAACACTGTCAGGGATTTGGAATTTGTTAGTTTTGAGGATTCTATTTTAAATATGGGTAAACTTAGGCCCAGAGGAGTGAAGGAGCTTTCTCAGGATCACATAGTTGGTTAGTGACAGGGCCAGAATGGTCTTCTTGGTAAACCATAGTATCATTTATGTATTCAAAATGCAAATTGTTTTTACTCGAGAACAGGTTATAAGATTTGCAAATTAGAAAAAGGATTTCCTGAAGTCATTCCTGAGTGAATCCATAGAAGAAATATGACCCGGAGTCTTCATTTCAAGGAAGGGCTCTAGATAGTTAAGAGATCAAAAGCAAAATTAAATAAACTAACCCTTGCAAAGTGCATGGATGAATCTGGGAAAGGAATAAATACTCCCTCCCTCTCCCCTTTCCTCTGCATAAAGTTGATTCCATATTGATTAATCCAAAAGTGATTATAGGCTGTTCAAATGGCTTGAGTTTGTAAGCTCACTCTCTCATTTTAAAGTTCATAGGGAAATACATTTTTGTGATGCGGTATTTTAAGGAAAATACTTAAATAGGTTTTCCTCGTGTGGCAACTCTTATTGCTGCGTAGAAGAAGGACATAATTTATGGTAACCTTTTCTGACAGGTCGTTGAATCCCTAGGTGTCAGTCCATATCTTAAATTCTTTGTTGTCTGTTCCTGTAACTCAAATCTCTCCTTCACCCCATCAGCATTCTATTTATAAATCATTCCATCAATACTTCATTGTGTTTTGGGCATTTCTTTTTTACTTTGTAGGTCCTCCTCAAAAACAATTTTTCCCCCAGATATGTGGAACTTCTAAGTATTCTAGGGTATCAGATAGTTAATGCTTCCCAGAGGAGATTAAAATTTCCTTCAATGTATTCCAAGGGGGAAATCTGTGGCACTAAAAGATGAATGATCTTATTATTCTGGGGCAGCATTGTTTCTGTAGAGAGACTGCCTATTTACCCTTTCTTAAAGATGCCACCTTTTCAAGGTGGGAGAAAGTTTTTCTAGGTTATATGTTTTCCTTTTACCCTAATCCCAAAGCCATGCAACAGCCAGAGTTTCTAAGGCTAAGAACAAATGCAGCATGATGAAAAAGTCATTTTAGGTAACCATCTAACAACCTATACTGATCCTCGAGGATCTACTCAGATGGAGCTGAAATGAGGCTTCTCTTTCATCTTTACCAGAGAGCCTCCGACCAACGGAGAGAGGCAAGGATGTGAAGAGTGCTGAAAGACAATAAACACGGCTCTAACATGGATGGTTTCTTCATGAATTTAAGTCACACACTGGCAGACTTCTTGAACCCCAAACCCCAAATCCATAACTTTCCCTTGATGCATTTATTGAAATTTGAATTTTCTAGGAGTTGGAAATTCCAAGAAATACGAACCTAGAAGAAACTTGTTATTCTCTTACAACAATATATTTGTGGGGTGCCTGGGTGGCTGAGTCGTTAAGCGTCTGCCTTCGGCTCAGGTCATGATCTCAGGGTCCTGGGATCGAGCCCCGCATCGGGTTCCCTGCTCTGCAGGGGGCCTGCTTCTCCCTCTCCCACTCCCCCTGCTTGTGTTCTCTCTCTCGCTGTGTCTCTCTCTGTCAAATACATAAATAAAATCTTTAAAACAAACAAACAAAACAAACAGAAAATAATGTATTTGTTTCTTCAATCACTTATTAAAATGAAATGTTTGTTCTACTCCGTGTACAGAACTAGTAGGTATTTTGAAATTTTTAAAAGAAGGACATATAGTTCCTATGTCCTAGACCTAGAGATTATAATGTAGTTGAAGAGCTAAGGCATGCATAAGATAAACAGCCAGTGGATAGAAACATTGCTAACCTTAAAAACATCTAAAAATACAGAGTCTTGGAATGATCAGTGTAGAATGAAATTATCAGTTTTTAATAGGTAGAATTAACATAAAGATTTAAATGCCTAAAGAGTCTCTGGACCCATGGAAGGCCAAATATATGCATGAATGTGAGCAACCTAAGTTGTCCTAGTGAAAGCTGTAAATGCAATGAAGGGATATCCGAAGGAAAGCATATCTGGTTAAGACAATTATATTTTATGTATGGAGCATGCTCAATTGGTACTTTGCCCACTTTGTAAGTCAATACTCTACTTGAAATAGTCTTGCAGGGCAAACCCTGGATATACAGTTACATTGGGTAATTTCTCTGACGTGCGGAAATTGAAGACCTCATGAAAACTGATAAATTGATTTGTTGGGAACAATTGAACCCAAATTTCACAATAAGAGCAACATACAGATTTTTACTCCTACCAAAAACATCTGAAGAACTGACCATGTGATTTTTGCAACTCCAGTTCCTCTCTACTAAGGAAAAGATAACCCATGGCCACAGAGTCTCGGTGAATAGATCTAGTCTGGTCTACATATTCTTCTGGGTGTCCTTCGATATTCTCATCACTCACTTTTGGCCTGAGGCAGTTTGCTTCTAGCTTCAGGGCCCCTGGTTTAGTATTTGCCCGTGCACTTGCTCAAAGTACAGTATTCTGACTCTGAGTTTCTCTCTGCTGTGATCTGAGACCTCTACTTTGATGGCTTTCTTCTCCTTGTGTGATTAGTATTTTCCTTCTTGCTGTGGTAATGGGAATGGATTGGTAAGCCCCTTTGCGGATAGCATAGACTTTTCCTGTTTGACTTCTAAAATGAAAATGAGTCTCTCACTTACCTATGCTTAAGAAACACTCTTATTTCCTGCACAACACAATTAAACATTCCACTGGTAAGAGTAACTCTGGTGTTGGTTTACTTACTTTACATAGGTTCTTCAGGATCACAAGACATGTATAAATGAGTGACGGTTAAGTGCATGAGGAATGAAGAGAAAGGACCAGAGTGGATAGAATTGGGCAAGATGGAGAAAACATCCTTTAGAAGATGAATTTATGCTCAGTTTTATTGTTTGGTGAAGGATGGTTGATGGATAGTCCAAATAAGGGAAAGAGCATGAGTAAAGGTACATGATGGGAATATGTAAGTCTTCTCCTCAAAATGAAGGCAATTGCACAAATGCAGGGCATTATTGTAGCTGATCGAGTTTTCACTGTGAGTTGAAGTAGGCTCACAGAGCAACCACAGAACAGCCGACATGTACCAAGAGCTTGGTAGGAGAGATCCCCTGTGCTGAGTGCCCCATAGCTATTAACTCATCACTTTCACAACTGCTTGGAGGAGACACTATTTTTATTTACCCTGTACAGGTGAGGAACTGAGGCCTAGGATGTTTAAACAACCAGAAATGGCATTCGTGAGTAGCAGACCCAGGACTCAAACCTAGGTAGTTTGGCTCAAAGGACACCAGGCACTTGTTCTGAAGATTGCCTTATCTGTCCACTGATGGCTTCATAGTTAATAATTCCTTGACTCACTAACTAAAAGCATCAGAAGCCTATTCTGGGGTCAATTTCTTCTTTCACGAGTGCATCGTATGTCAAAACACGGGCCCAAGAAAGCAAACACTTGAGCTCATTGTGATCTTGCTAAAATCCAGGCAGTCTCTTGGGCTTGCATTGACTATGAACTTTAGAGAAAGGGGCAACAGGGCGGAAACCTTCAGTTAGCTATACCCAGTCACCTGACCCTTCCAAGTCCTTTAACTTCTCATCCAGCCTGAAGCCCGTGATTTGGTCTCTATCTCGCTAATGGGATGAGACAGAGCTCTTGGAGTTCTGGCCATATGAAAAACAGAAAAACTCTGGGCCTAAAGGCCTAAAGGATAAAGAAGCCAGTGGATGTCTGTATATATTGTACTTTGCACTTTTTGCAAAGGATTCAAAACGCAGAACCTTTTCTATCAGTCCATGAGGCTGATAAAATGCCCACTCTGATTTGATTTAAAGTCTATTTTGATATGATTTACTTTTCCAAATCTGGATATAATGCCTGCTCATGACTCTTGACCTTGCTAGGGGTCACGGGATTCCTTTGATGCTATTTTGAAAAAATGTTTTTTGAGTGGTTGACTTTTACTTAGAGTACCCAACACTCCCAGTACAAGCCAATATGAAACTTTCATATTTTTCCCCCTTAATTATGTAACTTCAGATGGGTAAATGTCTTATCCCTTGTAAGGCTTCTGCCTTTTATTGTCTATTCTGAACTGAATCTGTTTTAATTGGATATGTTGACCTAAAAAATTAAACACATGACTTCAGTAGCCAGAGGAAAGCTAGGCTTTCAATTCTGGTAACAGACAGTAGCTATTTGATGCAAGGTCAGACAAAGAAATTCCATACTGAGAGTGTATTCCTTTTGTATGGTGGTAGAATGGATCCTGCGTTGGGGAAAAAAAAAATCCTGGCACGGTACATAAAACATTCAACAAAAGAAAAGCCTGTCTAGATCATATATTTTGGGAAAATGAAAATTTCTTTACATTTCCACAAGAATGAGCTCCAACATGAAGCATGTTTTGTCAGTACTTTAATCTATATGAAACACCAATAAACTAAGGCCAATAACTTTTGCTAATAAAGCAAAATAAGAAAAGTATAATCTAAACACAAAGCATGGATTTACTAAGATTTCTTCCATGATTTGTACCTTATTCTACGTCAGGCTTTTATATTCTCTTTACTCAGTGTCTAATACCCATCAAGAATGAGTTAATGAGTAACGCGTATTCTTGTGTCTGTTTGTTCATGCGTGTGTTGCCATTATTAGGAGCACCCGACTCAGTGAAACACGGTACGTCTGCACGGTGATCAATTGTGCTTCTATTTATTTTTTCAGTGTTAAAGCTGTTTTTAAAAGTTATTAAATGTACTTAGCCTTTCTAATAAGAAAAACAAAAAAAAGTCATTTGTTTGAAATAAAACATTAACATACACACTGCCAGCTCCCAATTTGTGGGTTGCTTTGTACATATTATGCTTCACAAACACAAGAATATTAAGTTTGAGCTGAAACAGTTTTTTCCCTATTTTGTACTATGTTCATGAGAAATACCATAATTTCCTCAATTAAACTGAACTCCTGTTGGACCCTTTGGGATCCCTGATTTATTCCTGCTGTTATTTCACTGCTGATGATTAGTGATGAATTCTGTTAGTTGACCATAATGTCTTTCTCATTCAGCCATATATTTTTTCTTTCTCTCTTACTGTTGGAGTACGCTTATGTCTCTTCAAGCCTAGCACTGAACTTCTAACAGTTTTATGCCTCTAATGTCTCTCTTATACAATCTTTCCTGTACGTTGTCATCAGTCAGTCCTAAACTGCTGACTTCTTGCGATCATTTATCTGCCCCCAAACTTTCCCTTGGCTCAAAGTACCTGTGGATTAATGTCCTTGGCATTCAAAGCCTTTCACCCTGTAATCTGTATTTTTCCATTAGTACCATACAAATACCCTTTAGTTAGGAAAGCTGGTTCTATGAAATAGTCTTCGGCAATGCTACTTCTAAATTTGTATTCAAGCCATTTTTAACTTTCTGTTTCTCTTTAAAATATAGAATCTCTCTGAGGTTCTCTTTGAGCAAATCAGACCACATTGACCCTTTTCTACTCTGAACATCCAGGGTAATTTTATCATAATCTTCTTTTGACATTTACTATGTATCAGCTTTTATAAAATATTAGATATATTTTAAAAATATTTAAACTGAAATTCTGGAAAGTAGGGACATCATCTTATACTTCTTTGTATCACCTGTGACACAGAAACTATCACCTAAAATGTTCAAGGAGCTCAATAAATATTTTTCTTTGATTATTTTCAAATCACATGAATCTAAAGTACTTGATTAATCAGACTGTTCTACTCCTTATGTAATCTGAGCCTAACTTATGGATCTGAATTTATATTACAGATAGATTTTATCTATATACTGCAGGATGTTTGCATACTTTATTTACAACCAATATATAATCAATATAAGCAATAAAACATACAAGTGCATGTACTCATAATGATCTATTTCCTGGTCTTTTTTCATTGGACTGTAGATTCCTTGATAAATAGACTTCTGAATCTTTCTTGGTATAGATTACTTTCTCAAAGAATAACATATAGTTCCCATACAACTTATGAAATTGTAAAGCAATGCAAACAAGGCATGAGAACTCTTCCAAGAATCCTGAAATTAAGTCAGAAGATCTAATCTTGAGGCATCCAGAAAGAACAAGGGGACTCAATAGACACTAAACTGCCCTTAGTGATTAAAAACTTAATTTTTTAATCTAATTTAAGCCTTGCAAGTAGGAAGTGTTAAAAGACTCATTCTGCAGTGTGGTCCATTGGCCCAGACTCTTTCTCAGGAACCCACACTATACATGTCATCATTTAGGTATAAAACAGAACATCATACTGTCAAGAGCTGCTCCTCATGACCACACCCAAGACACACCACTCCATTTCCTCCTTATTGCCTTCATTTGCAGATCACACCATCACTTTTAGCTTATTGAACCCTCAGATTTCTGACCCTCTGCCCTCTCCTTCATTTTCATTCCCATCCCATTCTGAGGAGTGGTGGAATTCTGTCACTTCCTAGAATTCACTCCTAAATTTTTTTTCCTCTGCCTCATCTCATGACTCATACCCATGGCCACCCCATCACAGCAATACCTCAGAAATTTACTGCAAGGATGTAGTCTTTGACACAGCTTTATATCCTATCTTACCAAGGTCCTGACTGTAACTTTTCCTTAACCTCACTGAGGCCTCCTAACGATACTACCATTTTTGCACTAGTTACCATTACTCAGATGCCTTTACTTTCTTTATAATTCTATTTACAGCCTGTGGTCCAACATTATTTTTATTTCCTGATACATGATCACCAACCTGGTCTCTCTCGCCTGCTTTTAAAACTGATGTGGTAAAAGCTCAGCTATTTACATTCTTTAGGCCAACACTTGAGCTGCTTAATATACTTAGATTTTGGAGAAAAAAAAATTATTTGGGTGATTGGATTTACTTTTTTATTGTTAACAGTGAATAATATTTACCAACATTTTCATCAATGTCTTACTTGTAGTTTTTTCTTTTATCCCACACCAACTGAATATGTTCACTTATTATTCTTGCTGAAGTACATCATTTAATAATAGTTACAGTAAAGGTCTGTGGGTGGTAAGCACTCTGTCTTTGAACATCTGAATATTTTGTTTTGCTGTCATTTAAAAAAATCTAGTCAATCTAGGCATAGAGTTGTTGCCATTTATGTTTTTCAGTCCTCTGAAACTAGCATGACATTTACTTCTGAAAACATTTTATTATTGCTGATGTGAATTCTGATGGTAGTGTACTTGTCTGGTTCTTTTAAGTCATCTTTCTTTTTTTCGCTAGAAGCTCTTAAGGTTTTAACATTATCCTTGAAGTGCTTTTATTTAATTATAACTCATCTCAGTGTGGGTTTATTTTTATTTGAGCTACTTAGTATTCACAGTATACAATTTACAAAAAACTATCTTTTTTATTCCTTTTGCAAAAATCTCAGAAGTATGTCTCCAAATATTATTTGTCCATTATTTCTTGCATTCTCTTTTCTGAAACTCCCTTTAGATGTAAAAGCATCTGAAATGATCCTCCACATCTCCTAATTTCTTGTTTATGTTTTAATGTCTCTATTGGTGTTCCAGGTGACTTTGTCAGTACTGTGTTTCAATTTACTAATTCTCTCCTTAACTATGCTAATTTTGTATTTATAGCATCTATTGATCTTTTTAATTTGTTAACTATATTTTAATTCATAGACTTTAAATTTCTCTTTCATATCCACCTATTTTCAGCCAGTTTTTCTTTCACAGTTATTATTCTTTTGAAGTTGATATTATTTCATTTATCTCTTTGAACATCCTAAGCACTTGTGTACAATTAATTTCACCAGAAGTGAATTTGTATTCTAATTACTGATTTCATTGCTTTCTTAGGATAAATTTAAGTTGTTTTTCTGCTTTCTTTGTCCAACCTAGCAGTTACCTCTACCCTGCTTCCTGGTTACAAAACTTAGCACTAAGTCTCACAATGGTGTTTCACCAGACCTTTCGCCGAGCCAGGAGGTGATCTGACTCAGTTTCTGGCCCTGAGACTTTATGCTGCCCCTAGCTACCTCAACAGACCCACAACTCTCTGTAACATAAGACCCCAGGCCTCTGGCAGCAGCTCTTTCATGTTATGCTACCTCATTGTGGTGGATCCTAGATTAGTTTCTGCCCTTTCTTTTTCCTTTTATCTGGAGAAGTTAGAAAGCTATAAGCTTTCTCAGATGTGAAATAAGTACCTTCATGCTGGATTTGGAAAGTGCAAGTGAGGTAGAGGCAATCTTCCTAAAGCCTCTGTATGCCTCTGTTGGGATGCAAGTGCACAGCTTTCCTGAGGCAGTTTCTAGTGGACCAGGGACTGATGAAGCTGCCAGCATAGACAGCTCCCAGAGCAGGTGAGGTTGTATCTGACTCCATGGTATTCTGCCATCATTCCAAGATGTCCAGCTTAGAACTCGATTCTTCAACCCTCCTAATGATTTATAAGCACCTGATTCTCTGTACTAAATTCCTCTATGTTTCAAAATTCTAGAGTGCTTTATATATTTTTTTTAAGATTTTTAAAAAATTTATTTGAGAGAGAGAGAGAGAGAGAGAAAGCACGAGCAGGAGGGACAGAGGGAGAAGCAGGCTCCCCACTGAGCAGGGAGCCCAACACAGGGCTCCATCCCAGGGTCCTGGGATCATGACCTGAACTGAAGGCAGATGCTTAACTGACTGAGCCACGCAGGCACCCCAAGAGTGCTTTATATTTTTTCTGCTGAACCTGATACACACACCCTAACTCCAGCTTTAAGAGTGAGCCTAAAATTAAGCTTATTTTATCTCTCACTCTGAAGAACCCAAACACGCAGCCACCAATGCCTGATTCTTCAAGTGAACCTACTCCCTTACTTTTTTGCTCTGTTCTGGGTATTTGGAGATGATTATCTTCTTCCTAAACTCAACTGAGTCTTTTTTTTTTTAAATTCTATTAATATATTATTTCTCACTGCTTTAGATTGGAGGAGAGAGAATGCCATCAAAGTATAAATTTATTACAACATCATAACTAGTGGGACCTTCATTAAATTGGGGTTACTTTAAATTTGGGGCCATGAGCTCCAGTGGATGTGTACCACCACCTCTTTCAATTCTACTATGCTTCCACAGTAAAGTAAGCTTTTTTATTCTCCAAATCAAGAGCTTCAAAACCTCTTTTCTCTTTTCAAATACTTCTAACTCCTTCCTTCACACTGTTACTTAATTTGCCACCAAGAAAATATAAGCCATCAAAATGAAACTCCTTTCTTTTCACCACCACCAATCCATAACCCTACCTATCTCTGTGTGACCTTCTTTGCCTTTCCTCCTGTTACATCTCAAGAAGGGCACCTGCTCTATCCACAGATGAGCCTCTTCAGATCTGCCCTGGATCCCATTTCCTCTTACTGTCTCTAAACCAGCGGTCAGCAGACATTTTTTGTAAAGGTCCAGATAGTAAAAGTTTTAGGCTTTGTGGGCCATGAGTTCATTCACAACAACTCAAGGCTGCTGATGTAGCATGAAAACAGCCATAGACAATAAGTGGCCAAGTGAGTGTGACTTTGTAAAGCTTTATTTACAAAACCAGATGCTGGAGTTGGGGCCCTTGTTTGCTGATTCCTGATGTGGAGCTTGCTTCTTCAGTTACCTTTTCTCTCCTGACTCACCCTTCCCTTCTTCTCTACTCATCTGCCTTGCAAACATCTTAAGAAAATATCAATGATTGTTTTGACACAACGTCCTCCTGTAGCTATCATCCCAATTTCTCTCCTTCACCTAATAGACAATATCTTCAAAAGAATTGTTGGCTCTCATTCTTTGCACTCCTTTGTCTTCCATTACCATTCTTCAATCCTCTCTCTTCGAAAGGCTCTATTTAAAGTGGCCTCTCCTTCTCCTCATCTCTATTTTATCACTCTGTTTTCTTTAGAGTACTAACACTTGGTAATTATTTCATTTGTTTGTTTTTTAAAACCCCTTTCTCATCCTCCAGAGTGAGGACCTGGTCTGCTTTGTTTATCACTTGATCATGGGCACCCTAATTGCAGACTGTGAGAGTTCCATAAACATCCATTGGATGAACACACAAATGAGTACAGTGTGCTATTTTAGACACCAATATGCTGGTCAGGTCCCCTTTTCCAGAATTTATTTCCCCAGATGCTGAGAGTGCTCCTGACAAATGGCTCTTTGCTAGTACCTTTGCTGAAGGGAACCACATTGCTCAAAGTCTTGGCATTCCTGGGGAGGCCCGCCCAATGAGTAATCAGTGTGGGAGTTACAAGGGCCTGGTCCCCTCTGGACCCAGGACCATTCTGAAGGGTTAACCCAACTTTGGAGCTCCTTGTTGAGCAAGTGGAAGCTTCTGTTGAGACTGCAGAGAACCTCAACTCTCTACCCAATTCTGCTTCAATTCCTTTCCTTCCATCCCTTTTCTTGGGTGTTCATCCCACGTGCACCCCCAGATAAATCTCCTATTTTAGAATCAGCTTTTTTAGGGAACTCAACTCAACTTGTAACTCTTGCTGAAGTTTAATTGATCTGTAAATGGCAACCTGGGATTCAAACAAATTCTTACTGAATTTTAAAGTCAATGCACTTTTCCTCATCTATTTGTTGGAAGTCTTACATGATTCTTTAGTTTTAAAATAACCCCCTGTCCCTTCTTTTCCTTTTTCAGTTCTCTTTACCATTAAAACTGACTTAGAGCAATAGAGTGTTTATTTTACTCATCAAATCTATATGCATCTATTATTTAGTTTAGAATAAATCTATCCAGAAAGTTTAGTCTTTGACAAATCATTAGGATATCTTTTCTTAAATGCCCGCCACCTTTCTATTTGCAATGATCCTCCTGTCAGTAGCAGATGTGACCAGTATTTAAATATGTATAATTATACATATGTATATTTAAATATTTATATCTCTGAAAGCCAAAATGCAATGTGTGTTCTTTGGCTTTAGTTTAGGAAAACCTAAAAAAAAATTTTTTTTTTAAGATTTATTTATTTAGTTGAGAGAGAGAAAGCACAGCAGGGAGGGGCAGAGGGAGAGAGAGTCTTAAGCAGACTCCATTCTGAGTGCAGAGCCTGATGCAGGGCTCAGCACAGGGCCTGATCTCACAATCCTGACATCATGACCCTGAGATCAAGACCTGAGCTGAAGCCAAGAGTCAGATGCTTAACGGACTGCACCATCCAGGTGCCCTAAAGAGAAAACCTAAAAATTTAAGGAGGGATATCAGGAAGAAACACATTCTGGAAGTTATTTATTTCCAAGAAGCTAAATCAATTTCCAGGGTGTCTTTTTAAAACATCCCAAAATAATAGCCTTGGAAAATCTAAAGCCTTTCGGACTCAACCTAGAATTCAGCTATACATAAGTATTATGGACTTATATATATTGTATAAGTAATGGACAAAAATGACCAACCTGAAAGTTTACAAAATGTGGTTGCTTAATCTTCTTTTTTTGAAAGTTAAAATTCTTTATTTTATACTGCCATGGCAGGTCCTTAGAAGAGCTTGGTGCAATCAACTGAGACACCTTTCTTCTACATGTTTTCAGTATAAGAGAATGGGAAACCCTGCAAAATTCTCAAGTCTTTGGGCCTCAGCTTGATCATATCTACATAGATTATAGTTCCCATTCTCCCTGGAGGCTTCTTTTTAAATGATGTCTATGAAAGTCTTATATGGTTATGCTTAGACTCTGAGTTCCTTGAACAAAGGGGCCATGTGGGGTTCGGTTGTGAGTCTTCAGGTGCTGAATAAATGCTTGTCCCCTAAATATATGGGAATATGTGTAGGGACACAGTTCTGTGTTATTTCCAAGGTTCTCCTTTACACAGTTGCTCAAGTGCAGGAAAAGGGGAAAATGATGCAAAATTACAACCATGTTTAATTTCTGCTAACTAAAACATAAAGTCAAGCATGTTAAGCTCAGCTGCCACATTAATTGCCAAACTTTACCATACATCATTAAGAATTGAGCCTAAGTAAATGCAAAATTAGATAAGCAAAGCTATTACCTTCATATGTAGCTAATATAGCTCCTTATTTAATGATTACACAAAGTGGAGCCCATGATGAAGGTAAGTGGTATTTGCATTACTTCCATGCTTGTTAAAAGGAAAGCTTGAAGTCTGAAATTTTTCCTGCAGAAAAATTAATGAGCGTACACAAAGTCTTCCATGGTCTTACATATTCTTGGGCCAGAAACAACCAGGAATGACCCAGATAGTCTTCTCAAGGGGGACTTTTACACCTCTAGAACCAGGTCTCACAGAAGTTAGAATCAGGAGCTGCATTTCTCACCCAACGCATCTGCTTAGGGCTTGACAGAATGAGGGTAATTGGATTATACCATTCATTCTCTCCAGGCAAGACCCTCTCCCTATTCATTTTAAAGTATTCTTGTTATGTTTGCTTCCCCTCTGTCTATCCCTGTGGGTTTATGATCACCATCATTACTGCTTAGCATTTCAAAAATCTTACCTATTGTTTATTTCAGTCTCTCGTTACATAACCCAAGCAAGCAGGTCAACATTGCTATTAACATTTCCCAGAAAAATGAAGGATTAAGGATGCAGAGACTTGCTTAGAAAGGTCCCAGCTAGTGCACAAGGACTCCAAAGCTCTGATAATAGCCTGGACCTCTTGACTACATACCTCTTCCCATCTACCTTTTCTCAGACCTGAGTGAGAAAATCAGTCCCCTTATCAATTAACTCAAGAGCATGGGTTCTGGAGCCAGACCAATGTGGGTTACAAATCCAATTCTGACACACAGGGCTGCATGATCTTAGGCAAATTTCTTTCTCTCTCTGAGCATGCATTTCTGAATTTGTATAATGGTGAAAACACTGAGCACGTAGTATGGTGATGAAATGATTAAGGCAAAGCTCTTCCCATGGTCCCTGCACATTGCTGTGCTCAATAAAAGGGAAGTCCTTGCTTTGGGTATTCATTTGACTCGCTATTTCTTGTGGATGTATTTTAAGTGCACCTTCTGTTTGTGTTTCTTGGTGGGAGAGAGAAGGGGCAGACAGGGAGACAGTGTAGTGTGTGATTCTCTTCTCTGTCTGGGATTCTATTTTGGCACTCTACTTATTCTTTCAGAATTTATGTCTCTCTTAGAAGGGGAAAGGGCAAGTGGTAATGGCTAAAAGAGTCAGGAACAGATGAAAGAGGTAAAGGAGTGACAGAAATTATGGTAAGCACTTTGTCTTCATCCCTAGCCACTTTCAAACAAATGCAATTCAAATGATTTGCTACAAGAAATTATATCTTTACAGGTATGAAGTGTTGAAACAAAAAGAGGAAAGTCAATATTGCACAAAGAAATCAAAATGACTGTCTTTTTTTAAATTTTATTTATTTATTTATTTATTTTATGACTGTCTTTTTTTATTATTATTAATTCCTTAACACCCAGTGCCACCAAGAAGGAGACCTGCCCAGCCTAGCTTTTCCTGACGAATGTGTTGATGTGTAGCCATTTCTGCTGGTGCATTTTTAAGCAGAGCTGCAGGGGATGTCATGTGTTGCGGTAATTGCCATGGAAACCATTGTTGTGGAATGAATAGGAGAGAGGTTTTAAATCCTTGGTAATGAGCCTGAGAAACTAAGTAGGTCTTCAAGTTTAACTCATTTGAAAGTGGTTCCTATTTCACACAGAGATATTGGAGGCAAAATGTGGGGGGCAAAGGATAAGAGAGAGGAAGTTTCTAAAAAAAAAAGCAAATAAACTAACCTAATATGTTACACTTCTACTAGGACTTTTTAATAAAAAAACACCAACAATGCATAGTATCAAGCCCCAAGCCTTGAGCAACATTTTTGTCTATCGAACAAAGTATAATTTTGATATATTTCCACTGAAATCAACATTCAATTCACCTCACACAAACCTCAGCAAGTGAGAATGTGAAATATTTTTAAGGCAATTAATTAGCAGGTTTATCTGGATTGTGAGATCCTTGAAAAGGAGGGCTGAGCTTTGTCACCTTTGTATGACCCCAGGTTGTAGGATGTACCATCATAGAATAGATAGTCTCAATATGTGTCTTATATTAGAATGGTGATCGAGGAATGACCAGTGACTAAGGGATTCCCACCTCGGCCATCAACCATTTCTGAGGATCTCTCTTCTTCCTTTCCTTTTCATGGTTCTATAATCCTGGCACCTTCTCTCTGACTCAAGACTTTTTCAAGCTGGGTGCCCTCTAGGCAGGACTGGTGATAGAAGCATTGGAAGAGACAAAGAACAATGGATAAAGGGCCAGAAGAGTAAGCCTTGCTCTTCTTTCCCAGTGGCAAGGAGCTCTCCATCCAGCTCTTTTCCCTCAGCCAGAGACACTGTGGCATACATACGTGTCTTTGGGGATATAAAGTGCTTCCTGAGTATTTATATGGTGAAGGGGATCCAGACACACTACCCCAAAATGTGCCCCTTTGGTGTAAGAACTGTTTTGATCTGAAGGCATTTATTTGAGTTTCTGAAATCTCTGATCTGCCTGAAAGCAGAGCCTCCCCCCAAAATCCAACTGTCATAAATCCCCTCCCCAGGCAACTCTGCTCTCTCCAGGCACCACACCCAGCCCCTGCCACACACTATCACACCGCCCATCACTTCACCTAAGGGCCCGCTTAGCTCTACAAATAGTCCCTTGTTTTCCCATAAGTGCCTTTCTCCTCCTCCCTCTTCCGGCTAAGTTAGGTGCACAGACCCCAAGTCCAACCCAACCCTCCTTCCAGTTAGTGAGGACTGGGCACCATATGAATGCAGGATGCACCTGTTAATAAGCTTCTGTTTTTCTCTTGATCTGCTTTTGTCAGACCAATTTACAGGGCCTGGCTAGAGAACCCAGCAGGGTGGAAGGAAAATAATTTTTCCTCCCTCCCCTACAATGGTAACTTTGTCATTCTTGGCAGGATTTAAGACAGAAAAGAAGGTGGTGACAGAGGAGGGCCCTAGGAAGAAGTCTTCACGTTCTGTCTCTTTGTCTTTGTTACTAGTGTTTAGAAAAAGTGTTAGAAAGGCTTCCCAAAGCTTCTGTGCTAGAGAGCAAGAAGGAGAGCATCCTTGGCTGAAAGAACCATGATGACAGTGGAGGGCAAAGATCTGAAGTCAACATCTGACCCAGAAACTAAAAGAAAAGAAATGGGAAAGGACGGGAAGGGAAAGAGGGAAGAAAGGAACAATACCATGGGAAGCTTGAGGAATCAAAGCTTGTAGTTCCTGTGGGTAACCTAACCAATGAGGAGCTTTCCTTTTAAATCATCATGTTCCAGTATTCCACAGAAAACACTGCATGGTCTCTAAAATGAATGTTCTGGAGCCAGACAGCCTGTGTGTGGGTCTTAGATCTGCCTTTGCTTGCTGCAAATTACTTCACTTCTTTATGCTTCATCCTCCTTAAATGTAACAAGTGGATAATTATATACATAAACAACAAAATTATTGTGAAGATTAAATACAATGATTTGTGTACATTTTCAGGAAAGTGCTAAAACATAGGAGTTTCAATAAAAAGTGATCAATAAAAGTAAGTGAGTATGATTATTCATCTCTAATTGCACGGACCTGCTGCCTTTTAGTCTTCACTGAGCTAGAAACCCAGACCTGGCTGTAGAGTCATCATTCACAGTTTTATATTGGGAACCTGCTCTTCCTCCCTACTTCACAGAAGCTTAGGGGGGATGGAGAGACGAGAGATGCCAGAGGGTAAGAGTGTTGTTTTAGTGCTATTTTAGAGCTATTACTGCTGGAAATACAGCAATTCGAAAACCCTGTCCTGCTAATAACTTCTACATCTGGGGAAATTCTCAAGGGAACTCTAGGCAATGAACAGCAGAGTTGATTGGTCATGTTGGTAGGTTTAGTGCCCTCTGGTTAATGCTGGAATTGGAGCACACAGCTTAGATTTTCTCTGCAGAATTTAAGACTGAGATTGCACCACTCTCTAGCTAGGCCCATAAAGAAATGAAGTCAAGAAGAAGGTGAGAGCAAGATGGCTGCATCCGTAGTGGATCTTAGGTCATAATGCCACCTTCTCAGTGAAGTTGACCTCATCTGTCCTGTCTTAAAATACCATACCAACAACCCCCTATTTCCTGGCTTCATTTTTCTCCTTAGCACTTACCACCTGAGATACCCAATGTTTTCCTTATTTATCTTATTGATAAGAATCACTCGCAACTAAAATGTCAATTCCATGAAGAAAGGGATTTTGGTCTGTTTTGTTCACGGGTTTATCTCAGCAACTAAACCCGTCTGGGATAGAGAAGGCACTATTTATTGTGTATTTGTTGAATGAATGAAGTAGAAGAAAGGGCATGAAGCCTGTCTGTGTACCTCTTAACACAGATTTGGCCACGCAACTAGTAAACCCCAGCCTGATAAATGGCCTGGGATGCTAACCTGTCAGGTAAGTCTTCTACTGGGATCAGGTGGCAGTGTGGCTGGGAAGGGGAGAGAACAAACAGACATGATTCTGCTGGAGAGAGAGGAGGCTGAGTGGAGGGAACAAATGAGAGAATCAAAGGAGGGTGTGACAGGTGACAGAACACCATCCCCAATCCCATCAGGACAGGAAAGAGTATATGCTGGACTGAAGTTACGTTCTGGACTCATTTTTCCATGGGGCATTGCATGGTTAGGCTCTTTGTTAGTAATAGTTCAGTGTGTTTCAGAGGCATACACATTATGGCAGTGATGTGGGAATACAAATTCTATGTTTTGACAAAAATAAGCACGTATGTTTCAGTATGCCTGTATTTGATTTATGCCTACCTATCATTCTTTTGAGGAAAGAATAAGGAAGTGGAGAGCTGTGCACCTCAGAAGGAATGGATTCAGAATAAAATTCCTTTGGATGGGCTGCAGGATGCTAGTAAGTAACAGCTATTCTCGGAAAGTTGACCTGAGTTTTGGGAAATCTGTCCAGTCATAACAGAGACAAATCAGACTGAGGATTTCATGGCATTGAGACTTCATTCAAGATTTCCTCTTTTACTTGGTTAATTGGTTGGAAAGCCAACCTAAAGCAGTGTGAGGTTGGCACTGTAGTATATATTTTTTAGAAGCACAGAGAGCTATCAGAGACTTCTAAAGCTTCATCAAACAGCAAATTTGCATTCAATAACTATTTCAGTGCACATTTTTATACTCCTAGAGCTCTTTACCAAAGATCACAGCTAAGGTTGTGGAGGTCTTGGAGACAAGGGGAGAATATGGCAGGTAGCAGAGAGTGGTCCATAACTGAGCAAAGGGAAGCATGCCTCGCTCCTTTCCTTTTGCCATTGGCATAAATCCTACCTTGGAATTCCCAGGTAGGCCATTTAAATGGGTTAGAGATTTAGATGGTTTGTAATTAATAAAGAGTTAAGAGGGCCTTTACAAATAACACTTTGCTGGAGAGGTCCTTCCTTCAATTTGCATCAGTGTATTCACTGACCACTGATGTTGCTTGAGTTGACATGGTGACTTTTATGCAAAGTCAGTTCTATCTTACCCACCTGTTCTCATGCATACTTGATTTAAAAACAAACAAAATAATTGGTGTTATTTTTGAGCAGCTACTGTATGTCAAACACTGAGCTAGGCACTTTACATTTGTTTTCCTTAAGTTTTCTAACATCCTGTGGGGTGTCTAACTGATGAGGAAGTTAAGACTCAAAAAGTTTAATAACTTGCTCAGGGCCACACAACTAGTGAATGCTAGATTCAAAGCCAGATTTCTCTAGCTACCAATTTCATTTTATTTTGCCATACTTTAAGCCTCTCAGAAGAAACACTGCTTTTACCAAATCACCAAGAAGAGGTCAGACATGCTGAGTGTGGGGTTAGAAGGGGATTTGAATATCGTGGTACTTATTAGAATTTGTCTTTAGATGGATGATTACTTAAACTGCCCTCAGCAACATACACATTTTTAAATTTTTTAGTAGCCACATTAAAAAAGTGATAAGAAGCCATTAAAATTAATTTTAGAAGCATATATAATTTGGAGCACCTGGGTGGCTCAGTTGGTTAAACATCCAACTCTTGATTTTAGCCCAGGTCTTGATCCCAGGGTCGTGAAATTGAGCCTGGCATTGAGCTTCACGCTGGGTGTGAAGCTTGCTTAAGATTCTGTCTCCCTCTCCCTCTGCCCCTCACTGATGCACCCCCGCCCCTGCTTGTGCTCTCATGCTCTCTCTCTCTCAAAGAAAAAGTATATGTAATTTAATGTCTAAAATATTACTACTTCAACATATAATCAACACAAAAAGTATTAATGCAATATTTTATATCATTCTTGTATTAAGTCTTAGAGAAATCCAGTCATACCTACAACATATCTCAGTTCAGATTACTACCTTCAAAGTACTCAGTAGCCACATGTGGCCAGCGACTACCATCTCAGACAGCAGTTGTGGAGAGTCAGGTGAGGGTGTCATCTTGGTGTGTGATATATTTGTTGCAGTAGTTTAGTGAACTGTAAAATCTTGAATTAATGGTGTTTGCAAGACAGATGTAAGCGTTAGAGTGCGTGTGCGTGTGTGTGTGTGTGTGTGTGTACACTCACACAGGGAGGTGGAGAGGTAGCAGAGTTTAACTTGTTTAATGTACTAAATGGTGCAGAGTATACTCTATACCAAACAATGCGGGCTATTTATAAAAGCCACGATCTGGGTCATTCCCAGCACAAATTGCTAATACACAGGTTATATTTACAACCGAGCAAATCCAATTTTGTATTACACTAGAATTATCCTCATGAGTATAAAAAGGTCCCAGCTCTGAACAAATATAACGGGTTCATGCTTTTGCTTCCTGCCCTGGTATATTATTTATTTACCAATGATACATAGACTGTACAGACACAATATTTTTTTCTTTTTGGTAAATGACAATCAATACAGAATGGAGACTGAACAGCTATCACAGCCTGGTGTAGGCTTTAGGTGGAAATTATTTTAACTGTATCATAGATAAAGTAAAAAACAGAATAGACTTTTTGGTGTCCCACATTTTTATATTTTGCCTATATAGCTTTCTAATTATTCCTCTTGAGATTCTGCTTTTAGTTGTTTGTTCATGACACTTTGCTAAAACTTACCTACCCTTTGTTATATATATATCTGTATAGCAATGGTGTCACCCTAGGGCTTGCCCTTGGCAAATTCGGAAGCAAGTTAATCTTGGCATGTTTCACTTTCCTTTTCTAGCCCCTTCATTCTCTGACCTTCTCCTTGTGATTCTAAGGTCGCTCTACCCCAACCCTACTGCATCCTGTTCTCTTATACCCCATATATACATTGTGCTGTCTGTGAGCAAAACCGTGTCCTACGTATTATTCAGTTCTTAAAGTCTTCTAGGATTATTTGCATCTTAAGCTTTCTATTTCATGGTGGAAGAAAACTAATGAGCATCAGACATTCATAAGTAGCTGGAAGGGATGCATTTCTGGACTTAGTGATATAAGAACCACGTGAAACAAGGTCAAACCAGGCAAAGAGAGGGAACTTCATTCAGAGAAATAGTCATACAGATGACAGAAGGGCTGAGAAGCCAAACAGGGGTTACTGAGATAACCCAAAGACTGGTAACTAGAAAATTGGATGGCACTTAGTGTGGGGGGATCAGGGAAGGAGACTGTGTTTGGACCAGGGTACCAGAGGGTAGCTGGAAGCAAGGCAGACCTGTCTTGCAGCAACTGGAACTCTAGGAGACACTGCCTAAGACAGAGAAGCACCTGGCTTGTCTTCCTGCCATCTATTCTACATAGCCTCCCAATGGCCAAACTCAGCCAGAAGTCGTCTGTACAACAAAGACTGCAGGGGCCAGCCTCTCTGTAATTAGAGCAGAGTGGAAGAAGGGCAAAATGTGATGTTCTGATGTTGGAGGCATACCCTGCGTGCTCCATGTGAAGAATGAGGTGTATGAGGTCTGAAATGTGCTGTGCGAACACATCTGGTCCAGATCATTCTATCAGGTGTCGAGGATAATGAGGTTCACCAATTCCCTTTCCTTTGTCCCCTGGATCTAGGCTACTGTCAAATCCTGTTGCGTTTACCTCCTCAGTAATGCCTGAATCAGTTCATGCTTCTTTCCTACCATTACCACTCCAGTCCAAGCCACTGATGTCTCCTGCTTGGGTTACTGCAATTACTGCCTACCATCCACCAGCATCCATTCAGACTTGAGCCACTTTTTAGTGTGTTCTTTACACTGGAGGCAGGGTAATAATCTTCTCAAACTGTGAAAATGATCATGCTGTCTTTAGAGGGATCACTTTGTATTGTGTAGGCAAGGACCTGCCTGGTCTGGCCCCCACTGACCTCTCCAAGCACACTATGCCCATTATGCTTCCCTGAGCTCTTTCTGCTCCAGGTACGATGAGGACCTTCTTTAGGCTTTGAACTTATCATGTTGGCTCTGCTATGGGGCTGCCACTCATTCTGTCCAGTTGTCTCAAATGCCCTTTTCCAGTTGACCTCTGCTCATCTCTCAGATCCTGGTTTAGCCATTTCTTCAGGGAAGTCTTCTCTGGCTTCCCTAACTAGGATATGTCTCTCTCATCCCAATCTTTGAAAGCAGAGACCATATCCCCATTACCCCCTTCTTTCTAGGCATAGAAGGTGCTATGGACTGAAAAATATTCCCCAGCATATTCATATTAACATATTAACATATTGAGTCATCTTGAGACTTAAGGTGCAATGGGATTTGCCTTGCTGGGTTTTGGCTTGCTTGGGACCCATCACCCCTTCCTTCTTTTCTATTTTTCCCTTTTGGAATGGCAATGTCAATGCTCTGTCTGTCTCACCACTGCATTTTGCATGCACACAATTTGTCTCATTTCACAGGATCACATCTCAAGAGGAATTTTGCCTCAGGATGAATTATACCTCAAAACTCCCTCACATCTGATTTAAATGATATTTAGATGGGACTTTTGATTTGGACTTCAGACTCCATGCTGGAATGATTTAAGACTTGTGAGGTTGTTTGGGTGGAAGGGCTGTAATTTGTAAGTGAGAAGAACATAAATTTTAAGGGTCAAGGGGCAGAATGCTATGGGCTGAATTGGGTTTCCTCAAAATGAAAACGTTGAAGCCCCAGTGTGATGGCATTTGGAGATGGGGCCTTTGGGAAGTAATTAGTTTTAGATGAGGTCACGAGGGTGGGGCGCTCATGATGGGGTTAATGCCCTTATAAGAAGAGAGCCAGAGAGCTTGCTCCCCCCAGCCCCCATCTCTGCCATGTGAGGACATCATGAGAAGGTAGCCATCTGTAAGCCAAGAAGAGAACCCTCACCAGGGAACCAACTCTGCTGGCACCTTGATCTTGGACTCCTAGTCTCCGGAACTGTGAGAAATAAATGTTTGTTATTTAAGCTGCCCAGTCTATAAAATTTTGTTATGGGAGCCTGAGCAGACTAAGACAGAAGGTGCCCCATAAATGGAGAATTAATGAATAAACAATGCTAACAGGGAAATGGCAGCCAAACCAGCTGGAAGCTTCCCTTGGGATCTGTCTCTGATCCCTGATTCACATTACGTGAAATAGCCTTTTCTCTTCTTTATCCATTAGGCAGGGTGTGAATCTGTTTATGGCACCCCACAAAACACTTAGAGGGCTCCTTTGAGGTCAGAGCAAACTGTTTCATTTCACAGCCTGAAGCATTTTGCTTCTTTATCCTCCCTGACATGGTGGGTGTGAGTTTACACCTGGAAATAGGATCCACCTCCAGGAGGTATTGAGACAGGCCACAGGAGGTTTTGTCCTTAGGAGAACAAATATATCGGGCAAATCTCTATTTATTTTCTGCTAGTCTCCATTAGGAAAAGCTGCAGGCAAGAAGGATACTATGTACTTCTCTCACTCCCACACAGTGCCTTTCTTTACTTAAAATTCTTTATTTCTTCCCATCCATTCATTGCTAGGTTACATTTTCCAGAACAATAGGCTGCCATTTAGCTTCTCTCTCGAAGCCTCACTGTGCCTCAACCCAAGGACTCGCCGCCATGAAGTATTATTGCACAGTTTGGAGAGGCACGTGGCTCTCCCAAATGGACTTTCATTTGCACTGATCAACAGCAACCACAAAAGCCTCGTGTCAGAGATGCAAGGCAACCTCTTTGTCTGAAACCACCCCCTCCTCTTTTGTTTTCTTCCAGAGCTCACTGTGCATTATGTTCCACACGCTCTTCTCTGTGCCTCTGCAGATGTGAAACTTTAAATGCAGGGTATTTAAAAATAATCAGAAAAAAAGCAAAAAGCACCCTGAAAATTACAGAGCTTTGTAGTTGGGCGGCATGGGGCTCCCTAAAGAGCTCTGTATATCAAGAGTTCAGATGGTTTATGGATTGTTGATTTGAGCTATCTGGATGACAGAAGGAAGGGGGTCAGAGGGGAGGGAAGTTAAATATCAACACTGGAAAGTACCTGAAAACCAGCTCTCCCAGACCCTGTTCCTACTCAGCAGAAACACATTAAATAGATTTGTGTGGGAGACCAGGATTCTCCACAGCTTGAGGATCTTGCTGTCAAGGGAGGGCCTTGTGGACATGCACACTGGGGCCATGGAAGGGAAATCATGCCAGCTCCGACTACATTCCAGGGACTAAATATGAGTACCTATGCTTGTCTCAGTCAGTTCTCATCAAAATCCTATGAAATGGTGAAAGTGACATTTACCTCTCCAGTGGAAGTTGGAGGCACCACTGTGCACCCCACCTTCAGGACCAAGGCACTGAATCCCCCAGCTACCAAGCTGAAGGTTCACATGAATGACCTTCAATTACAGGGAGTCTCCTGGCACAAGGACTTGCCTCCTTCCCTTCCCTGGGGGCACTCCTTTCCTGGAGGCACCTGGTCAGTGTTGGGGTACAAAGACCCGGCCCTCTGGCCTCAATCTGGGGCACCTCTAAAGGGTCACCCTAGCTCCAGAGCTCTCTGTGGGATCACCAGGGGTCTCTGTTATGACTCTATCGTGGTTCAACTTCTCTCATGACCCAATGACGCTTCTTTCACTTCTTTACTGACTTTATTCCTGAGAGCTTGCCGACACCCCACCCCTTGTAAATCTGCTGCCTGCAGATAGCCATCTCAGGGGCTGCTGCCCAGGGAACCTACATGGTGTGAGTTGTGTTCCTCTAAAATTCATATGTTGAAGACTTTGCCCCCCCGAACGTGGCTGTATTTGGAGATAAGGTCTTTAAAAGGGTGATTAAGTTAACATGAGGTCTTTAGGATGGGCCCTAATCCAAAATGACTGGTGTCCTTATAGGAGGAGGAAATTTGGACACACACAGAGAGATACCAGATGCTGTACACGCTGAGGGATGACCATGATGACAGACAGGAGGCTTCCATTTGCAACCCAAGGAGAGAAGCCTCTGAAGGAGCGAACCCTGCCCACACCTGCCTTCAGAACTGAGAGAAACTACATTTTTGAAGCTTAACCACCCAATCTGGGATACTTTGTTATGGCAGTACCATTAAATTAGTACATCACCTAAGACATCTGCTCTAGTTCCCCTCTCTGTCCATTTTACAAATGAGAACCTGAGGGTCAGAAAGGTTAAATAATCTGCCTGAGGTCTCAGAACCTGAAAGTAAGAGTCCTGAGCCAAAGTCCACACCTTTCTGCTACCAGAGATGAAATCTAAACTTCCTATTGCCACCTGCTTATCCTTCTGCAACCACTATTAACCCTCACTGCAGACACTAAGAACTAAATTACACTCAATATCATTTAACCCCTGGCCAGAATGAAGGCTCCTTCTAACTGGGGTTGATTGAGAGGAACAAGCCACAGATTGCTATTTATTTGCTTTACTAATCATTAAAGAAAGCATGTTCCCCTAACCCCAAACATACTTAACAAAATTCAAGGCAATATACAACTTGAAAAATAATTATGGGAAGTAAAATGGATACTTATTTATGAGAACTATAATAACTTTAAACCAGTATCAAAAGACAGATTAAGAAAACCTTGATGAATTTTCTGAGAAATAGGAAATCATGATCTATTCTTAGCCAAGGGAAAATTGTTGATCCACTGAGGCAAACAAAAACATACTTATATTTAGGGGTGCCTGGGTGGCTCAGTTGGTTAAGTGCCCAGCTCTTGACTTAGACTCAGGTCATATCTCGGCGTTGTGGGATCAAGTCCCTCGTTGGGCTCCTCTGTGATCAGTGCAAAGTCTGCTTGTCCCTCTCCTTCTGCTCTTCCCCTGCTATCTCTAGAATAAATTGAAAAATCTAAAAAATACCCTACTTATATTTTATTTTGCAAAACACTGCAATCCCCATAACATAAGTTCAGTTCAAGTCTTCAATGTTCAAACATGTCAAACATACGAAATTATTTGTACTACTAGGATATTTATTACAATATATATATATATTCATAATTAAAGCTAAAACCTTATTAGAAGGGCTTAAAGGCTCGTCTCTCCAACTCTCACTACTCCCTGTCCTCGGAAAGAAAGGCTGATGGTTATCTAGGTGTTCAGGGGGTGTGAGGCTGAAACCTGGGCCTGAGACTGTGACAAATCCCCTTCAGGAGGAAACATCAACCAGCACCTGCATTTTTGCAGGGGTAATTATAAATAGGGAGGTTGACAGTGAATGATTTTGGATTGTATGTTAGGCTGGGAGGGACCTTGGGGACGCTCTAGTCTACTTAATAGATGAGGGAGTGGGCCCAGAAAGATGAAATGATGTGTTCGCAGTTACCCGCTCATTAATGTGGGAGCCAGGGCTGGAGCCAATGGCCCCCAGCTGCTCATCTGGGGATGTCTCCCCAGTGACTTTGCTGCCTTTTCTTTCCATAGAAACTGAACTTAAAATAAAAAGGTAACCAAATTAAAGGAAAGCCAAGAATAATCTTTAGAATAGATTTTTTGTGAATGGTGTTCCTCTCTGTGTGTTGTAAATGGGATTAATTTATGCACCACACTTGTATTCTATGTTCCATAATATAATATTAGCTCTTTGAGGTGGGATGATAGATATTTTATACAGAACAGATCAAAACTTGCTCAAAACAAAGGTTAGAGAACAAGGGGCCCAATAATTTCACCTGTCTGATGAATCAGGTTCCCAGAAAAATGGACACTGCTGAGATGACAAAAAACATCATTGCGCTAAGGCTACTTGCACTCTTTGCTGTTTTAAGAATAAGGCAGTGCAATTTCGTGGGGAGGGTACCAGCAGAGGTGAGAGACTGGGTGACTCACACTTGGGTCAGTGACTCCTGGTGACATAAGAGGCAAAGGCTCTAGACACTTGAAGAATAAATTGCCCATTGAAAAGACACTGAAATATAAGGCATACGATAACATAAGGCATGTTTCTGTGTTTTGCTCTTGAATATCCTGTGGTATTCATGAACCAAGCTCACATTTATCTCTTATTAGCTATTTTGCTGGAAAAAATCAGTGGATATAAAATATCCTGCTGTCTAAGATGTATTTCTGACAGTTGTAGGACCAATTGAGGTGATTATTGTGTGGTGTGGTAACCTGGTCTACAGCCTGGCTTGTCAGATAGCCTCAGGTGGGGCTGTAGTTTCGATAAAACAATGACAAGGGTGCAGGGGAAGTTTGTGGATAGACAAGTATTTGGGTAAGGGTCAGGATTCAGAACACTTGTCTCTCCAAGACTCCTCCTCCCTGCTCACGTATATACCAAACCATTTTTATTCATAGGTGCTTCTTGACAATCAAGTTTTAAGGCACCATTAAGGAAAACAAAATGTCTGTGAGATACTTCTTCCCTCCCTTTTCACTTTTTGGGGGAGGATGGTATCATGTCCTTTCCTGATGAAAGTCAGGAAAATAATTTACCTACAACATAGAAATTCATTCTAATGTAGCCTGTTCTTGACTAGAGAGTAATTATGGCGTATAATTGTCTGGTGAGCTAGCTCATTACCCTACAGTACATATCCTTTCAGAGAAGGGGGTTGCACTGTGACCCACACGAACACTTATAACCAGTTTACTTATAATGTAGTCAGCTTACGGGTTTATCTACCTAAGCGTCCCGGATGTACACTCACTAACGACCATGTAAACCCTCTCCCTGCCATCTGCACTGGTCCAAATTAACCAAAATCTGGATGAACTCTTGGAAAAGATATCTACCTGAACTCTGTGAACAAAAGCATCTGTTATGCTATTTATAGATACTTTATCAAAATTCAGTGGGTACAATTAGCAATACAGAGATTATTTGGTGATGACCGCCACATTATCCTGCACTGGGTGAATTTGCGTTAACACCCTGCATGACAATCTGTGGGAATGGCTTTCGTGGTTAGTGGCAATTTTGTAGAGAACTGCCATTGGATATACGGCCCCAGTGCTTCGAAAGCTGTTTTGAATGGATTATTGGTGCCAGGTACCTTAGGTATGAATAATTTTTTTAAAAGTGCTTGTCAGATTTCTTTCCCTGATTGTTGTCAGTGTCGTCCTTTATCCTGAGGGGTTTTTAGCGCAAGGTCTGTTCGCTGAACTTCTCACTGGATTGTTACCTTTCTCCAGGAGCGTAGCCAAAATTACACACCTCCTCTGGGGACATATTCCCACTTGTCTCGGTGCTTTTAACCACAGACATGGCCTTATTTTGATATGCTCTTCATTTAAAGGCTGCTTCTGCTAGAACTCATGCATTCGCTGTTATTATTCCTCAGTACACTGCAAAATGTCTCTTCGAGGGGCTTTGCTACCTCACTCATCTTAAAAGTATGAACTTATCTCTTTTTTCTTTTTGTTTTCTATTTGAAGATTTACTCCTTCTTAACATAAAAAGATTGTATAATTTTATTTTGAGGGTGATATCAATGTAACAAAAGCATTGCTTTATTTGGTGCTGGTGTTTTATTCATTTTTTCTGACTCACTGTTGAAAAGAATGCAGTGGATGATCAACTCACTCTTAATATGATAGGAAATCTTTGTCCTTAATTAAAACATCCTTTTTCTTATTTAGAGAAGCACACTTGGTGTCATTTCTTTACAGTGGGCCTTGTTTGGGTTTCTTTGGATTGTAGGCAGAAATACAATTAATCCAGTTATAGGATGACTGGCCAGACTAGATTAAGTGGAATATTTATAGCTAAGAATATCTGCTGTAACCTGAGTGGGGATATGTAATTGAATTTTTTCATACACACATGGATGCTTGCACACACATGCACACACACTTGCCTACATGCATCTCCATAGATCAGGCCTGGCTTTCAAAATAAATCACAAAAGAATACGTTAAGGTAGAAATGGGCATCCTTACATAAAAAAAAAAAAATTAGAAAGCATCATCTTTCAGGTTTTATTGCGGTCTCTCATTTTACTCATCAAGTGTTTGAGGAGAGCCGAGGAGTTGCGGGGGCTGATTGCTTAGTTCTATGTGTGTATTGAAGAGAAACAGAAAACCCAATGAGATGTGTGCATTACGGTGATTAGGAATCCAGGTGCTTCAGGTTTAAGAATTTTAAAGATGACTTTGGACAACATATTTTCTTTTAGATGTAGAACCAGACACTCATTCAAGGGTCCTAGAAAGATAACTGAGCTTATTTTGCCACTTTTTGCCAATAGAATATCAAATAATGAATTATTTTATATGTATTATTGGAAGGGCTGTTCGGATTTGTTTCAATACTGATGGGTGAGCAATTTCTTACAATTCCATTTTAATTCCACATGTGGCTTCTGAGAGGAAAATGCTCCTCTCTCTTCTCTCTGTCTGCACAGTTAAAGGTGAGAAGGGCTTGTAGAATTTTAGGCTTGCTCTTTTCTTCTTTTCTTCTTTCGGTCTTCCACTTGTTTTGTTTTGTTTTTCCTATGCAGCCATCACTTTGGTGTATAATACTAGAAGTATTATACAAATAGTCTTCTACATGGAATCTTTTTATTTTACTTTAAAACGCTTTTTAAGTCTATACACAGATCTATGCACAAATATCACATATATATTACCTATGTAGCTCTCTGTCAGGTATAATGTCCACTGAAGCCCAGGGAGGGAGGTGATTTGCCCAAACACTTCCTCCGATAACTGAGTCAGGTTAGAGCCCACGTTTACCAAGCTGCACACTATCCTTGCTGTGCTGTATGTAACGGGATATTCCTCACATCCACTCTCCTGTGACCCTTTTCCTGGTCCCAAATTGCTCCCTTCCAGGAGGAGTGAGTAAGCTCGTCGCCTTGGCCAAACACTCCATACCTTCTTCAGCATTTTACTGACATTACCAATGGATAATGTGCTTCTGGGTTTGTGCTTATCTGGTAGCTGGAAGGAGCCATTGTTCTATTTTACGTTAGATTCCAGTTCTAACACTGGTCACTAGCACTTGTTACATCAGGACATTCATAGGTAGGATGCTGGCATCCTTTTAATCGTGTTCTCCTCCTTTAACATCTTTAGAACACATATCTGTAGTTGTTGTGGGTACATAATTGAGTCAGGTTCCCAAATGCAAGCACTTGTGTTAGCTTTCATATTAACTTTGTGTTAGAAAGAGTCAATAAAATCACAGCTAGAGCCATATCTCATTAGGGGCTCATGTATTTCTCAAGGCAAAACTTACTGGATGCTTAGTGTTGAATTTGTCATTTGCTCAAGTCATTGAAAAACGGTATCTCACGCAAAAGACTGTAGGACTCTCTGAAGGCAGGGGCATTATATTCTACTTCTTTTATCATAATGAACAGAGCTGGTTCTCAGGGGAAAAAAATATTGTCTATCTGTGTTCTTTATATTTGAGATTCTCTGGGATATGTTTGCTCTTCTTGAAAACAGAGCCATCTATTAACAGAATGAAATGTTGTAGGCTATTGCATAAGTCACCAGCTGCTGAAAAGGAGCTCAGTCTTTGGGAGCAAGCAAATTGAACAGGTTGGTTATTCTCCAGTTTACTTGTGCAGTAATTTTGAGATCTGAATTTTAGTTTGAAAATGGAATGAGAAATTCTCCCCTCCTTCTTTTTCAGCTAAGACCTTAGCCAAACTTTGACATTTCCTCTGCAGGCATGATTGGGGATAAGGCCAACGGTTTTTCTACCTCTTGGCTCTGCACCACTAGGCAAATAATAAGTAGTAAAGGAGAGATCAGCACCAGGAAATTCAACAGACATCTAATTTGCCAGAAATCAAGACTTTGACCTGATTCACAACCCTGCTCCAGTGAAAGAATCTGCTGAGAGCTGGAAGACTCCTCTCCAGAAGGAAGCCGCCTTCCATGCTGGGAGAAAATGAATGATTCTAGGAGAGTCTTCTGCCTGAGAGATTAAATATACAAGCTGACAATGGCCAGACCATATATAAAAATAGGACTGTGACCTACTATCTGCAACAACCAGTCCAGGAAACTGACCTACTGTCCTTAGTAACCAGCTCTGGAGGCCAGCTATCTAGAAGCCAGACTTAGAGAAAGCCGTATCAGTATTTCTAGAAGACAGTCCAGAAAGCCAAACAAGAACCCATTTAACGACTGGTCTCAAATGACCAGGACTGGATCGACAACTGACAGTGTTCCTAATTTTTGTCTCTGCTTCTGACTGAGGACCAACCAGAAAAAGCCAAATGTGCACCTCTAACCAATCACATGGGGTGACCCACTTCCAGTTAGCCTGCCTCCAGCCTCCATGTCAACAGCATCCAGTCATGACGGGCACATCGGAAGCTTTCCCCTTCGTCCTTCGTGCACCTTTCCCACTCAGGTCCCTGAGTCTTAGCCACAGCACAAGAGAGGGCAGCTGACTCTTTTTCCTCTAGCAAACTCTGAATAGATCACCTGTGTCTGTTCTCATTTGCTTGCTCTTCGTTTATTTCCACGTGCCCCAAAGTTTCTTTCCCTATCTTGTTGTATAGCAGTTAAGTATGGGGCTGTGGAAACACGCCAGTCGCCTGTGTCCTTTGGTAGGTTACTTAACCTCTAGGTGTCAGAATCCTCATTGTAAATGGGGTTGATCACTGCATTTGCTGCATAAGGTATGTGAGTTAGATGACTCAATGCCCATGAAAGCATCTAGAACTATTTATTCTAAGTGCGACTGTGAGCCATTTTATCAGCCCTATTACAATTAAATTCATTGTCCCTTTACTCATTTCTTTGACCTGCATTATCAGGTATAAATCCTGATAAGATCTAAATCCTATCTGAGGAGGCAGCACTGGAAACTGTTGACATTTATTCACAAATTAACCTGAACTCGTAGATAAGATTTATGAACCTAGGAAGAATCCTGAAATTTGG
Organism: Zalophus californianus; assembly: GCF_009762305.2. Taxonomy (NCBI): domain Eukaryota; kingdom Metazoa; phylum Chordata; class Mammalia; order Carnivora; family Otariidae; genus Zalophus; species Zalophus californianus. Next base: position 130,559,962 of record NC_045603.1, read on the forward strand.
TATCAGCAAGTCTTGAGAAAGGCTTTACATGTGTGGGTCTTCAGGGTAGTGAGGTTGCTGGGGACTTCAGTGGGCATCAAATGAACACTGACAGGGCAAGAAAAATGAGAGGACACTGAATTTTTTTAGGTGTGGTTGTTGCTGGCGGGGGGGCGGGGGGAGGATGTTTCGGAATGGACACCAGCACTGCGAAATCCATCCACTTAACGAGGCGCGGATTTTCACAGTGGACACAGTCCTGGTAGCCTCATATGTTTTAATAATTGGTGGAAGTAGATGGGCTGCCTTCTCCAGAAGGAATCCAGGGCTCCCTGTGCAGATTTTCTATTTCTGTTCATCTGGAAGTTATCTCAAGAATTTATCGTTTGTAACATTCACCAATTTGGTCTGAGGATCAGCCTTTCCCTTCCTGCTGTTCTGCAACCTCCTGTTTAGTCATGAATCACTGTGTGGGTAGGCAGGTCTTCTAGAGTTAAAGAATTAAAAAAAAAAAAAAAAAAAACGCAAAAAAATCCAAGCCCTTTTGCTCTGTCAAAAGGCAAACCCAGCTTAGGCATTTTGCTAGAAAATAGGCAAAGCATGAGATCTCTCTTGATGGCGACTGTGAACAGCCCCCTTAGCAGAAAGTTCCCGAGAGGATGTCAGTTCAAACCTCAGAGCCCAGACCTGTGTGCAGCAGATAAGGAGAGCACAGGTGTGAGAAGCCAGGAGCATGCAGCCCTTTGTCTCACATTAAACTGAACCTGTTCCTGGGGTGTTTGGTTTGGGGGTAGATGTATTATGCTGTGTGTGCCGACATGCCTGCTTCCAGACTCTCTGATGAAACAGCTTGGACTTGATCTTGAAGAATCCAAAACTTCACCTTGACTTCAAGGTGAACCTAACTGAGAAAGGTTGCCTCCAGCAAAAGAAGTTACAGGGTTCTTCATATCAACTCTGCTGTTCAAAGCTGAGACACTGAGCAACAGGAATTATTACTACCTCAATCTTTTTTGGAAAGAGTTGGAGTGTAAGTATTTAAAAACCAAAAAAAAAACACAAAAAACCAAAAACAAAAAACCAACAACCCCCCCAAAAACAAACCCACCCCAAAACAAAACAAAAACAAAACAAAAAACACAAACAAAAAACCCCAGTGGAGCCAGAGAAATCCCATTCCCCCTTTTCCTCTGCTGAAATACTCTTGTTTCTTAAAATTTGTTAGAACTACACCTGGCAGTTTTCCCTGAGTACCCGAGGGAAAAGAAATAAAAATCTAGGAAAGATTCCTTTATTTAGCCCGACTTATTTTCTTACTTTCTGCTTCAAGTAGCCAAGTTATTTACTTTGAAAGCTTCTGTAACCGAACATGTATATTTGCTGAGCTATTTCAGATGGGTTCTCTTATGCCTCAGCCTTTTTCAGTGATGGTCTTTGCACATAGTTCTAATGCCTGGTGGTACCATTTCTAACTGGGAGCTGTTCTCCATGCGGGCTGAGTAAAAGCAGTAGCACAGTGTAGGAATAAAAATAATCTCTTCAGAGCTGGTATTCCAGAGTTTCCCGTTGAGCTCCAGCAGCCAAGATCATGCAGCCCAGTTCAGGGAGTGTGCCCTTCTGGGTGTTGCCTTTGCCATATGGGTGGTGGGAGTGAACTTCCTACCCCAACTTCCTTTGCTGCAGTTGTGATGAGAGAAATCCTAATGGGTGAGTAAAGTAGCACAGAGAGAGAGGGTCCTGGTTCTTTGGATGCCATAGAGACCCTCTCAAGTTAGCCAAGCAATCACCTTCTGCACTGGCCAACCCCATAGAGACCCAGGGCAAAAACTAAACACTGATCCCTAGGGGCGATCAATGAGGATTGTGCTAAGTCCTTTTATATAGATTATCTCTTTTGGTATTTACAAAAATAGAATAGGTACTGTTACTTTTTTTTTTTTTTAAGATTTTTATTTGAGAGAGGAGAGAGAGTGAGCATGAGCAGAGGGAGAGGGAGAAGCAGACTCCTGCTGAGCAGGGAGCCTGGGGGCCCAGGACCCCAGGATCATGACCTGAGCCGAAGGCAGACGCTTAACTGACTGAGCTACCTAGGTGCCCCTACTTTTTCCTTTATAGGTGAGAAAAGTCTCAGAGAGGTTAAGAAACCTTTCCTAAATCTCAAAGCAACACTGTAACTCTAGGATCACTACTCTTAACCACTTCATCAATGACTTCAGGGCCAAGTCCCAGAAATCTGGAATGTGAAATAGATATTGGTATTTTTAAAGCATCTGGATGATTCTGTTATGAATCAGTGGTCATCAGACTACTGAGAAACATTGAACTATATTACCATTCACTGCCCTGCTGCTATTTATTATATACATTTGTATCCTACTTGTTTCTTAAAAAAATTTGGGAAAGATTTTAAAAAAGATGTCACCCAAACAAAAAGGTTAAAAAATACTAGGGAACATCAGAACTAATAAGGAGACCAAGAGACCAAAAAAAAAAAAAAAAAAAAAAAAAAGCTTTCTTCCAGTTAATAGGACCAGGAGCAGTGGTATTTGTTCAGTATGATCAATCTCTTCTCCCCGATATTTCTTCTTTCCTTCCGTAATTCCTATATGCATAGCACACATGGCTGTTTTGAGGTTTCCAATCTCGATACCAAAGTGTCACTCATCTCTCTTCTCTTCTGCAGAATGTTCTGGGCTGGGCATTTGATCCCTGACTATATTATGACAAGGCTGGACTTTCTGGGGGGCACATGAGGTTGACCCTAGTGGTAGATGATGGAGGAAAGCCAGGAGGGCAGATAGAGAAAGAGATATAGGGGTTTAATCACAGACTTGTGGGACCAGGCATGGCATGCAACACAAGCTGGAGGGACTGGTGTACTGGTATGTGCTATTGTCTCTGCTTGCCCCTCTGGACCCATCCTTCTCCACCCTTCTCCATCTCCCGTTGTGCCCTGGAGGTTGAGCTCTATGGGCTCTGTGGGCTGTGTCATCTGGATTCTCTTGTGCATTGGCTTCCGGTTGGGGTCAGCTAATGGGGAATAATGGTAGGAAAACAGAAGCAGGGGGGAAAGGGGTATTTATGTCCTGCTGATCTCCCTACCAGGCAAAGGGGCAGTTGGCAATAGGGTTCCTCCGCTGAAGGCCACACCCTCTGTCAGATAATCCCCTCCTATAGTTACAGTTGACCCTTGAACAATGGGGGGTTAGGAATGCCCACCCTCTGCATAGTTGAAAATCCATGTATTTATACCTTTTGATTCCTCAAAAATCTAACTACTAATAGTCAACTATTGACTAGAAGTCCTACTGATAAAATGGTCGATTAACACATATTTTGCATGTTATATGTATTATATACTATAGTCTTACAATAAAGCAAGCTAGAGAAAAGAAAATATTAATAAGAAAATCATAAGGAAGAGAAAATACATTTACAATACTGTATTTATTTATTAAAAAAAATCTGTGTATAAGTGGACATGTGCAGTTCAAAGCCATGTTGTTCAAGGATCAACTGGACTCTCTTATTTTCTGGTGACCACTCTCTCTCCTTGCCCCTTCATGCCTATAGGTCATAATGGGTCCTGCCCTGCCCTTGGGTCTTGTACAGGTTCTGCTTTGCCCCTCTGGCCATAACTCTCCTAATGCCATGAACAGTCCTTGGGGACAAGGTACCATGTCACCTGAAGGACATGGATTGCCCCCTTCTAAGTCAGGCTCCAAGCATTAGGGACACCAAATTCTCCATAAAAATGGCTCCAAGCCTAGTTGCAGCTTCCACCAGGACTTTTTCTGGGCTGATCATGCACCTGTAGTATTTTCAGCCATAGCCTCTGGGGGGTGGTTAAGGCTCAGCTGCTTGTGGGGGAGAGTGAACCTCATTTGGGACATGTGGGCTGGGTTGTCCCGGCTCATGCATGTGAGACCCCTTCATGGGACAGTACAGAGCCGGAGGTTGGGAAGAAAAGTGAGAGTACAGGCTGACGGCTCTTTTGCACCACAAATTTCCAGCAGAACTCCAAGGAGTCCCAGAATTGTTAATTCAAGCCAGCTCCCAGGCCATCAGAAAATGATGTTTGGTTAGGGGTGTGGACAAGATGTATTTTATTTTACAGTTTGTTTGCTTACTTTATGACTTTTAAATTTAGGACCTATGGGAGGTAGGTGTCCATTTGTGCTCTTGCCCTGGGCCTCACACATGTTAGGGATAAGCCTCCTAATTCCCCCACTGCTGCCAGCCCTGGGATTCCCCACATGTCTTGCTAGTTTCCCTTAATGCTGCCCCACCTTTTGGAATGTTCCTATACTGGTTTTAAAGCTATTGACTCTCAGCTTCAAAATGCACCCCCCCCCATACATTTCTTTGTAATCCAGTTTACATCTGGATCTGGTTTACATCTCTGCTAGGTTTACATCTCTGCTAGGCCAACTAGCTCTTTGTTAGGTTCTTCATGCTGGAGGGACGTTGCGAGCCTGGAGGAAGAAGGGATTTCTCCCTCTCATTTGCTTTTTGTCCTTATCAGAAGAACACCATCTCAGTTCTTATCATGGCAGCTTCACCTTACACTCTGGTGGTGGCATTTTATTCCACGGCAGGAGCAATTGAATCCCGTTGGTCCAATTTGCTGTTTGTTCTTCAAAAATTGCAGAAGCAGCCCCATCATGCCCCTTCAGAGCCATCAGCTCCTGCCAGTAGAGCCGCTTCCTCTGAGGTTTGGTTCCCATCGATGAGGGCCCTTCTCCAATCTTTAATAATTCCAGTTGCTGCCTGTAATTTCTCCAGTTCAAGCTCATGTACCATCTGTGATTATTTAGTGTTCTCTTTTTACCCTTTCAGGTACACAGTAGACATATCCTTATATTAAATTCTCCGTGTTAAAATAACTGATGCAATTTCTGTCTCTGATGGCATCCACCATCACTCTTTTGAATGGCTTGATTGTGCCGTGTGCTACCTGTGGGGACCCTGAATGATACTCCTAGCCAAGAGTTAAACCCGGAATCCTGTTTCCGGAGTCACAGTTTAAGGCAAATGATGAGTGTTGCCATCCGCAAAACTGACTTGATATTTAATCAGTGGCTTAGGATTCCTTAAATTCTCCTCAGCGAGGAACACAACACTTAGAGAAAGAACATATGCTTACAGAGCAAATGCCATTGCAAAATAGACCAGAAGCGTTAGGAAGTATTTATGTGAGCAATTCTCTTCATGGTGCTTTCAAACCGTGTATGTGGAAGGCACATAAAGTATCATTCATACAAATCACTCTAGTAAGACTCCAAAGCTTTCCTGCAGCCCCACCTGTCCCCAGGCAAAATGCTTTGTTATCTCAAATTCCAACACAATCCCACTATAACATGATTACTTATTATGTGGAGTTGCTTATGTTGTGGGTGTGGTATAAAGCATAAAAGTAAGGCTCAATATTATGTGCTGGCTTGACATTTGGTACAATCAGAAGGGCCTCGAATGGCCTAACCATAGGTTTCCCTGCCCATTCTGCTCCTGTGGCTAAGTAAGGGCCTCTACGTAAACAGCCCTCCTTACTGAAGGGACCCCGTACCATTCCTGTTTACCCAGAAGAGTATGCCTCGGCTCCCTGTAGGCTTACAGATTTATTCAAACATGTCAATCGCATCCTCCCATGGGAACCAGGGACCCCTCACCTTTTTTGCTACCATAAGGCCTACCTCCCAGAGTCCCTGGTTGTTCATTCTGTTCCCAGATGCACCACCCTGTGGCCCTGCGTGGCATGTGGTACTGTCCTCCTCCATAGTTGATTTCAACCATCTAGTGCTGGTGTCCTGTGTCCAGAGCCACCATCGTAACCCTGGGCTAGGGGCTCTTCCTTCACCAATGAAATGAATGGGAGGTGTTTAAGAAGTAGGTAAAACAGATCTCCCCAAACGTATACTGGGGCTGATATGATGGGATTTGGTTTATAGAAAATATTTTTTTTTCTTTCCTGCAAACTGTTCTCTCTCTCTTTTTAAAAAGATTTTATTTATTTATTTGAGAGAGAGAGCACAAGTGGGAGGAGAGGCAGAGAGAGAGGGAAAAGCAGACTCCCTGCTGAGCAGGGAGCCTGATCCCAGGACTCGGAGATCATGACCTGAGCTGAAGGCAGATGCTGAACCGACTGAGCCACCCAGGCGCCCCTCCTGCAAACTTTTCTTAGTAAGGAGTTCTTAGTTTCTTATCTGGGCATATAGTCACAGATTTGTTTTAACATTGCACTGTTTTGTTTTTCTTTTTTTTTTTTAATTTTATTTTAGTATGTTATGTTAGTCACCATACAGTACATCATTAGTTTTTGTTGTAGTGTTCCATGATTCATTGTTAACATTGCACTGTTTATGAAGAAGATTATTAAAGATCTCTTTAAGTATGGACTATTCTACATTATGCCTAATCCTACTCAGAGAAAGAATTAAGTTGCCCCTCTTTCAAAGTGCATCAATTCTTTTAGACCGTAATGATGTATCAAGATGACCTCTTGATTGCTAAGAAATACCTCAGCGGCCTGAAGTTAGCCATTTCTTAAAAATGAACACACATTCTTTTCTTCTCAAAGGTAGGATTTTACTTTCTATCTGGTAAGAGGGGGCGGCACGCACAGAGCAAGAGGTAAGTGAGAAAAGAGAAACCAAATTGGAGCATGGGTCCATATTTTCAATATAGTGAACCCTCACAAAATCAATCTGCATTTCCCTTTACCCTTCTCTCTCTGGTTTAGACGAAAAATATTCTCTTTTCCAAGGTTAAGCTAATTTTGTGTCCCTCACCTTGTTTCCTCCTTGGTTCACTGGAAACCCGCTTGATGTATTCCTCTTTCTCTCTGAGCTCTTTGCCCCATCAACAAATATACTCTGGTCTCCCAACTTTAAAAGAAGTTCTCTGGATTGCCTCAAATGATTGTGCTATTTTTCACCTCTCCTTTTACCCTAAACTTCTTTTTTTTTTCTTTTTTTTATTTTTCTTTTTTCTTTTTTTATTTTTTAAATTTTTTATTGTTATGTTAAAAGTGTGCCTGTATTTAGTGCTTGCCTTTCCTTACTATGCGTACTCCTAACCTCCTGCCTTTTATTTCTCCAGCCCTGACCTTTTTTGACGGCTTTACAGCATTTGATCTTGTGGCCTACTTTGTCCCACTCAAACACGCTGTGAAACGGAAGTTGGTTTTCTTGGTTGTCGTCCTATTTCAGCTGATCCTTTCTTGGTATCTTTAATTACCACTGATCTCTCAATTTTCCAAGCATATCCTTAGAGTTATTCTTTCTTCTTTCTACTCTTTCCTGTTCTAGTTCTCTCCTATACCCTGACACCCTACTTCCTGTCATATATCTTTTCCTGGATGCTCTGCCAGCACCTCAGAGTCAACATACCAAGACATTAACTACATATTTATTTCCTCAAAGAGATCTCCCTGTCTGGGCATAGTCTTTGTCCCATCACCTCTGATTCTCTTTCTCCGTCATTTGTGAATCCTACCTCTCAGAGTGGTGAAGCCATTTACCAAGGTCATAGAGTTAGCCAGCTGTGATACAAGGGTCACATCAGAATATGTCCGGCTCTACTACACTGTGTTCAAAATTTCCTTTATTAGCCACTCTGAGGTGGAGAGATGAATAAGACCTAGTTTTAGCTCTTGAAGGACCTACAACAAAGTTCAGGGAATAGTATTCTGAAAAATTAATGACCCTTAGTAGGTTCTTAAAAATTGTTAGTGTAACTTTCTACCTCCTCATAATAATCAGGAAAGGTTTGTGTCATGATTATAAAAAAAATTTGTTCTGGTTCTTCCAAAATTTATATGGTCTGAATATTGGACAGTAGCCCCTTCCCACTGCCCTTTCAAATAGTTTTTATTAAAAGACAAAACAAGTCTGTTTGATCAACATTTATAGTTAAAATAATAAATGACAACTTGAAATCAAAACACGTCCCCACATTTAAGCCTGTACTGTAAATCACACTCTCCACATTCAAATGTACTCTCTCTAATTAATTTCAGGTGTTTAAAACTATATTATGGTAAGTTGTCATGGTTTCGAACAAGTGAAGATAATTTAGCCATCTGCACTATTTCTTCTCAGTTACAAACCCAGCATTCTGAAATAAGATGGATTTAAATCTGCAGAGACAGCATTCAGAGAAAGAACAAAGCCAGAAATGCTAAGTTCATGAAAATTCCCATCAGCCCAAATCTCCCGCCAATATTTGGAGGGTGTCTGATTGAGTGTGGCTGTTCTACATTTATGTTGTATTTTGACTGATTTCTTTCTTCAAGAAAATGATATCTCCATTTATTTTTTTCCTCTTGTATCATTGCAGCGTCTAATCTCCCAATGATATACCAAGATAGCTCAGAAAGCTCCCAGATCTCCAGTGAGTAAACAATTTTTTTTTTTTTGCATCAGAAATATGTGATACCCAAAGGAGATATAAAATTCACTAACAGGCAAGGACCCGCATTTAACAAGTGATATCTAAGACTAACCTTCACCTTGGCTGTATCCTATTGAGAGATCAGGACTGCAGCAAACAGAACAATGCTGCGATATTATTTAACTTGTGCTGCGCCGCTTCCAATATTAGGTTGTGTAATCACAGAAACCTTTATCACAGGAGAGTATGCCTCTCTCCCTTTAACTTGTGACTTCCATTTAAACTGTGAGGATTCCAACCGTGCAAATAAAAGTGCTGTTTAGGTAACAGCTTGTGGAGAGAACTTCATGTTTCCCCAGAATGTACTTGAAGAAGATTAATGAGTCCTACATATATGCCAAGTCAATCTGTTCCTCCCTGTCAATCACCATCCCAAGAACAAGCTTCTCTATCTCTGCCTATATGTTTTCAAACAGATGCATGGCTTAAGTTTTAATTAGATAATGGAACAAATGATTACTAAAGACTTTCCAGATGCATGGCCAAGGAGTTTTACAGTGGTATCACTGTACTGTCCATGAGAACTCCTGCAGTTCTCAACCAAGCAGTGACAGTAAGGGTTGAAAAGACATTGCCTGCCTGTCATTGGAGGAAGTTGAGTAAGTTTTACTAGTTATTCAAATACTTAGGACTTAAAATAGTGTGTTCTTTCTTCTTTCTTAGCCATCTTCATCTAAGGATCTCCAAACAGCCAACTCTCCGATAGCGTGCTTTCCTCATAGAGTAATGGCTGCATCTACAGCCATTAATAAAACCGCAATACCGTGAGAGGGATTGGAGCACCATGCCATGGCAGAGCCTCCTGAGAACACCAGCTCTTCCTGGCTGGCCACAGGACCAAAGGGTGCTAACTATCACCACAGTTGATAAAAATCATGTTCTTTCTACAAGTGGTCTGTTTCCAGTTAAACAATGTCTAAGAGGAAAATCCCAGTTGATTCATTTGGATTCAAAATTTATTTAAAAAAGGAGACGAGAAGAGAAATTGAACACTGGGGACTTAAACACCAGGCTTCTCCTGCAGAATTCACAGGTAATCACATCTCAACCCTAAGTGAGGAGTGTACTGCCTAGTGCCCCAAGGACTGGGCAGAGTTGGCTCAGTGTGAAAGATTCAGCAGTGGCTGATATCCGAATCCAGAACTGTCTAAAGAGGTACCAGAGAGAGTGATTCAGAAGAAGATCTGAGGTCAGGATCTGGGGCATGTGGTCAGGTATCAGAGCCTGGCAAACAGTATTTTCCTTTCATAAGACTGTTCGTGTTGTTTGTTTCATCATCATGAAGATACTACAAGACTTTGGTCAATTATACTACTTCGTTTTAGAGAGTGATTCTTAAACATGGCATCCATCAAAACCATGTAGGACACTAAAATGCAGATTCCTGGAACTTAACCCGGTAGTTACAGAGTGAGGTTAAGGAATCTGTATCTTAAAAAGTGTCCCCAGTGGATTCTGGTGTATGTGGTCCTCACGTCCTACTTTGAGAGACCTTGAGAGACTGTGGCTTAAAGGAATACCAATTTAGACTGAGGTAATGTATGATCGCAGGTGAATGCCAAGTCAAATGCATTTCTATTTTTTTAAAGTTTATTTATTTATTTTAGGGAGAGTGAGTGTGTGTGCACACATGAGCCAGGGGAGGGGTGGGGGGCGGAGGGGAGAAGGGTGAGGGGGGGAGAGGGACAAGCAGACTCTGCATTGAGCACAGAGCCCAACACAGGTCTCAATCTCACAACGGAGCCCAATGCAGGGCTTGATCTCAGGACCCTGAGATCATGACCTGAGCTGAAATCCTTAACCGACTGTGCCACCCAGGTGCCCCTCAAATACATTTCTTTAGAAGATGTGACTAGCTTGTCTTTGAAAGATCTGGTATTGAACGAACCATTAGTTTCTAGCTTGTGGATACTGTACGGGGTAAAAGCACAAAGAGACACAACCATGATTTTCTGTGCTAATATCAGCAGAAAACTACCACTTGACCATCATCTTAATTAGCTATTTTGTATTATAAATACTATGAGCAATCATCAGCTGCAGGTGTTGGTCCACCCTCTAGTTTACTCCTATGTAATTTGAAGACACAACATTAATGAGACAATTCTATTGTGTATCTGGGATAAAAGAACAGTACCATTTCAGCCCTGAAAATAGTTTTTAATAAGAATTAGTGAAGAGCATGCTGTACTCATTCATTGCTTCAGAAACCTTTCTTCATTCAAAACACCCAGCCCATCTCTGCACTCACTGTTTTCAAACAACTTTGTAGGTAACCAGGTATCAATATACAATGGTTGTATAGCAACTGAGAAAGGGTCTCCACCCTCTCTGCCCTGGCCTTCCCTGCATTCTCAACCTTAGGGCTGACAGGGCTCCTAGACACCCAAAGAAAGAGGTCCCCCTGGATGGCAGGTGTGTATTTGTGCATGGCTGTTGGAGGGGGATAGCACACAGGAAGAAGAAATCAACATCCCTCTGATCTCCCATTAAGACAGCAGAGCAGCTCTAGAAATTGTTCAGCTCCTAGGCAAGGGATTCTGACCGAGGCAGGGGTCGATTTCATTTACTTTGGCCATCCACCAAGGAACCAGGGATGAAGGTGGCTGGGAGACACATTCATAAATGTAAGTGGTCTCCAAAATATGGCTAGTGAATATTTGACTAATCTTTAAGACTGCTGTGCAAAAAGAGCAGGACAGCTCTTTAATATTTTCTGAACCAAGCTCTGATGTGGAAGGCTGACAGAATCTCCACTCGTTAGAAAGAACACACCAGCCCTACTGCACATGCCACCTTTGAATGTGACAGGGCAGAAATAAATGGCACGTCTACTAAATATCATTCAGCAGCAGCATTAGACTCTGTCCAGGAGGGTGAAATGGACTGGATTTGCTATAATGCTTATTTACATTGCCTTTAATGAATATACAAGTTTAACTCACAGACGAAGTGCTATGGTACACCCAGCTTCTTTCTACCCCACTCAGGCTGATAAGACATTCTCCAGACAATTGTAATTACAGGCAATTTGTAATAATAATAATAGTTGCTTTTTATTAGATGCAATAAAAATCAATTCTACATTCAATTACCATTCTTGGCTGTGCTATGATAGATAGTCCTAGGTAAATACTAGTGTCAAAATAAGACTAATAATAATGACAATAATAAGGTTTTTAAAGGACAAAATCCTCCTTTTAAGATCAAAATACACCCCTTTCTTTAAGTCTCTCCCATACCATTGAGTCACGAATGAATTATCTGCATTCTTGTTTCACTTGTTTGATGATAAAGGATCTTAAACAAACATTGCCACATGTAACAGCTCAAATCTTTTCAAGAATGTGACACCACAGTAATTATCACCACTCATTCAATAAAGGGAATGGATCGCGAGTATGGGCCAAACATCAATTCAGCATTGACATGGGCCAGCATTGCAGAGGGACTCCTCCTGGGGGTATATAGACGGGATTACTCATCCCCAAAATTGTTAATTTGGAGGGGGTAGATTAGCATATTCGTTTCTTGGGTTCAAGAGTCAGGTTTTTAAGCTTGAGACTTCCCTCTTGTTATGTAGATATTGTTTGCTTCACGGGAACCCTCCCGTATTAATGTTTTTTTTTTTAAAGATTTTATTATTTATTTGACACAGAGAGAGAGATAGTGAGAGAGAGAGCACAAGCAGGGGGAGCAGCAGGCAGAGGGAGAGGGAGAAGCGGGCTCCTGGCTGCGCAGGGAGCCCGATGCGGGGCTTGATCCCAGGACCCCGGGATCATGACCCGAGCCGAAGGCAGCCGCTCAACCGACTGAGCCACCCAGGCGCCCTCCTCCCGTATTAATATTAAATGCCAATGTCAACTAGCTGCCCATGTGATAGTGAGGAAGGCCAAAGGTATCTGCTGGCCCAGAATCACTTTTTTAACCTGCCTTCTTTTTGCCTTCCAGGCAATCTGTGCCTTTTGTTCTTTATGTCTTCCATCTTAGTATCATCTTCTCCCAGAGAGTTCGGTGAATTCACTTACTCCTTCCTGGTGCATTTGCTTTGTGACCAAAACAAAATGAATGCATCTCAAGTTGTGAAAATTCAAGCACCTATGAATTGAAGTAAATCCAGTGAGGTGGTTTGGTTAGCAATACTTGCACGATGAGCTAGACCTGGGGAGGTCTGGGCTCCAATGTGAGACCCTCCACTAGCTGTGTGATCTTGGGTAAGTCATTTAACTTCCTTGGGGTAAGTCATTTAACTTCCCTGAATGAGACAATGTATGGGAAAGTCCTGTCTAACACTGAAGGAAGTTCCATATACATGTCATAGAGTCAATTTGCTGGCTTTCCTGAAATGAGCTTTGCTTGAGTGAGGATTATACAGCCAGGTCAAAGAAATATGACCACTTAGGACTCTTCACAGTGATTCTTTCATGATAGTTTGGCCCTGTCCATGCACTTACTCCTGAGGGCATCAAAATCCCAGAACAGCTATGTAAGCAACAACACTGTTCTTCCTGTAAAGAATTATTGTCAACCACTGGATGCAATAATTGGTTCCTCAGTTGCTGTTTGAGATTTCCTTGGACATTAGCCAGAACACCCTCTGGTGCCCCAGCCATGTAAAAAGTTAAAGGCTCACAAAAGAAATAAAAGCACCATTTAGAAGAACTCAAATATCAGAGTTACCTAGAAGAGTCAAATACATTCTATGTATGCTATGGTATATATTACCTTTAAAAGGAGCATCATGCATTTATATATTATTCTACCCTGTAGTTTGGCTAATTAAGAATAGGCCAGATTCACAGCCTCACACTTCATCATTGGAGTGTGACATCACTGAGTACTGCAGTTCTGGGAGATGGTCAGCCCAATATTAACTGACTTGGGCTCCTTTTATGTAAGTGTGTGTGCAAAGAAACACATCTGGATCTTTTTCTGCTTATAATGAAACCATAACATTTTGCTTACATGGGTCAAAATAAAGTACTACAGATGATTTATTAACTGTGGTACAAGTTTAATATACCCTTGCCTGATGCTAGTCTAGAATATGCTTCTTTGCTCAGGTGACCAGAAGTCCAGCTCCCCAGTGCTTGTCTAGCCTGTGATTTCCCAAAAGAGTGGCAGAACCACCCTATTTATAAAGGATCCATCCAATTTAAAAGAAATCCATCCATCCACCTCATTATATAGAAAAGTGAATGCTTGTCTTCCATATGACATTTGTTTAGCAATTACTGAAGATCATTTATTCATTTATCGAACAAACATTTATTGAGTAAAAGAAGAATAGGAAACGGCAAAGTGTAGGGTTGGTGGGGGATGAGCTCCAAGTCGATCTGTGGAATCCGAGATGTCTGTGGGCCATCCGGATGGAAATGTCCAGCAGGCAGTTGGATAGATATGTTTGAACCTAAGGGCTGGTTTAGAAGCCATCAGTATCTGCTGTGTATGAAGTCATTCTGAAATTAAGCGGGGTGGCCAAAAGTGATGGTAGAGGGAAGCCTATGAAATAGCAACAATTAAAGGTGTACAGAAGGAACTTTCTAAGATGTCATCAGACAGGTAAGACCAGTCCCATTTGCTCCTTCGTAACATTACTGTGACGTTTCTCCAAAAAACTATCTGAAGTTTTAATTCCAGACAAGATTATCTTCAGGGAAACCTTCATGCGCTGAATTACAGTGGTTTTTGACCAGAATATTGTTTATATGTGACAGCCTATTATTTTTGATTCTATAATGTTTTTACAGTGACAGTTGCAAGAGAAAGGGGTATATACTTGGCTAATAAACAGATTTTTATCTAATAAGTTCAGTAGGCAAATCTTTAAAAGCTTTGTTTTTTTTTTTTTTTTTTTTTTTTAAGAAGCTGAGGAACTTAGAAATATGGCCCCATTTCAGAACCCTCTATTATTAGGGCTAGAATGAATGATGATTTTATCAGAAACATATACACATATTCACACACACATACGGAGACTTAACATTCACTGTACGCATGGCATATTTGCAGGCCTCCAGGCACTAAATAAGCAGTAGATACTGACCCTTTCCTCAATAAACACACAGCCCATTCTTCTAAACAGAACTTAAGTTTCATTCCAAGTTTCAACACTACTTTGGTAATTTATTAGCTCAAAGTGATGTCCTCACATCCTCAAACAGTGTGAGGCATCATTTGAATCCTGCTATAACAGAAAATAGATGACAGTGCTTGAAATCTCTTTAAAAAGCTAAGTCCCCATTCCTGGAAGCATCAGTGAGAGGAATTCCATCACTTCTATCACTTCTGTCTCCTAAATCACCATTTCTGAAAGCCAAATCTCCTTCAAAGCAACTTAAAATTAAGGTCATGGATTGCCTTTGGTGTGATGGGCAGTTTCATGGGGTAATAGTATACAAATGACCATGGACCCCCATCTCAATCCCATGTTAAAAATGATTGAACACCTATTCAAGAGTTTGTCCATCTTGTGTTCATACTAAGCAGGAAGTGATTTTGGCCTTAAGATCTCTAGATCTCCTAGAAGATTATTTTTATTTTAGACTTGTGTATACACATACAGAGAGAGAGGCACACTCACATGCACACATATATCCAGAAGGAATATACTCTTTCAAACTTCTATCATGAACTTTGCCCTCTGAAACTTATTTAGCTCAAGCGCAAAATGTCTCTGGAGGGTCCCCATATACTTTGCTTTTCCAGTTCTAACTTCTTCTTCCATTTTATTTTGATCTTTCCACATTTCTTATTATTTTAAGTACCAACTCTCTATAGAAGACCTCCTTCATTAGAAGACTTTCCTGCCAAATAGGAACATACAGATTACAAATCTATCTGTCCAATTTCTATTTGTGCAAAACTTAAACCAGATATACTTTAATCATTAATGCATAGAGTTTATCTATAGCATTTTGGCATTGTATAATTTTGCTGGCTGAAGAATTTGGAATGGAAGCTGGATGGTGCCATTCATAGGTGTAAGATGCTCTTGTGTGATCAACCAGATTGAAGTACGAAGTCTTTCATTTACTGAGTGGAAATTGTGGGCAATTCCTGGGCTGCAGGGTTGGAGGTGCTGACCCCACTCTCTCACAGCCCTACTCTGGAGATTGCACCTACACCATCAGGCTTGGGAGGGCAGGGACTGTACTATGTCTCTTTTTATTGTTGCATCTCCAGTGTTAATTATAAAGAATTGCGTTCCATGAACATTTGTTAAGTGAATGAACACTGAATGGAGGTTGAGTGGATGCCTTGATGTTCCTAGCCCAGCTGCAAGTATGAACTTCTTATTTTGACTCCAGGAAATGTCAGCTATGGTAGTAGAGACTAAGGGGGTCTCCTAGGCTGGTTTTTTACTAAGTTAACAAGGTTTCACTAGCTCCCCATATAGGTAAGTGTACACAGCACTATAGTAAGATGCCTCCAAATTCAGGGGATGATTCACCTTCTCACCGCTAATCAATAAAAGCTGAAGTACAATGGATGTAAGTGGCCATCATCGGACTAACCCGCTCTTAGAAATTGTTTAAATGCATGTAGTTGAAGCACCTAAAATGTTCCTAGATATTCTTTGAAAGATATGTATAGTCAAGCCTCGAATGTTACTGAAGAATGTTGTAAACTAGTAAAAAAATTGCATTACAACCTAATGGGCTGAAGGAACTGCATGGTGCATATAAAAAGGGAAATTTGACAAGAGGAATCTGTCAGTGTTTATCTGTCAGGTCACTGTTGCCTGCCTGTCCCTCCCAGCCTCATCTCCCAGAGGCAGACTCGTGCGGCTCTCCCAAGGAGGCACCATTCTGCACAAGACTCTAGAATCGACCCTTCCTGGGGAGATTGAAAAGAGTTCCAACTTTTTGTATCTCAACATCTAGCATCTTTTCTGTTTGCCTATTTCCGTCCTAAACTTGATGCTGGTCTGACCATTGTGCTAATGTCATCCAAGGAAGAAATATGCCGAGTCTGATTAATAATAACCTTTGTTTCCCTGATAGGAATATGCTGTTGACATTTCAAAAATTAGGAGTGCCCTATAGGATGTTACACTTTCTGTGGGAAGATGGTTCCAGTGATCCCCAACCTTGGGAAATGCCGCATACTATATCCTATTTATGCAGACCTAACAATTCAAATTGGCATGTCCAGGATTGAGAAGTGACATGGTAAAGAAATTGATTTTGCTTATTTGAGCGCAACAATTCCCAATGTTTGTTGAATGAACTTCCCAAGGCAGGAAGTTCTACTTCTTGGGTCCATGTTCACCGAGCATCCTACTGACAATCTGATGCCCCAGACACCTTGATCCCAAGAAGAAGTGTTGCACAGAGTACTTGCAAGCATTGTGGCAAAAACAGAATCTTGTATTACGTGTGGAGAAGGATGCCTGGGGCCCAAAGATTGCTGGGATTATTTAGCAGTACTTGCCAAGGCTGCAGCAAGGGTGAGGGACCACTCATTTTTGTCATCCTTGCCTCAGATAAAAGTGACCTCACCAAGATGCTGCCACCCTATGAGACCCTGGCTGGGTATAGCCATTCTCTTTAATTAACTGCAGCCAAGTGTGGAGCACTACTGCTCAGTTACCCCGATTCATTCCTTCTTCATTATCTGAGAGTTAGAGAGGACGTGATAAGTGTGCAGAGCCTCGTATTTTTTCTTTGTTAAAATAACACATCTGCTTATGGCCTTTTTTTTTTTAAGTAGTATGGACATCTTGGCAGGACCCTGCGAGTTCCATTCAGATGACAAATTATGTAATGAATTAAATTTCATGTACTTTGCTTTAGTTAACAAATCAAAGAGGTTCCATAGGTTTTATGAAGTTTAGCATGAGCGAACAAACAAAAAACAGAAAGAGACCCGTCAATTCAGAGAACAAACGAATGGTTGCCAGAGGGGAGGAGAGTGGGGGGGATGGGCAAAATGAGGGAAGGGGATTGGGGTTTCTGGGCTTCCAGTGATGGTACGAGTCACAGGGATAAAAGATAAAAGGTACAGCACAGGAATCTAGTTAATGGTAGTGCAGTAGCATTGTACGGTGACAGATGGTATCTACCCCGGCGATCAACTCTGTGGAATGTACAGACTTGTCCAATCACTCTGTTGTACACCTGAAGCCAATGTAACACTGTGTGTCAACTATACTTCGGGAAAAAACAAAACAAAAACAAACAGGCAACAGATCAATGCAGCCGCTTCCCCTTTTTACACCATTCTAGCTCCACCTTTTTGGATCATTTAGATGATGAATCTAAGGCCCCAGGGAAGATAAGAGTTTATAAATTTTAGATAATAATAATACCTATCTTATCAGGTTATCGAGAATAACAATTTAAAGACATACACAAAATACTTAGCCCAGTGCCTGACACGGATTAGTAATGCAAACTATTTTAGCTGTTATTAAGCTGAAAACTAAAACCACAGAACCTTCACTCAGCTTCTTAGGGCTTTGGCTCCCCTGTCATACCCCACATCCATGGCTTCCCACGTCCACCCCAGGCTCCCACTTTGCCTTCTTTGGTCAAGTGCCTGACATTTTTATGGAGCCATGGCAGCTCCATTTTGGAATGTGATACTTCCACGGCTTCAGCCCAAGCTCTTGTCCATCAGTGGCCCCTCTGCCAGTTGTGCTTGGTCTGGGGCTGATGACTCTTCTCTAACTCACCTAGACGGTTCCATGGTGGGGATACCTGTGCCCCTCTCCCAGGGTCAGTGCTCTGGTTTCCAGTCACTTATATCCTCTTGCTCGGTGCCAACCCTGCATTTGCCTCAGACTCTACCACCTGAAATCTTCTCACTCCTTCAACAGAATTTTTAACAGAAACTTGCATTTCAGAAGCTGGTTTCATTACCATAGCACTATGGCTCTTGTCGGGGCCTGATTTGAAACCATCTAGCTTGACTAAGTAGTTACTAATCTGTTTGGTTTCCATTTAAACTTCCTTTTTCCCCCCACCATGTGCTCATTACTGTGGTTTATATTCAGCTTTTGATGATAGCTAACCATTTTTGTGAAGCCTAGAGCATAATAGGTATTAAAAGCTCAAGCCTTCTGATGCATCTGCTATTTGTTTTCCCTCCCTACTAATTAGCGGGTCTACATTCTCCTTTGTCTTGTTCCTAATGTATTTGTGAAATATTGTCTGGCTGCCCTTTGTTTCTCTTGCTAGTTGCATCTCACATTGTGCTGTGGCTTTCCGGCTGCTGTTCCCATATTCTACATGCCTTATTCTCCTACCCTGGCCTTTAGCAGTGTGCCCTCATTTTCCCTTTGCATGTCATTTTATCCTGGCAGCTTAAAACTCAGCGTGGGTTTTGCTTTCCATAGAATCACTAGCTGGGTGAAAGCTTGAGGACAAGCTCTTAAGCACTGGAGAATAGGAATATTTGGCTCTATGATATCTAGTGCTTAGCACAAAATGCAAAACATTCCAGTGTGTTCTGGAGAGTTGACCCGCCCGGACCCAGCAGGCTGGACAGTTGGCCATGGTGTTAGGTCAAAGTCTGGATATTCTAAGGTATTCAGTGGTAGGCTTTGTTGACTTCCGTGAAGGCTGGACAATGCATCAGGTAGGAAAGGGGCTTTCATTCCTTTTGCCCTCTCCTGCTCCCATGAGCACTAGTAGAAATTTCAGATTTCTCCATAGGTCATTAAATTGATGCTTACAGATTGTTGGGGACAGTCTAATGCTGTCATGCCATTGTTAAAATGTGAAGCAGGCTCAAATCTTTTGTCTGTTACCTGGCTTGGCACTCTGAAAGATTTAATAGACCCAACTGTGAAGCAAAAAGTTGAACAATGAAGTCAATAACTGTGGTGCAGATTTCCTCAGCTGGTAATAAGATGGGGGCCCACGAGGATGGTCATGGCCCCTCTTCAGCTTAATCTTCCTACATTCAGTAATCAGCCAGAGGGTCTGGGCTCATCTAGACAGAAGCACTCCTTATCTTCTGTGGGATGTGGAGCTCACTTCCGGCCTTCTGGAGGAACGAGGGAGGCTGTTCATCCATGCCTCATGAGCATCTCCTGAACCCAGTATTTGCTGGTTTCATAGTAAATACAAGGGAGAGCAACCCAGCCAATCCGACTCAGGATTCTCACTAGTTTTTGAAGCTGGGACGGACCTTATGGTCTGGCCTAGCTCAGCATCTCGGAGGTGGTGTTTGTAAATGGAACAAGCTGAAACTGTTCACCTACAAGAAGGCTTTCTTGAGGAGAATGGGGCCTGGCAGGAGCACCGTGGGTGTTTCTTTCATTTTTAGCGCTCTGCTTTCATGCGCTACATCTGTCAGGACTATTTTTCTTTTCTTTTTCTACCACTAGGAAGTCAGATGAGCTGTTGACTTGTGAGTTCCAAAGCTTCTCTGATGTTATCCTAAAATGATAATAATGCGGACATATCTTATCTACCATAACATAAACTGTCCAAAGTAATGGCCTGGGTCATTTCATTTATTAAAATTTTGATCCATCCACTCATGATCTGAATTCCCTTTTTTTGTTTTGATTTAGCCTACCATGAGGCTATATTAATTTGCTTAGAAGATTTATCCAAGGTATTCACACATCCTTATTTTAATAGGACTTCCTGAGCCTGACCTTTAAAAGACGATTGTTTCCAGAAACAAGTAGAGGCTACACTTCACAAACACATAGAACCTGCCCACAAAATAGCCAAATAACTTAGCGTTTTGCTAAATTCTATGCCTGGCTTGCTGCATGGCCTACCTCCCCAAAAATCCATGACAGGCTGCTTTCAGATTGGTATTCATATTGAGCCTCAGATCATCCTATTTAATGTTATTTTATTTTTTTGATTGACTTCTTGGAATTCTGCTTATTTTTCCAAAAACTTGGCTCTTATTCATCCCCTTTCTGACTCTTTTTGGATTGAACTCCTGACAAGTTTTTGGCCACTTGGAAAGCTCTGTTGGGCTCACCTCAGGCGCCCAGCTCCCAACAGTATGTTTCCGCATCCACACGGAGATATTTATTTTCTTCAAAGATGGCTTCTCAGCCAACCTATCCTCTTCTGCACCTTTGGAGCTTGGGTCACCAAATATGATGGTCCTTAAAAGAGGCTACTTCTGAGTATGGAGCTGTTTGTCTCTTATAATCTGTGATATGCTATATCCATTCTGAGGCCCACGAGATAAAAGTACATGCCAACATCGGGTACAAACGTTGCATTTTATCAGATTCTGTGCAACATTACTTACTATTAAGAACTTTACTGAATTTTAGTTAATAATTTGTAGCTCAAGATAATAAGACAGAATTCCTACTCTTGTGGTGTTTAGAATTATAGAATCATTATACTAAAAGAGCCTGTAAACACTCTGCAGGACAATCTTTCTCAATATCTATGAGGAGCCCAGAGAGGTTCAATAACCTATCTGAGGGCACACAGCAGCAGACCAAGACATGGAAATATAATCTCCTGCCTTTTATTGTATTTTTTCCTTGGCATAGTTTCAGTTTCAGGCCAACATAAATAATGCACATCGCACGTTGGTGTGAAGTCTGGGTTTGAGAAAGCACACTATTTGTCTTAGGGCCTTTCTAAGTATAGCACTGAGCCTAGGAAAATAATCATAGTCTCACAACTGCTCACAAGAGCTTCCATTAGAGAGGAAGACACAGATGCAATGACAAGGGGAAGCATCATTTGTGGGGTGCTGGTAGAAGTTGGACTGGGCTCTGCGGAGAGACCCCCCGTCTAGTAGTGACATGAAGCCGATAGCTGCCAAGTGTGATTGGGCTATCTGCTTAGCTGGGTGGGTTTCGAGGAGGTAATGGGTGGTTATGACACGGTTTGTCACCTCTTCAATGGAAATGAAATGCAGTGTGCCAGAGAGGCCATTGAACTTCTGTGAGAAACTGGCACACCCCAGGTGCGGGCGGCTGGAAAGCCGGAAAAGGAAATGCCATTTTACAAAGGATTTTCTAGCACATTAACCGCATAATTCCTCAGCAGGATTGTGAGCTCTGTGCAAAGTGCAGCCCTCTCCCACATAATTGCCATAGTGGGATTGCTTTCGGAAAAGCTTCAAAGCTCTTGTTGAGAGGTTCAGCAGCATTTCAGCACCTAGTGAGACTACGTCCTCCTGGCTACTCTCTTCACCTATCTTTTTAATGCTGCCAATCAAAATCGCTTCCTAAAACTGGGCTAATTTCATGAGACAATCTGACACGAGCCCTTGCCGATGTCTTCAATGCACTTGACTAAGGAATCCAGGCTGCAAATGTAAAATACGAGCTCTGTATGTCAGCCCAAACTCCAGTAGAGAGTCACATGTCAAAATATATTTCTTATTATGCGAGCTGAGCTGACCAAGGTCAGGATTATAAAACTGTGACAGCCTTCCCGTTTTTCTTACTACGATGCTCGCCTTTCCTCCTTCATGGCCAGAATTCTCATACCAGGAAGGCAAAAATGAGTAAATAGGCCAAAAGTGTGGACTTGAGGGTAAAAACAGCTTGGGTCTGGATGGAAACCAGCTCCACCTCCTACTCCTTCAGGTTGGTTTCCCCCCAGCCTGGGAGGCTTGGGTCTCAGTTCAATTCTCCTCAAGCTGTAGCACGATTCAGTCACTGAATTAAGAATGCCTACCTACCTTTGACCACAGGGATGGTGAGCTTTGGCCGAGACAAATGGCATAGGGTCAACTCTCAGTACACATTACATGTGTTGCTGGCCCTTGCTTCGTAGGAAACATTAATCAATGCATGAATGTTTCCATGCCCTCATCCCAGCAGGTTTAGCATTAAACCATGAGTGAGGGTAATGGAGGAGGCCGTGGGGGCCCCTCAGAGGGCACCTGTTGGTACCGTGGCCAAGGAATGAAGAAGCCGATGGAGCCTTCTAGGGCTGGGTGTGTATGGTTGTGGTGAATGAAGATGCCAGGCTGGGAGACATTTTATGGAGATGAGTAGGGTGTGTCGGAACAAATGATTTATCCAGGACCGAGGAGGGGACCTGTCCCCCTCCAAACTTCAGAGGAGTCAGGGAAGAGAACGCAAACATAGCAGAGGTGAAGTCTGCATTTTTTTATGCTGCTGAATATTTATTTTCTGCCATCTTTTCTCTCCAGATCTATGGACATAATTTACATAGGACCCTGAGGGTAATTAAGCCAGTAATTCCTTTGCCGGTAAAATGAGAAAAGCCAGTTCGCAGTAAATTCTGCATTCCACCATGGATGTTGTCGAAACAGAACTAAAAACAGCTGTGGTTTATCTGTGCTGCAGAACTGACTGTAATTTGCTGCCACTCTTACCCTCACCACATAGCAATCAGTGTACAGAAGTACAGAATTTTAAGATGATGAATGTTTTATTTCTTAAAATAAACAGTAGTGATTTAGAAACACATTTATGTATCTTACATTTTTTTTATATAGTAAAAGTATATTGGAAACTTCCTTAGTGTCAAAATCCTTACATGCACTTGTCAAAAATATCAAGATGACAAGCTAATATGGAATTCAGATTTAAATAATAGACTTTTCAGATATATTCCATGAAACTTCTGATTGTAGCGTTTGCACTGACCGAGCCATGCCTATTTCTCACTCATGGCCAGGTGTCTTAAGTGTTTCAGACTTAATAGCCATGCATTCCAAATGTTAGTGCTGGACCAACATGTGAGCGTCTCTTTCTTTTCCTTTCTTTTCTTTCTTTCTTTCTCTTTCTTTCTTTCTTTTTCTTTCTTTCTTGCTTGCTTGCTTGCTTTCTTTCTTTCTCTTGCTTTCTTGCTTTCTTGCTCTTTCTTTCTTTCTTTCTTTCTTTCTTTCTTTCTTTCTTTCTTCCTTTCTTCCTTTCTTCCTTTCTTCCTTTCTTCCTTTCTTCCTTTCTTTCCTTTCTTTCCTTTTCTTTCCTTTTCTTTCTTTTCTTTCTTTTCTCTTTCTTTCTCTTCCTTCCTTCCTTCCTTCCTTCCTTCCTTCCTTCCTAAGTTAACTTTCATCCATCCAGCAAACTGTGGTCACTGAATTAGTTTGCTGGGTTGGAGTGATTCTCCCCTTTAAAAAACTGCATGCATATAATGGCCACATTTGTAGCTCTCTCACGTGATCTCATCAGAACTGGTTATTACTGTCTTTTATCAAATCTAAGATGCGTGGATTTTTTTTTTTGAGACATACTGTCATTTCATTTATCATGAAACAAACAACAAAAAAAAGTGCTGCCCACAAAAATGTGCTATGACATAGGTTAAAATGTTCCCCCATTTCAGTGACGTTCAATGAGAAAAAAAAATGTTCTTAGAATTCATGAAATACAGCACATCCACTTTTCAGAGGAGAAAACCTGCATAGTCACTGATCAAAGTTCACATAGCTACTAAGTGACAAAAACAGGAGACGAGAGTGTTTGACTCCAGAGATCTTTCCAACTTAGCTTGTCTAACATTGTGACCTTGAGCAGTCACGAATTCTATGCTATGTTTCTTTTCTTCTTTGTTTCAAGGGAAGTTAACAGTGATAATAACAGAGTGTCAGTGAGGCACAGTAGGATCCTGGGCTATAAAAGATTCTTTGAATTCAAATGATTCTCTGCTCCCTTCAAGGTCACTTGATTTCTCTTTTACCAGATTGAATGATGCTCATTTTTTCCTAATTATTGAATATAAATGTCCAACTACTATATGTTAGTGTTTGAAGATTGTGTGGTAGTGGAAGAGAATTCAGCTCAAATGAATGACCTTTAGTCAAGGCAATTGAGGATTTGGGAAGATCTGATTGGGTAAACATGGCTGGTGTTAGTACATATCGTAATTGAGTGATTTCATAAGTTTACACAGCTTATGTTGGCCAGATTCATTACATATATCAAATCAATCGTGAGAACTTGATATGTTTATAAAATGTGATCAGATGCCACTGTGGAGCTCAGTGTCACTATAATAGTTCAGAGGGCATTTCATGCGCTCAGTACCCTCTGTCCTTAGTAGCTCTTCTCAAACTTGGTGGGGTTTTTTTGTTTTATTTTTTGCATTTTCAGATCTCCTTTCAAGTCAAAATGCCATAGGCAAAGCAGTTTGGTCCTTGCTGCTATCACACATTTATATCACCTGTTATATAACTTCTACTTTGTCACAAATGCTAATTAGCAGGGCTTTGCAAGGCTTCCAGAGGTTATCCTGATTTTGCTGATGAGGAAATAGGAGGTGAGATTTATTTGGGAACAGGAGTTTGAATCACACTAAATGGGGACCACAGCGGTGGTTTCAGGAATTAGCACTCACGTTCTGGATTTGTAAATCCTCTGTTTAATCCACAGCCTAAGCTGTGGACAAAACAGTCTGGCTATTTGTTTTCTTTGGAAAAGGACCCAGAAACCATGTCTCTTGAGGGGGCAGTTTCCCTGGCCCCTCTACTAAGGCCATACCAGCTGCTCTCCTTACCACACAGTGAACCCCCAAGCCCATCCTGCTTTCTCCCAGGCTCATGCTAGGTTTCTGCTCTCAGCCAGGATTCAAGGCACTGCCCTCAGGAGGCTTTCTGAGCCAGGAAGTTCCCAGCACTTAACCATCCTCCTTGCCCCATGCTTGTTGCTTTCTGTGTTCTTCAAATACATTCCTGAGGAGCAGGGAACGTGCCTTTTGCTTTTCTTTACCCTCCGCCTCACCTGGAGTGTGCTGACCATAACTTCCCCAAAATAATTCATAACAAAAGGTATATTTGATCCAGTTGCTCATCATCCCTCAGTAAGTCAATTATGTACTTGCCCAGCCAACTGAAAATCCGTTCCATGAATGGATCAGTCTACAGCTGCAGTCCAAGGCTAACTCTTTCTATAAACTTCTCCAATTCCACTCTTCCAAATTCTCATTCCAGAATATCGGAAATCAAGAACTTTATATTTGCATACATCCCCCGAGGACCTAGGGATAACACCTTCTAAAGCCCTCAGGGGTTCTGTGTGCTTGGCAAAGAATATGAATGAGCCTGTCAGGATGGCGTGGATGGCTTTAGGGTGTTTGAGTAGATGATAGAAAGTGGGAGGTCTGCTGGCAAGAGAAAGAATCTAGGCTTTGTTTAGAGAAAGAACTTGGGCTTTGCTTAAATACATGACTTTTGCCCCTTCTTTGGAGCCAATTTAGAAAGTGACAGGGTCTGTAGCCAAGTGGAATCTGAATGTTTGTGTTTTTCAAAATTAAGTCTTTGAAGAAAGTACATGCTTTATGATTTAGATTTATGGTACATCTTTTTACATTAAATGACACTATGAGCTCAGCTATTTTGCTGTCATTTGAACTTTCTACTATATGTAGGTAGCTCTCTTGGAACCATAGGATAAATTGAGGTTTTTTTGTATTTCTCTTATTTTGGGGGTTCCATTTTTTTTTTCTCTCTCCCACTTTACACTGAATGAAGGAGGATTTCACTTAATTGGACAAAAGTATTTGCTCTTATGGGTTGATGGACTTTGTCTTCCTCTTTAAAAAGCTTTGAAATAGAAAGTAGAAGAGGGAAATCTTCTGACCCTAATAAATTGGTTGTGCCAGGATAAAGGAAATGCTGCTCTTTCAACACATCAGGACTAGTAGGACTAGTTGTGAGGATGATCTGGTTGTGACATCTGTCATCCTTTGATTACCAGAGTGGATGGGCTGATGTCATCTCTTAAGTGTGTCATAGAAAATTCATGGGAAAAACAAAAATGGATAAATATCTACAGTGCCCAATGAACTGTTAAGGTACATAGCATTTGGTCCATTATTAATGCTTAACCTAAATCTTTTAATAGACACTGATTATTATCATTGTACATATTCAGAAAGAACAGGAAATGAGAGTGAGTGTCCCAGATGATCTTAAGTATCTGCAGAAAACAACCACCTTCACACCCTTTTCATTATGTCAGATGAATCACTGAACTGTTGGACCTCAACTTTAGGCAACAGGTAGCTTCTTATAAAGTAGGAGGCTAAAATCATCAGAAAACTATTTCTTTTAAGCTGGAAATATAGGCCAGAGTGTTGATTTGACCACCCACTAAGACTAATAGCTTATCTTTCCATCTTCTGGTGCAAAAGGAAATTCAAAAAAGGAATGAAAGAGATGACTGTGTTTTGTTTAATTTTTAGATTTATTTAGTTATTTTAGAGAGAGAGAGAAAGAGCGTGTGTGCTCGAGAGCGTGTGTGTGCATGTGATGGGAGGGGCAGAGGGAGAGACTCTCCAAGCAGACTCCCTGCTGAGCCTGGAGCCCAACCCTGGGCTCAAGCTCAGGACCCTGAGATCATGAGTCGAAACCAAGAGTCAGACACTCAACCGACTGAGCCACCCAGGCCTCCCTAGATGACTGTGCGTAAGAGTAGAATAGGAACTACCAAACAGCAGAATCCAAAATGTCTTTAATTAATCCTGTTAAGAGTTCCCTGTTGTCAGGGGGGAGACTACTGACACTTGGTGTGAGGCATTCCACATCCTGTCACTACAGATGCTGCCGTCAGAAGCACAAATATCTAGAGTTCCTACTACAGGAATAGAGGAGGAGGTGTCTTTCATCACAAACTGCTTGCTTCACTTATACCCTGGATAAACCTGCTTGTTAATTTATTTAAAAAAAAAATGAATAACCAGAAAGAAAACCTAGGATAACTCTGCCAGATTCCCATGGTCCTTTAAGAATATGCCCATTTTGATATCCCTGTGTTTTGGAATTACAGTTGCTGGATTCAACAAGCATCTATCTATGGACAGTCTAACATTTACAATCTCTTGTTGGCTCTACAAAAACTAGCCAGGAGAAAAAGAGATGGTTCTCACATCCCTAAATCTTTTAATCTTTTTGATAAGAGAAACTATGAGTACGAAATATTAGCCTCCATAAAGAAAATAATAATAGCAAGCCTCTATATGGTTCTTCCTGCATGCTGCGACCTATTCCAAGTGGTTTACATATATCTACTCATTCGATTCTTACAGCAACCTTTGAGGTAGGTGATAGTGTTATTTATGTTTGATAGATAAGGGAACTGAAACATGGATAGGTTGAAAGATTGAAATAAATTATCCAAGCTTTCATGATAGAACCAGCGTCCCAGATACACACACACACACACACACACATACATTTTTAAGTAAAACCAATCATATGAGACTCTGAATCAAACCCCTTGCTTTGCTTCCCCTCTCATACAGAACCCAATCCAAACCCCCACACAGGCTTGTTGAGCCTCCAAGTTTGGTGCTGCCCACCTCTCTGAGTTCTTCCAGCCCCTTCTCTCCCTATCTATCTCCCCTTAGTGCCAGTGGCCTTTCTACTCTGGTAATGCCCCATGCTCATTGTCTCTTTAGGCTTTTGCATTTGCTAGTCTACCTGGGAGGCTCATGCCCCAGCTCCTTGCGTGGCTCGCTATTTAAAATTCACATCCCTGCCCATCTCTGCCTATTTCACCTCCTTGGACACAATCTACAATGGTCATCCCACCATTCATTCCCTTACTGCCTTGTAAATGATGCTTATCAGTATCTAAAAATTCATAATTTATGTGTTTGTTTATTGTTTGTCACTGCCATTAGACTATAAGCCCCAACAGGGTAGGGATTACATCCATTTTGTTCACTGGTGCCATCCCCAGTGACAAGAACACAGCCGAGCACATTATCAGTGCCAATAAGTATTTGGTAAATGAAGAAATGGACAAATTGATAAAGTATCACCTCAGGGAAGATAAACTTTTTGTCAAGGTGAAAATAAGTTTTAAAAGATGTTTTTTTTAAATCTCTCTCCACTCATTCTTATGTTTTTCAGTACAACTTAAAAGAAGCTCTGCTAAGGGCTTACTTTACTAGATAGCTGCACAAGGGCTAGAAGCCACTGACTTTCTGAATCAAGAATTAAAGGATGACTTTTCATCGGTAAAAATATCTAATTTTCATTCAGGATAATAGCCCTTAGAGGTTTGTGAATAGGAAGCAGATATGATGATAAAATGTATATCCAGAGGGATCCTCACTAAAATGGAGTCTCCACCAAGAAAGATCTAATAAATCAGTGTTCAAGGTGACTCTGGCTCAGATAAGTATACCTTCTTTTCTAGAACAGGAGCAACAACATCCAGTAGTATAATGCAAGGCGAAGGACAGAGAAGTTCAGATGCCAGACTCTCCCTTGTTCACACAGAAATGCCTGTGCAGATGCTAGACCTTGGTTGTAGAAATAACACATCAAGTTACCAGGTCTCTGGCGTGCCTTCACCTCCTAGCTCACTGTTACCCATGCTGATGAGGAAACTGAAAACAGCATTCTTTGAGTCCTCTAGGAATGTGCTCTTAAGGTATCATGGAGATATTACGCAGACATCAAAAGGAATGAGATCCGGCCATTTGCAACGACATGGTTGGAACTGGAGGGTGTTATGCTGAGTGAAATAAGTCAATCAGAGAAAGACATGTATCATATGACCTCACTGATAGGAGGAATTCTTAATCTCAGGAAACAAACTGAGGGTTGCTGGAGTGGTGGGGGGTGGGAGGGATGGGGTGGTTGGGTGATAGACATTGGGGAGGGTATGTGCTATGGCGAGTGCTGCGAATTGTGCAAGACCGTTGAATCACAGATCTGTACCTCTGAAACAAATACTACATTATATGTTAAAAAAATAAAAAAGAAGAAGATAGCAGGAAGGGAAAAATGAAGGGGGGGACATCGGAGGGGGAGACGAACCACGAGAGACTATGGACTCTGAGAAACAAACTGAGGGTTCTAGAGGGGAGGGGGGTGGGGATGGGTTAGCCTGGTGATGGGTATTAAAGAGGGCACGTTCTGCGTGGAGCACTGGGTGTTACACGCAAACAATGAATCATGGAACACTACATCAAAAACTAATGATGTAATGTATGGTGATTAACATAACATAATAAAACAAGAACAAAAACAAAAACAACAAAACAAAAGAAATATTTAGGTGTCCATGCCATTTTGTCAGCCGGGCATAGTGCCCATGAATCAGAGGTGACCATGTGGACGAGAGCGATGTTCTAGAAGAGGAATGTGGGACCCTGGATGACCCTATAGAGCTGAGCCTTCTACCCACCATGGATCATCTTCCAACCTCTGGATGGTCAGAGAAGAGAAAAGTACACCCACTGAATGTCTATGGTCTTTTATTACAGCAGATTAGCCTGTACCCTACCAAACACATTCTTCACTATAGTAAAATTATTAAAACCCTAAAAAAAAAAAGATATCATGGAAATTTTCTCCAATGGAACTGAAGTGGTTATAGTCCCACTTTTCCAAGACAGAACCAAACCTGAAACAGTGACTTGGCAGGACATGTGGTAAATTTCAAAGGAGATTCCCAAAGAATGGCAGGGACTCCTAGAGATTATTCTTTAAGGTGAAGGTTTTCCCCCAGGACAGGCTGGGGGTTTTTCTGTAATGGAACGTCACAGACATGATGGAATTTGAGCAGTTTCCTCAAACAAGAGTGAGTGAACCCGTCCCTTTCCAATCTCACTATAAGCACCGCCTGATTTTCTTAGTACCTGAAGCTATTTAAGAAAGGGAAATCAAACACGCTGGCAAAACAGTAGAAAATAAAGTTAAATAGAGCCTCCAATCCTAGAGTGTGTCTAATTCTGAGGAACTGCATATTTCTCATTAAAGAGTGTTCTAGGTTTACCCGACCATGTGGCTATCTTAGGATTCAAGTCATTTGATCATTATTATTTCATTAAAAGAAAATATGTTTCTCTTCCTTTTGAGAAATCTGGGTGAAGGCAGCATTGAAATTCTATGCAATTAGACCCAAACACAGCCAGTATCCCTCACTGACATTCCTTCCTGTGGAATATTGGGAAATGTTCCTGAATAATTCCTAATGGGAGCCATGGTTCAGATAAAACTGACAGTGCATTAAAGATGGCTGGGGCAGCTCAAGAGCATGCTGAGGCTCTCTGATCTCGGTTGTTTGGCTTAAGGATTTGAGGAAGCAAATAGAAGCAGCTGCACTAAGGATTTTCTGCAATTAGGTTCATGCAGATTCTGGAAGTTGCTTATTAGGTCTGTCACTTTCAATCCATCTGGTATTTTCATGTTCAAGTAGTATTGCGAGTTGCTCAGTGGGGTCAGTGGTTTTCCTTTTACCTGCTAGACAGCATTGCACAACCGTAAAGGCTTATCTGCTGGAGGCAGGATGCACAATTTGGCTGCCTATTGCAAAGCACATGAATTTTTGATTTGTCTGTGTGAGACAGCACAGACACCTCTTAGGAGTTCCAGTTTGGACCAGTTCAAGATTTAAATAACATTCCTAAATTGTTCTGGGCTTATTTATATTTATTTTTTTTTTTTTGCATGTGTACTTTCCCCTGGTGGCTTGTGTAACACAAAAACCAAAGGTAAGTGCTACGGAAAGCTAGCTCTTTCCATTTTATTTTATCACCTGTCTGGTATTGATTCAGAAAGTTACAGGCTAAATTAAGTGGTATCCCTGGAATGGGGCTTGACTCATCCAGACTTCTGCCACATTTGACGGCTTTTGGTATTAAAGACCGTATCTGATCCCTTAGAATCTGCTAATTTTCAAAACTATTCTCTCTTCTACCTTTCTCCCCGAAGTGCTTTTATAGCATCAATCTTCATTTGGATTGAGGAAATTTGAATTCAAAGACATTCAAAAAAAAATTCCACGTTGAAACTGCACATCCTTCTCTTCCCACAACTTTCTTTCTTTCCCACCCTAGTACCTCAGTTTGCCAGAAATTTTCAGTGCAGGTTTGGGGATGCACTTATTTGGAAATTCTGTATCTCTCCTTCCTTGCTACTCACTTGGTAATGACACGGGATTATGCTACTTCATACCATATCCTCTGAATTATGCAGTTATGAAACCTTCCAACTCCCAGGCCTAATCCTTAATATTTTGTGTACTTTTTTTTTTTCACATTCGCATCTGACTTCTTGAGACTTTGAGAACAATTTTTTTTTTTTTTTTCCATTTAGGCACAGAAGGGACCTGGGCCAGAGTTTAAGGGTTTTCCTGGGTTTGTTTTATTTATATGTTATCTCACTTATACTCAGAGTTTAAATTTGCCAAAAGATGATAACCAGAAATGCCCTGCATTTCTTACAACATATACTGAAACAGTGTTAGAGCAGGGAGAGGGGTTGATTTAGGAAGATGAAGTGGCTGCTTATTCTCTTTTATCTTGGCAGTTATGCAGTGGGTCCCTGCAAAACATACACCGTCTGGCTCGTGCATTTTGCCAGATGGTTTCCATGCTCTCCTTCCCACCAGAGGTGGGGACACATGGGGTGGGGAACTGGAGCGCAGGGAAAGTGACTCCTTTACTTATCACAGTGCTGCTTGGAAAGAAAACAAAACAAAACAAATAAGCTTGCAAAATCGGTGGTGATTTCAGTGAAACATTGGTGGATTTTTGCTTCTCAAAACTGCGGTTCCTTTGAAGTATTTCTGCATGTTCATATGACGTATGCTTAGCGGAGGCCTCTTGTGTTTTTGACCTACAGGGCTACAGAATCAGGAAATAACTATAGCCAGGTTACTGGTAAAAGAAAAAGAAAGAAAATGGCTCATTTTAATGAAGTCATTGAAAGTTGAGGCTGGAGCAGCTGAAGTGGGGAACTGAAATTCCTATTTCAGTTGGTCAGTCCTATAAACTAAATCCCAAACATCCCCAAATCTTCATTATCCAATCTACAAAGCATATCCCTGATCTGGATCTCAACTACAGAACATGATTTTAACCAGAACGGATGTGGAGTGGTGTGGTGAATGACAGGTGCACTATGTATGCACTCTTCCAGAGTTCAGGATGAGAACTTGTGCTTCCCAAGGATAAACTCCATCAAGTTCTGCAGCCTCCTCTCTACCTTAATGGAAACTAGGGTGGGCTACGGAATGGGGACAAATATGATGGCTGTCTCTGGCATTCAAGCTCCACCAAGTGATTTCTGGCAGCCACTATGGTATTATTTGAAAAGCATCAAATATATGAATAGCATTTGGTATTATTTGATTGGGCTTTTAGGGACTGACACTTATTGTAAAATTTATTGGTGGTAGACATTCAGTATGAGTTTAAATTATTTATCATCAGATACATACACATGTCAGATACATACACATCAGATACATGCACACATACATGCATGCACTTGAATGCCTCACTCAAAATGAGCATCCTGAGGATCTGATAAGAGTTGAGTGAACATGCTGAGTGGTGGGGGTGGGAGGGATGGGGTGGCTGGGTGATAGACATTGGGGAGGGTATGTGCTATGGTGAGCACTGTGAATTGTGCAAGACTGTTGAATCACAGATCTGTACTTCTGCAACAAATAATGCAAGATATGTTAAGAAAAAAGAAAAAGAAGAAGATAGCAGGAGGGGAAGAATGAGGGGGAGTAAGTCAGAGGGGGAAACGAACCATGAGAGACGATGGACTCTGAAAAAGAAACTGAGGGTTCTAGAGGGGAGGAGGGTGGGGGGATGGGTTAGCCTGGTGATGGGTATTCAAGGGGGCACGTTCTGCATGGAGCACTGGGTGTTATGCACAAACAATGAATCATGGAACACTTCATCAAAAACTAATGATGTAATATATGATGATTAACATAACAATAAAAAATAAAAATTAAAAAAAAGAGTTGAGTGAACAATCAAAAAATAAAAATAAAAAAGCATGAGACCCAATGGTAGAGAACTGATGATTTCCTACTGAAATGGACAACCTGAGGCAGTTTTTTCCCTTGATTTTACTGTTGCAAGAGGTGTAACAACTGACTCATAAGTAAAATATTTTTTAAAAATTAGTAAATACTAATTTCTGCTTCTGGAAAGACAGAGTAGATGTACTCTTTCTTTTCAACAGGAGGTTGTTGGAATCCCTGAACATTATATATAAAACAAACATAAGAAGACTGTGATAGAACAATTAGAAAATCAGCAAGGATATAGAAGAACTCAACAACATTATCAACCAACAAATACTTTATAGAACAGTCCACTCAACAACTGAATACACATTTTTTTTCAAATGCCTTGGAACATATATCAAGATAGTCTATATCTCATGGCTAAAATGGATTTTGATAAATTTAAGAGAATTAAAATTACACAGAGTGTGTTTTCTAGTCACAATGCAATCAAACTAAAATCAATATCAGAAAGATAACAATAAATATCCAAACATGTTGAAACTAAACAGCCCAACTCTAAATAATCCATAGGTCATAAGGAAGACTCAAAGGAAATAAAAAAAATATTGAACTGAATGAAAATTAAATATACCATATAGCAAAATTCATGGGACATAGATAAAGCAGTGTAGAGAGGGCAATTTATAGCACTAAATGAATACATTACAAAGCAGGAAAAGTCTCAAATCAATAATCTAACTTCTCACCTCAAGAACATAGGAATAGCAGAGCAAAATAAATGTAAAGCAAGCAAAAGGGGGAAAAAAGATAAAGCATGGAAAGCTTTGAAATTAGAATCAGAAAAAATAATAGAGCTTTATAAAAAGATCAGTAAAAGTGGCAGTAGTCTAGCAAGACTAATAAAGAAAAAAGAGTATGCAAATTACCAATATTAGAAATGAAATAGGGGACATCACTATAGACTGTGCAGACATCAAAACAGTAATAAGGAAATACTACCAACAATTTTACACACTTGTATTTGACAACTTAGATGAAACGGACCACTTCCTCAAAAAACCATAAACTAGCACAATTCACCCACATGAAGTAGTTTGAATAGCCCTACACTTATGAAGGAAATGAATGCATAATTTTAAAACTCACAAAAGAGAAATCTCCAGGCCCCACTGGAGAAATTTGGAACCCTGATATCAAAGCCAAATATGAATTTAAAAAAAAGGATTAATATCAGTTCTACAAAGTCTCTTCCAAACAGGAGAAAACACTTCCCAATTCTTTTCCTAAAGCTAGTATTATATCAAAATCAGACAAAAGATAATTCATAAAAGCTGCAAACCAATATCTCTCATGAATACAGACATAAAAATACTTAATAAAATATTAGCAAATGGAATTCAGCAATATATAAAAAGAATTATACATCAAGACCAAGTAGGGTTCATTCCAGGAATACAAACCTGATTCAATATTTGAAAATCAATTAATGGAATCTACCATACTAGCAGACAGAAGAAGAATAATAAAATGGTAATATCAAGTGAGGTAGAAAAGCCATCTGTCAATCATTTTTGATAAAAATTCTTACAAAAACAGGAATAGAGGCAACTTCCTTACTTGATAAAGAGCACTACAAAAAAATGTGCAACATACATTATACTCTTTTTCTTCCTTTTTTTAAATTTAAATTAAAGTTAGTTAACATACAGTGTATTATTAGTTTCAGGGTAGAGTTTAGTGATTCATCGGTTGCACATAACACCCAGTGCTCATTACATCAAGTGCCCTCCTTGATGCACTTTACCCAATTATCCCATCCTCCCACCCACATTATACTTAATCATTAAAGACTAAATGCTTCCCTGCAAAGGTCAGTAGCAAGGCAAAGATGTCTTCTCTTCATTCTTCTTCAATATAGTGCTGGAAATTTTAGTCAGTTCATGAAGGCAAGAAAGGGAAATATAAAACATACAGATAATGGAAGAAATAAAAGTGTCCTATTTGCAGATGACATGATTTTCTACATAGAAAACTCTAAGGAATCTACAAAAACACCTAGAGCCATTGAGTTCAGCAAGGTTGCAAGATACAAGATAAAAATATAAAAATCAATAATATTTGTATATATTAACAATGAACACAGGGGAACCAAAATTAAAAATATATTTGTAATTGCTAAAAAACATACAAAAAATCCCCCAAACTTTCAAATACTAGATGCATATCTAACAAAACACTTATAGGACCTTATGCTGAAAGCTGCACAATGCTGATGAAAGAATTTCAAGGAAGATCTAAATAAATAGAGAGAAATAGTATGTTCAAGGACTGGATGATGAAACATAGTAGAAATGTCAATTCTCCCCAAGTTGGGATATAGGTTGAATACAATTGCTATCAAAACCATTGTGTGTGTGTGTGTGTGTGTGTGTGTGTGTGTGTGTGTGTGTGTGTGTGTATAAAGGCAATATAGGGCCACCTGGGTGGCTCAGTCATTAAGCGTCTGCCTTCGGCTCAGGTCATGATCCCAGGGTTCTGGGACTGAGTCCCAAGTTGGGCTCCCTGCTCCACAGGGAGCTGCTTTCCCTTTGCCTGCCGCTCCCCCTGCTTGTGTTCTCTCTCTTTCTGACAAATGACTAAATAAAATCTTAAAAAAAATAAATAAAGGCAATATAATTCTAAAACTTATGTGGAGAAGAAAAGGAACATACCTGAAACAATTCTGAAAAAGAAGAATTCAGTGGGAGGAATCAATCTGACTAATTACAAGACTTATTTAACACAGAGTAAGGGATACTGGTAGAGGAGCAGACACATGGATCAATGAAAAAGAATAGAGAACCCAGAAAGAGAACCACACAAATATGCCCAATTGATTTTGATAAAGATGCAACAGCATTCAATGGAAGAAAGATATCTTTTTCAACAAATTGTGGTAGAACAATTAGACATCCATAGACAAAAAAATAAACTTTGACCTAAGTCTTGCACCTTGTACAAAAATTAACTCAGACTAGATCACAGCCTTAAATGTAATACTACATAAAACTATAAAACTTTCAGAAAAAAATACAAGAGAAAATCTTCAGGATGTAAGGCGGGGCAAGGAATTTTTTTAAACATTTTATTATTTTTGTATCTTTTAGGCAAAGAAGTCTTAAGGCTTGACACCAACAGCATGATCCATGAAAGGAAAAAACCGATGCATTGTAATTTATCAAAAGTTAAAATTTTGTTTTATAAAAGACATGTTAGGAAGATGAAGTGATAAGCTTCAGAGTGGGAGAAAAAGCTTTGCAAACCACATATCCAACAAAGATCTACTATCTAGAATGTATAAAGGACTTTCAAAACTCGACAGTAAAAAAAAAAAAAAAATTAAAGTGGGCAAAAACACGAGGAGATATTTCATGGAAGAGGATATGCAGATGCCAGATAAACACATGAAAATATATTTCACATCATTAGCCAGTAGGAAAATGCAAATTAAAATCACAAGGGGATATCACTACACACCTATCAGAATAATTAAAATTTAAAAAAAAGTGACAAAACCAAATGTTGGCATGGATGCAAAGAAACTGGATCACTCATACATTGCTAATGGGAATGCAAAATGGTACAATCTGGAAAAGTTAGGCTGTTTCTTAAAAAAAACAAACAAACCCCTCAGAGCCCCCCAACAATAAAACATAAGTATCATACAACCCTGTAATTATACTTCCAGATATTTATCATAGAGAAATGAAAACTGAATTCACATAAAACCTATACAGAAATGTTTATGGAAGCCTCATTCATAAGAGCTCCAAACTGGAAACAATCCAGACGTTTTTCAGGGGGTAAATAGTTATTAAACTGTGCTACAGGATGGTACATAGCATGGGGTACTAGTCAGCAACAAAAAGGGAGAAACTATTGATAAATGCAAAACCTGGAAGAATCTCCAGACAATTCTGCTTAGTAAAATAAGCCAATCCTCAAAGGTTATATACTGTGTGATTCCATTTATGCGATATTACTTGAAATGACAAAATTATAAAAATGGAGAACAGGTTAATGGTTGCCTGGGGTTAAGGAAGGGACAGAGGGAAGTGGGTACGGATATAAAAGGGCACGAAGAGAGATCCTGGCTGTGATACCATACTATAGTTTTACAAGATGTTACCCTTGGAGGAAACTGGATAAAGGATACTTGGGATCTCTCTGTGTTATTTTTCACAACTGTATGTGAATCTACAACAGTCTCAATTAAGAGATCAATTAACTCATTAAAAAACTAAGTGAATAGGTTAATAATGCTTTGGACAACAGAGTAAAATAGATCCTACCCCCAAATGCCATATCGTTATTATGTAGTACCCAAATGAGATCTGAGACAGTCAAGACGCTACAATGTACAAGGTCTAGTTCCCATGACCCAATGTAACTGAGATGCTGTGTCCTGTTCTAGTTTACACGATGAGGTCCTATTTCACCCTCCTGTTTCATGGGGCCTACGCTGAGCTGACTTTGCCTGACCTGCATACATGCCTCTCTCTTGCCCTACGTCATGGTTCCTGGTACTGCCATTAATGGTTCAGGAGTGTCCAGTTCTGCAGAACATCATCCAGCTTGTTAAAGGACCCACATTATGATTCTTTCCCTCCCTTCCCACCATAGCCCAACTTAAACTGCCACTCCAAACCCCTAAGCAAATTCATCACAGCACTAAACAATCGGGTGTGAACTACCAGTTTAACTCTCCTTCTGGATGTCTTACATTTTAAAAGAAACAATGATTTAAATGACCCGCCTGTAGGTAGAATGCTTGGGGGAGATCCGATAGTCCACAGGTGGGGGGTGGTTGTAAAGGAGCAGGGAGCCTCCGTTTGACTTCTCCCCTCTGGATTTTTGTGAAGGAGAACAGGGCAGGGCTAGGAAAATACCAAAGCGTATGCTTGGACTGCCCTTTCTTCTTCTCCAACTCTCTCCCATCTCTCTGTGGTCCTTCTCTAATTTGTGAGTAAATATTTTAATGAGACCATTAATTGTGTTACACTATTTTGTTTGTAAATGTCCTTTTCAATGAAATGAGTTAATCAAATTTTGGCTGCAAATCCTTACCTCCTAATTTTCCATGGACTTAATGCTCTCACTTGTTACACGGTGTTTTCCATCAGTGTTACTCTGTGTTAGCTGTTAGCTTCGTGATGAGAAAGAGGGCAGAGGAAGGTGAAGGCTGACTATACTCTGCAATATAACCCTTGCCAAAAAGGCATTGTCTTGTGAACTCAGAAGGCATTCCGTGCTAGATTTATCTAGCTCCTTTTACCCAGTTGCAGTCTTCTTTATGCCATGTTTCTTCCCTAGCTTTTACTCTTTCCTCAACCACTGGCAGTCCAAGCTCTGCCCCTAGTAGCTGAGCTCAAATAGTTCTCTTGATCAAACCCACTGTTAGACCATCTGCGGTTTTGGCCTGACCACCCCCCTCCCTCCTTTTGACACTCTCTTTCTCTGATTTCATGAATGCTGCCTCCCCCATTCCCCTTAAGATGGGCCTATAAACTGTTGAGTCATAATCTGCCTTTGGACGGGTCACTGGCATGTCAAACCTAATGTGTCCATCACTGAGCGGCTGATAGTAACACAAATCTGCTTTCCCATTTCAGTTGATGGCAACCCCAATCTTTCACTTGTTCAGGCCAAATATTTTGAGTATTCCTTGACGCCCTCTTCTCCCTCCTTACATCTGGTCCATAAACAAACCCTCCTTGCTTTTCTTCAAAATATATCCAGAATTTGAGCGCTTCTTACCACCTCTACCATCACCACCCCCATGGGTGCCACCTTTACCATTTGCCTGGATCACTTCAAGTAGCCGCCTGTCTCTGCTTCTGCCCTTGCTCTTCATCTCTTAATTCTCAACAGAAAAGCCAGCATGATTATGATAAATTGTAGCGGATCAAGTCTCTGCTAGAAACCCTTGCTGTCTCGCTTGGAGTAAAAGCCAGTCCTTAAAACAGTTTGCGCCACTGGCTCGCTCTCACCTTATTACGTCATCCTCACCCCCATCTACCCCCACTGGCCTCCTTGGTCCTCTTGGTCATGCCAAGCAGACTCCTGCTTCAGAGCCTCGTGCTTGCCATCGGTTTCCTGTTTGAATGCTCTTTCAAGGGAGCAGCATGGCTGATTTCCTCCTGTCAGCCCTCAGCGGGTTACCTGAGGTCCTCCCCTTCCACCTGTGGAGAAGCTCAAAGCCCTCATCCCAGACACTTCACCTCTCCCATTCCTATTGTATTTGTTATCAGCAGTACTTATGTCACATAGTATATATTTGACTTAATCTTACTTAGTGCCTTTTCTCTTCTACTAGGCTGTGAGTTCAGGGGGCAGCTATGTTTGTTTTATCATCGCTCTGTTTTCAGCGCCAAGACTGGTGCCTGGCACACAGACTCACAATAAATACTTCTATGTGAACTAAATGATTATTTTCTTTGTCTTTGTGTCTCTCCATTTCTCTCTCACTGTCCCTTTGTCGTGTCCCCTCCATGCCTGGCTATTCTTTCCTTCCTCTGCTTCATACATCTAGGTATGTCCGAAGAATTTCTCCCGGGGGTTCTCATCTTTTCTTTATTATGTTCCTTTTCCTCTTTTCCTTCCACCTGCCTCCCCTGGCCACTGATCCCTGACTCCAAGGTACAGTCATCTTTCCTTCCTTCTTACACTTCTCACAGGCCTCCCGACTATTATTAGGGGTGCTACACATCTAGATCCTGCAGGGCAAGAGAAGCAAGTGAACGGGTGGCATTCACAGGGATAATTTCAGTATTGTTTATCATAAAGGCCTTAAACTTCCATCTTGGGTTATAGAAACAAGTTTATATGTTCTCTTTCCTTTTGTCTGATAACCCTCTTAGCGGCAAGAATCATACACTGTTCATGTTTGTATTCATCTATCCTTCCATGCTTTCGCCAACAGATACGCGTTGGGCACCCACTACGTGCCAGATCTTTTTCTAAGACTCTGGGAACGCAACGTTTCGGTAGGTAAAAACTGAGATAGCATTAGAGCAATCGGAAGAGCTCAAATGTTTCAAGTTATGAAGATCAGGGACACAGTGAAGAAGACTGAAGAAGACCAGGTAGGAGACTACTATTGTACTATAGGCAAGAAATGAAGGTAGTTTCTAAAGGAGGGAAAGTATGGGTGGAAATAAGGAGCCAGATGTGAGAGATATCCAATGAATGACTTACCTAGGTACTCATTCAATAGTATTTACTACATGAAAGAAGAAACTTGATTTGTCATAGAAGGAAAGAGTGGCTTCTAAGAACTTAGGACTTGAAGTTGCACAGATCTGAATTGAAATCCCCCCAAGCTCATCGGTTTGTTAGCTGTAAGGCTGTGGGCAATTATTTAATCTCTCCAAGTCTCAGTTTCCTTAGCTGGAGATAGGGGCAAAATCCACCTCATAGGGTTTTTTCAATGATTAAAAGAGGAAATACTTATAAAGTGAACAGTGCAGGGTCTAGCACAAACTAAGTGCTATTTACATTATAATAAACACTTAATGTTACTATTTAAAGAGTGACAAACGGATACTCCCAACAGGTTGAATGATCTCTCACCCAAATAGAAATAAATGAAAATGTTTATTTCAATTATATTCTCTTCTTTCCCGGTACATGAGGATATAAGGAGAAAATGCCTATAGTCCTCAGAAAGTGGATCAAGTGTAACAACTAGGGAGATTGCTCTGCAGGGACAGAAGGGTTCACGGTAGAACACAGGAAACAGAAGTGTCCAAGTCTGTCTGTCTGTCTCTTTCTCATTGTCCATGTTGCTTTAAAACATTAAGCAAAAAAGGTCATTTAGAGTCATGTTAATTGTGGCATCGCCAGAGAGCAGTGGATAACTCTTTCCTCTGCCAGAAACCTTTATTTCTTTTTTAAAGGAAGGGGAAAAAGCAGGAGGTGCTCAGTGGAGCCATTCTGGTCGTCTATGGACCCTGCTGCCTGCTCAAATATGGGGAACGTGCATTAAAAGGTGGATGCTTTCAAGGCACCTTTGAGGTTCTCAATAGATGTCATCTACTTTAGAAACCTTAAGTTCGATACCAGTGCTCTTATTTTGAGATACAGAGTGGAGAACATAATTTTCCTTTTAAGAGACAACAGTTTAAGGCCACGCATCTATTTACTAGCATGACCCATAGCTATCTAATGTTCCATACATAATAGGAACGTTTTTTTTTCTTGTTTACAAAGAGATACATCTTTTAATGGGGCAAGGTAGATTTTGAATGCAACCCTTGATTGCGTGTGGACTAATATTAACTTAAAATAATTCAAGCAGAGGGTATCCTAATCCGCCCTAGTTTGATTTTCTCTATTGTTTGGCTAAATCCATATATTTTTCTGTATGGATAGGTACATTTAGTGTTTGTCTGGGATATCAAAAGCCCAGAGTTTAATCTTGTTATGCTTTTCATAGATGTGTTTGATAGTGATTGCAACACTTAGATGATAAACCGTGAGAACATGGACCGGGCCGTTTACATGTTTTATATTCCCCCTCCCTCCTCTCCCCAAGGTCAAGTACAGGACAGAACATGTAATAGATGCTCAACAAACCCTCACTGATGGCTTTAGTGTTTACGTGAACAACTCTACTGCAGAATATCGTGGTGAGGAACTTTGATAGGTGTATAAAATAGTGGGCTCAGGAAGAAATTGTCAAATCTCCCACTCATATATCTATTGCTTTCTTTTTATGATAATTGGAATAATCCATCAGCTTTTCTATGTGTCGATGCTACTATGTGTAAGATGAGATATTGCAAAGTATTGTCTCTAATATTAAGAGAACTTGGGATATACAGTGGTATTTCACAATGCCCACTTCTTTGGGAATGGTCAAAGACACTGGGTTACTCCTACAACTTTACTGATCAGTAACAGATCTACTGAAAGAAAATGTCCATATGGTATCAGGAAAGGAAGTGCTTACACCAGGTCAATTCAACTTTAAAGGAAAACATTCTCAATTCTAATATTTCAAAATCCTTCTCCATTTCACTTGTGGCAACTACCTTTTTATCATTTCCCTTTAAAGGAAAAATAGTAAACTGGACATATAGTGATTCTTACAGAATGTTCTACATGATACAAGACTGACATTCATGTATTAACTTGATGTGTATGAAACAACCCTTGCTCTGGGCCAGACAAAAATTGCTCTGCCTTTGACCACAAAGACTCATTGGGTCTCCATGAAACAGCAATATATATTCTGCTCTGGACTGTCAAGGAAAGCTCAGAGGTAGGCTGGCAAAGTGGCATTTTCTAGGCAGAAGGACATCACGAGCAGGGCTTGGAGGGATGAGGGCACAGAGTAGCCTATGGCTTAGTAAGGAATTTGGGCTTTTGCTAAAGGCAGTGAGGTTTGATTTATTTTATTGCATTAAAATATACATAACATGTACTTTACCACTTTAATCATTTTTAAGTGCACGGTTTAGCAGCATTAAGTACATCCACACTGTTGTGCAACCATCACTACCATCCATCTCCAGAATTTTTTCATCTTGTGAAGTCAAAACTCTGTACCCAGGAAATAATAACTCTTCATTCCTCCTCTACCAAGCCTCTGGCAAGCACCGTTCTACTTTGTGTCTCTATGAACTTGACTAATCTAGGTTCCTCATAGAAGCAGAATCGTACAATATTTGTCCTTCCATTCTAATTGGCTTATTTCACTTAGCACAATGTCTTCAAGATTTATCCATATTGTAGCACGTGCCATGTTTTCCTTCCTTTTTAATGGTGACAAATACTCTGCTGTGTGTAGAGACTCCAATTTGTTTATCCATTCTTCTGTTGCTGGACGCTTGGGCTGCTTCCAACTTCTGGCTATAGTGAATAATGCTGCAATGAACATGGAAAATACATGTATGTCTTTGAGACGGTGATCTCATTTCCTTTGGATATAGACTCAGAAGTGCAATTGCTGGATGATATGGTAATTCTATGTTTAATTTTTTGAGGAACTGCCTTACTGTTTTCCGCAGCAGCTGCACAATTTGAACATGCCTAAATGAGGTTTGATTTTTTTTTTTTTTTAAAGGATTTTAAGCTAGTGAGAGACTGATCATTTGGTGGAGAGAGCTCTCTGCCTGCGGTGGAGAGGATGGATGGAAGGCAGCAGGGCTGGAGTTAGGTTGCTGGTAACCAGCTTGGCGAAGAGGAAGATGGGAACCAAGGCTAGCTAGCCCTGTGTGAATGAGGACAGATGATGGGCTGCAGAGATTCTCTGAGAAGTACAATCAAGTGCTTAAGGAAGCTTTGTCACAATGGCATCACCAATAACCTACCGCAGCCCTGATGGAAAATTAAGGAAAGAGTAAATCCTAAACTATTAAATGAGTTACCTGAGAAGGGGTGGGGAATGGAATAACAGAAGTGAGAAGAAGGGGTATGAAGAGGAGGAGGAAAGAGTGGAGCCGGGGTATCCAAGGAAGAAAAGGAAAAAGACCGGAAGAAACTGATCCTATGAATGAATAGGTTTACGAAAAGACGATCATGTAGTCTTCTATACCACAGAGCTTTTTAAAAGTTTATTGAGATGTACTTGGTTGGGATAACCTGGTGATGGGCAATAAGGAGGGCACATGATGTGATGAGCACTGGGTGTTATACACAACTAATGAATTGTTGAACATTACATCAAAAACCAGGGATGTGCTATATGCTGGCTAACTGAACATAATAATAATAATAATGAGAAGAAGATGTACTTGAGAAGTAGTGAACAAAGCAAGAGACAAGAGAAGTACATGTACTTCTCAAATAAGAATGGGGTAGTTATAGGGCAGACCAGCTAGTTCATCACTTTCGTATTGGGGCTTAACTGGATCACCTATTTAACTGAGCAAAAGATCACGCTGGCTTTGTGTGTGAATGTAAAGCGCACTTTTGTTTTTGAGATGAGAATAGGAATTCACATTCCATAAGGATTCACAAGTCACAAAAGTAAGAAAACCAACATAAACAGTTTGGGCAATGGATTTCTTGCAGTTCAGCTGAGAAAATCCTAAGATTAGAAATACGGTCCAGTTACCACCCACATTCAGGGAAACACAGGGTCACCAGCTTATAAGTGTGATTAGAATGGAGATTATCTTCCTGACGATATTGAAGAGCAGGAGCAAAAGAGTACCAAACGAATGTGAAACTATTCCTAGTGCAGACGCTGCTGGAAACCTCATTTAGCCATATTTTCGAATGGATATGCTATGCAAACAAGTGTAATTTCTGTGCAAGACAATTCTGCATTTATTGAATTTGTCTGGATGAAGTTTTTGAAACATACTGAATAAAATATATTCAGGAGATTGTAATGTTAGTGAAAGGGGCTGGATTGAAGTACCTAGACGCATTTGTTTGCTCTGCTGGGGAAGCCTCGTTGCCAAGCAAGTTCCTCTAACCTTGACCTTGGGAGACAAACCACCTCCGAGCAGGAGGAATCAAGTGGTTTTCTAGCTGTGATGAGATTTAAGTTTTCTTTAGCTTGTCCCCCTACAGACATTTAAATAGTATTGATTTTCTTACAATAACCACTGGGGAGCAAATAATAACTAATTTTATGAGAACCTCACATAATCTGCCCGACTACTGCTGTATTTTTATGTGACCTTCTCATTTTCAGTTTGGAAGGTCATCTTTTGGAGGTGAAACGTCTCAGGTCCTAAGACGCTTCCATTTGAAACAAAGCTTACTTTCACTTCCAAGTAGCCTTTCTTTATTAATTCCCTTGGGCGAGTTTTGTCAGTTCCTGTTTCTTGGTTTCCACCTGATGACAAGCCTATTTTACCTCTCAGGATTCAGAGATGGGAGAGAGATGG
Source organism: Zalophus californianus (assembly GCF_009762305.2). NCBI lineage: Eukaryota > Metazoa > Chordata > Mammalia > Carnivora > Otariidae > Zalophus > Zalophus californianus. The sequence goes on from NC_045603.1 coordinate 130,604,932, forward strand.
CCATTCTCAGCCCAGAGACTTGCACTAATTTGTAACCTACCCACATGTTCCTACTAACTGCCCTTCCTCCTCCTCCTCTTCTGTATTCTATGTAGTGTGTGTGTGTGTGTGTGTGTGTGTGTGTGTGTGTGTGTTTTACATTAATATGTGTGTGCGTGTGAATAATTTCCAATTTATTGTGTATATGATCTCTCCTTGGCCACATAGACTATAATCTCTGGAATAACATTTTCATTTCTTATGTTTTTTTTTCTTCAAAATCATCAAAGACAGGTTTGCCTCCACACTGAATACCCATTAGTGTTTTCAACGGAATGAAGTCCAAAAGAATAACCACAGTCAAACTTTCTGGTGAAGACAAGGGCATTTTTCAGAGAATAGTCATGCTAGGATAACTGGCAGATGTCATGTGTAACAGAGAAAAATGATTTCTACTTATGGGAATTTTGCAAGTCTTAAGACTAAAATCTCCAACCATAGATCCCCTCCCATATCTTTTAATGGCAGAACTGTTTCCAATTTAGGCAAAATTGACCTACTCTCTAGTAATTAGGCAAGCCAAAAGGCTCACTTTACCCATGTCTTAATATCAAATGGACACCATCCTAAGAAATAGTCAACAATTCATTTAAATTCGGGTGTTTTAATAGTTTTTATTTTTTGATAATATGCTAGAAGTGATTTTCCCCATGACATACCAGAGAATTTTATTGGGAAAATCATCAAGTGTGATTTTTCAGATAATAGAAATTTATAAGCTTCAATAATGTTATAAAAAAACTCTGCATTCCCTTCTGACATCTGAGTCTCCATACCACATGGTTACAAAAAGGAGTGTTCCTTCCAAATAATGGCAAGAGTCATATATATGCGGCATATACATACACATATATATGTATACATATATGATTTTCCCCCAAATCTGAGATATACTCATGTAGATTAAAATTTTTTTAAATTAAGGGAAATGAATGGGAAAAAGTTATTTTGCTGAGATTCTAGAGCTCATGAGGTTACTTAATTAAAATTGCCAACTTTGCTCCTGAAATCCTGCCATTTTACTGATTTTCCCTATATTTTGTTTATAGGAACAAGCCACAGAAAACATGTTAGCACTAATTGCTCTCAAGTAATCCGTGGACTACTTTATGACAAAACTCCTTCAGAATGTTGAAAAGCCCAAACATTGCCAAAAAATTGGCAGGAAATTTTGGTCTCTCATGCTTTGATGATAATCTTCAACTAGAGTTATTTTTACTTGATTGAAAATCGAAACAGTGAAATCCAGGGCATTTGTAATACACGCTATGTATTCACTGAATTATGTGAATATTTGGGGGGCCGTATGTGAAATTATTAAATAAGGAAAGTAACAAATTAGTGAAGAAACATGAACAATACCTTTGGACACAGTCAAAACAATAAATCCTGGACTAAGCTCACATTGAAAAAATGTGTCCCATTTTTAAATGATCAGTGATGAGGATTCTCAGCATAAGTATATCTAAACTGTTCTAATTAAAATTCTGAAATCCTATGGGTGCCTGGGTGGTGTAGTTGGTTAAGCATCTGACTCTTGGTTTCGCTCAGGACCTGATCTCAGGGTTGTGAGATGGAGCCCTGCATTGGGCTCTGTGCTCACCAAGGAGTCTGCTTAAGACTTTCTCTCCTTCTTCCTCTGCCCCTCCCTCCCATGCTTGCTCTCTCTCTCTCTCTCTCACAAATAAATCAATAATATCTTTAAAAAATGTTTTGGAATTCTAGGGTCCCTTGTCCCTCTGGATGAGGAATATGACAGGACTAACATCTCTGGACTGTTTGTAAGAAAGATGCTTTCTAGCACTGAAGTGACATTCATATTAGGTTGAATTTTTATTATCCTTCAGTATTTACATTCCACGGAGTATGAGTTAGGCAAAGGGGATTTTTGGTGAAAAAATTGGTTTGGAAAGAAGTTATTCATCAATGAGATGTTATGGGTAGCTGGAAGCTGTCGTACAGGGCTGAAGGTTTGGAGTACATATCAGAACTGTGTCCTGATAATTAAAGTGAAGATCTGATAGGTCTTCCACACTTCGTTTGGAAGTTGGTTACCATCACCATTCCCTACTCTCTACTTTGCCACTTATAGTAGGGAAGGAAGGAGGTTCAGATGTTTTGTCTTTATGCCGTTGTTGGGAATTTTGACCTTTACTATCTCTGATGTGGTTTTTCCAAGCCTTGAAGAGGAAGAGTTGAAAGATGTGGTATTAAATGCAATCCTAGTTTAACAGCTGCATTATTTTACTGATCCAAATTAATGTTACCTTGGTCAGTTAATCTTTGACCAAGGAGGCAAGAATACACAATGGGAAAAATACGGTGTCTTCAACAAATGGTGTTGGGAAAACTAGACAGCTACATGCAAAAGAATGAAACCAATTCTGTACACCATACGCAAAGATAAACTCCAAATGGATTACAAACCTAAATGTGAGACCTGAAACCATAAAAATCCTAGAAGAGAGCACAGGCAGTAATATCTCTGACATTGGCCATAGCAACATTTTTCTAGATATGTCCCCTGAGGCATAAAGCAAAAATAAACTATTGGGAGTATATCAAAATAAAAAGCTTCTGCACAGCAAAGGAACTAATCAACAAAACTAGAAGAGTCCTAAATGGGAGAAGATATTTGCAAATAACATAACCAATAAAGGGTTACTATCCAAAATACATAAAGAACTTAAACAACTCAACACCAAAAAAAAAAAAAAAAAAAAAAATCCCCCGCACAAAAATCCAATTTAAAAATGGGCAGGAGACATTTTTCCAAATGGGCAAACAGACATTTTTCCAAAGAAGACACAGGTAGTCAAAAGGCACACAAAAAGATGCTCAACATCATTCATCATCAGGGAAATGCAAATTGAAAACATAATGAGATAACCCCTCACATCTGTCAGAATAGCTAAAATCAAAACACAGAAACAATAAGCATTGGTGAGGATGTGGAGGAAACAGTGCGCTGTTTGTGGGAATGCAAACTGGTGCAGCCACTGTGGAAGACAGTATGGAGCTTTCTCAAAAAAGCAAAAACAGAATTACCAGATGATCCAGTAATTCCATTACTGAGTATTTACCCAAAGAATATGAAAACACTAATTTGAAAAAGATTTTTGCACCCCTATGTTTATTTCAGCATTATTTACAGTAGCCAAATTATGGAAGCAGCCCAAGTGTCCATCAATAGAAGAATTGGTAAAGAGGATGTGGTAGATGTGTATATATATATATATATATATATATACACACACACACAAATATATATGCAGTTTATTTCCACTTTGGGGATTTTTGTCTTGCCATAAACTATTTACTGGAATTTGCTTATTTAATTAATAATATACTGGCTTTCATTTTTATATAAAAGCTACCATGCAATGACAAATTGTTAAACAAAAATAGAACCCTAAAAAGATCACAAATAAAAATTTGCGATCTTTGTATTACAATTGCAACTTAACTGGGGCGCCTGGGTGGCTCAGTGGGTTAAGCATCTTCCTTCAGCTCAGGTCATGATCATCAGGCTCTCTGCTCAGTGGGGAGTCTGCTCCTCCCCCTGCCTGTGCTCTCTCTGTCTCTCAAATCAATAAATAAAATCTTAAAAAAAAAACAAATGCAACTTAACTTCCATTTTTCATTCTTATGTTGAATTATTTGCTACAAATATACTCATATAATTTAAAGGGTTATGCGTAAAGACCATCATTACTAATTCATTTGGCACTCATTATAAGACCTTTAATCATGATGTATTAATTTGGTATAAATGTGGATATAATATATAATTTCTAAGTAATTCCATTATAATTTACCAGTTAAATAGTCTATTGTAATAAAAAATAGTCTATTGTTATTTCAATATCTTCTCAAATCTGCATCAAAGTGTAATGTTTTGTTTCTTTATGAAACAGCCAAAGTTAAGGAAAGCACCAAAGCATGTTCCTTTCTCCAGTGTAGATACAGTAGCAGAATCTCCAGTAGGAGGGTAGTATTATAAAAATCGCCAAAAGCCCATCTAAAACCACCCACGGTTCATAACACAAACAAATGTACTGCGGTGTGTTCGATTTGAAATTTCTGGAGGTTAATGCACAAACCTTCAGAACCACCCCAACCCATGACAGACCAAACCAATCAGGCTGTGGTTTGGCTTTTTAAGTAGCTGAGACCTAAAAGAGGGACGTTTGGACTATAAATAGCCACCCAGCCTGTACATGGAGCGGGCTCCTGTTGTGGTCACTTGGCCCTTCTCTAACTTAGATTTTACATCTGTGCTGTGACTGAGATACTGGCAACCCGTGTACATTGCTAAGGAGAGAACCTGAAAATGCAAACCGAGAAGGGGTATCTGGAAAGAACATGCACCCCACATGTTCTATGAGAGCCATTCCAGAAACCATAAGAAAAATCATCTTACTTCTGAAACAGACTCACCCGTACGTCTCCAACTGGAAAATGCTTGCACATTCTCTAGTAAAACACCCCTAGAAAAACACCCCTAGAAAACACCCCTAGACCTATACAATGGAAGAGGAAATTTCATTTTATACTGGGGACAGTGAGGAGAGGGTGGAGGAAAAACACAGTTGATCGATTTATCAACTTGTTGCTTTGAGTCCTTTGTCATAATTCCTCTCTGCTCCTTTTGGTGTTTACTGACCTTCCGCTGACTAATTCTTCCCCATCACTGTTGGATCCTTCTGCTTTTAACCTCCTGGCAACGGCTTCCTAAATTAATGTGTGAACAGCAGGACAACAAACCCAGGGATGTTTACCGGAATTACTTTGAAAAAACACGGCAGTATAAAGAGAGTAAACAATAAATAAATGACATGCAATGGTGTGAAATGTGTAAGTTACTTTTGAATAGAAGACAAAAAATACAATTTATCATGAAAGACTCATTTGAGCTCTGAGGGCTAGTGGTTGCTGTGCTAAATCACAAATAGCTAGACCATGGTGTTAATAGATCATCAGAGGGGCCAGTCTCTAAGCTCGTGTGTGTGTGTGTGTGTGTGTGTGTGTGTGTGTTCGTGTATAGTTGATCAATGAGAAAAGGGTAACGTCTGGGCTCCTTGCTTCTGTGTTCATAGTATCTATTCATTGTTTTTCTTATCGCTTTGTCTAGTCCAAATTTAGCAGCAAGAGGATGAGGGGCCCTCAGTTCCTCACTACCAACTCTTCCACACACTCTTGGAGTCTCTTTGACCTTTCCAGGAGAATAAAGAGGATAATCCTGCAGAATCTATAACGTTTCTTCAATTTCCAGATGCTGTTATTCTACATTTCTATGATTCTAATTCTACTCCATGCTCTAATGGATGCAATTAACTCATTTTAAAATGGTGTCTTTCTTCACATGACTGCCAAGTATAGAATCTAAAAGTTTCTGATCATAAACACTGATGATTATGGGGGTGATTTCACTTGCTCTCCTGTATTTCTCTACATTGGAATCTGCGGATTTTATTTATTTTTTTACACCAATAACCTTCCTATTCATCCTGATTAGGCTGAGGTTCTGCACTTTGGCTTTGCACTTGTATGCCTCGCTTGGAAATGGACAGGTTGGGTATGGTTAACTTCAGTGACAATGGCTGCAGCACTTCTGGGCGCATCCTGGGAAGAAGTGCTGCATAAACACAAAGCTCTCTGCAGAGATGGTCTTATTCATCCTCATAACATCTCAGGAGGTGGGTGCGCTGTGAACCCTGTTAATACAAAGCTGCCGGTGCCACAAATAGAACAGAGATGATTTTCTCTCACTGCATGAGGAATGACAACTTTTTGCTCACATTTCTTAAGGGGAATTATCCATTGGTTGGCTTTGTGAATGCCAGCCTGGATGTATCTGTCTGACTGCTTGCAAACGTGACCCAAAGACTTGTTTGCAAGAAAAGCAATATCCCAGGCTTAAAAGTTTATACATATGCAGTTGCCTCTCACCGCAAACCAAATTGAAAAAGGTTAATGTGGTATACTGAAACAAAAATGTGTAGGACTCCTTATAGGGAAGAGCATCTGTTCGACAAGGAAATTAATACATGTTACCCCTGGACATTCATACCTTATAAACGCAGGTCCTTGGTATTACTCATCATTGCTTTTAACATTTTAATAAAGATTATGCTGCAACAACATAAATTTTATCTTAGCAATAAGGCTCAGAAATGGAAGTCAATGTAACTAAATCTATTATCAATGAATGAGTAAGGAGTTAACTGTTATGTGAAGCCAATCCCCTTAGCAGACCATGTAAAAATTATTACTCAAATGCCCAAGTGAAATGTCATAGTGTCCCCAGAGGGCAATTCCTGGTAGCATCAGAAGGAGTACATAAAGGGATATAAAGTACAGGCTGCCCATAAAGCATTACCAAGAAGCTATCTAAAAAAGAAAAATTCAACAAAAGGGATCACACTTTCATTGGAAAATACCCTTTTCCTCCTGGCAGTTTTGGAATGCAAGATTTTAAAACAAAACCCATATCCAGGAAAGCAGATATACTACCTGCCTAATTATGAGGTGTACTAATTAAGCATGGCATTACAAGGTTTATGACAGTATTTTCTCTGCTATATTTCATTTTTAGACTCTTCACCTGTTGGAAGTTGAGTTAAATTTTGATCATTAAAATGCACAAACATGACTAGCTGCATATAGATCTGAGCATGGCTTAGATCCCTAACCAACAAAAAGGTCACAAGTACATTAGTTGAAATCCATCTTCAGAGGAATAAAATTTTATAACTTGTAGAGTTAAGAAGAAAATGTTTTCTTTATAGGATAATTTGAATTGTTTAATTTGCTACACTGTGGGGTCCTCCTTTCAGTGAACAAACACAGGTCTAGGGACCAACCTAGTTGGTAGAATGTATAAAAAATGAAATTGATCTTAAAAAGACCTGACTTCTGTTTCATTCCACTACCAAACAGAGAAGACACAAAGCAAACTGAAGACACAGAGAGCAATCTTAAAACTGTCTTTAAAAAAACTGGTTGATTTTATTTAAGGGCAAATAAATATGACTTTTTCATATCTTGAGGATGATAAATGGCTAATATGAAACTTTACTCGCTCTTTGGTATATGCATTTCTCTATTTACATAACTGAATTTATGTATATACTTAAGACACTGAACTCCTCACTTTCCCAGAAACTGTGTTCTACATATCCTATCTTACTCAATTTTCAGAGTACTTTCTGAGGGATTATTACTATCTTTTCCATCCTACAAATGAGGGAATGGATGCTCGGGGAAGTTAACTCATGATATTTTAGATAGTAAGAAGCAGGGCTTGCTTTGAGCCCAAGGTGACTTCAAAGTTTATGCTCCTTTTTACTCTACCAGTGTTGACCAGACTGTTTAACACACTATTTATCCTTAATCGTACCTGTGAGATTTCAACTTAGAGGGGTGACTGAGTGATGACACACAGAGGGAGTTTTTATTGCTTGGGGTGTCTGAGAGAAGAGGGCCCACCAGCTCATGCAGGGCTACACAGGGAAACAGGGGTTTGGTCAAGAGCAGGAGAGGAATGCATGGCCCAGAGCCTTCATTGTGTTCTTCAGGGGAAGGAGGGATACAAGGAAGGTTGAGCATCAGCACAGTCTTGGGATTGGATAGTTTGAATAATTTCAGCAGGCTCCAGGCTATAGAGGTGGTCCACAGTTGTCCACGACATGGCCCTGGGGTGATCTGGGGCAGGGAAAATACTAGCCTGGTGTGTGAGTTAGAAAAAGTAGGTAGCTGGGATGTAGACAAGGGATATGTTTGTCTATGACATATATGTTTGCAGGTATTATGATCTGCATGTTTGTGTTCCCTCCAAATTAATATGTTGAAAGCTTAACCCCCAATGTGATGGTATTGGGAGCTAGGGCCTTTGGGAGATTGCTTAGGTCATGTGAGTGGAGCCCTCATGAATGGGATTAGTGTTCTTATAAAAGAGACCCCAGAGAGCTCCCTCTCCCCTTCTATGACATGAGAACACAGGGAGAAGTTTCCAGCTATAAACCAGGAATAAAGTCCTCACTAGAGTGGGACCATACTGGTGCCTTGATCTTGGACTTCCCAGACTCCAGAAATATGAGCAACAAATTTCTATTGATTAGAAGCAAACTGGTCTGTGGTGCTTTTAATAGCAGCCCAAACAGGCTGAGGCAGCTGGGAAGTTACTGTCTTTAGGAATTAGCTAGATCAGGGAGGAGTAGTCTGTCAAAGATTAGCAAGGCCCCCCAGGATGTCAAAACATCATAAAATACAGAAAAAAAAAAAAACCCATTGTTGTTTGAAAAAGAAAATTGTCTTTGGTATGAATTTGGTAAATCATGCAAACTTTATACTTGGCTTGAATATTCACGATGCCCATTAGCATATTTAAGTTTGCATGAAGTCCTACATTAAAGTAACCTTTTTTAACACTGTTTGACCCAGAGTTCCTTAAATTGATTTGACCCAACACCTATTAACATTTAGCAGAACATTAGTTTTATGAACTGCAGCTTTTTACCTAACTTTTGTCATATTTTAAATTGGGTGGTTTTTTAAAATCTGTCATTGAACATTAATTATAAATACATTTCATACGCTTTGTGTATTGGCGATATTTCTAATGTTAAAAAAATACAAAGTGCATTGGGATATTTTGAAACAATCATCCTTCTAAACAGAATTTTTTCCCATGCAATAAAAAGGTTTGAATATAACCAACCACTTCCAAAATGGGATCATCTCCTCAAAGACATTTACAAAGCAAACCACTCACAATTCTTTTTCAGAGACAGTGAGTGAATGTGCAAATCAATACTGTTCACCCACTTCTAGCAATTCCTGTAATGCTAACTCCTGTATCTGTTTTAAAAGATAGGAAAATGATTCTTAACATTAGTAAGTTTAAGAACATCCAAAACCTGGACATTGAGGATTTAGAATCATGCACTGCCAGAAATAACTTTTGCCTAAATTGGACCTTCTACATATGCAATGAGACCTGATTCTGTATTATTTCATGTACTGCTAAGCCTGTGTTTCTGTCAGTGAATAATTATTTTGAGTTATTAGAAGGAAAATGAGACATAACATTTGCATGATTTCCCCCACACTACAGAATTGAGTCAACAATTAAAAGGGAAAAAAAAAAACAGCACACAAAATCGTGTGCTCTGAAAACAAAGGAAAGATCTTTTTCCCCTTCTTCCTCATCTTCCCAAGTCTTGCTGACCCAATTACAAATTTTCCGATAGTATCATATGTAATCCAAACGGCAAAGGTACTGGCTAAACTTTTAGTCCTTTCAGAGCATCTGTGCCTAGGATGATATCTTCGAGTCCAAAACGACTCAACTCAGAAGGGGGAGATGGAGAACGGGAAATCTGCTTACTTCAGCTTTGGAGTTAAATTGCTGCTGAGAGAATTTTTCCTTTGTCATGCTTTTCTCGCCCCAGAGAGTTATCTTTATGGTAGTTCAAAGTGAGGGCTCACTTAACTAGTTCATTCATTCCTTCTTCATGTGGTATTTATTTACAAGCCAAAATGGCTTTGATAGAAGACAAAGTCCCTGCACTCATGGAGCAAATTCTGTAAGTGGAAAGAACTAACAAGCCAATAAATAATTAAGTTCATCAATAAGTAAACATGAAAATATATAGAAATCAGTGATATAGAGAGAATGGACAGTTTGATGTAAAGGGGAATGACTCGCTCGCTACTGTGAATTCAGAGATCAACGGAGAACTCTCTACAGAGACAATTATTTAAACTGAACAAAAGGATTCAGGGAAAAGCATCCCATTCACATCTTCCTCCTTTTAAAATGCACTGTACGAGATTCCCCAGCATCTGAATAATATCAAGGTGCACACAACAACAACAAAACATAAGTTGTGTTTGAGATGAAAAGTAAGTAATGGAGAACTGTTTTAAAAAACAGTTCTCAAAAGAATGGTTTACTGGAATGTAGACGACTCTTTTCCCACTTTGAGCTTTCTTTAAAATGCGCAGATTTCAGTGATTCTTTCTGGTTCTCATTTTCCAAAAGCAGTTGTGAAACAACCATCTTCAAATGCGTTTAAGTTAGAGGGTGAGTTTGTTCCCTTCAATTCAGGAGTTAGGAAATCTGTGACCATTTTGTCCTTGATAGCAGTGATTTTCAAATGAGGCAGCATCTCTCTCACTTGGGAAGCTTGTTAAAATATGAATACCTCATCTGAACCTCCAGTCATTCCAGTATAAACTATATCCCCAAATTGTTCTGACTTCATCTCAAAACTGAGGGAGCAAAAGGCTGGGCTAGCAGAGATTCGATTGTAGGTCTCTATGTGTGGGGATAGGAGTTGAGTTACACAACGGGAGAGCTGGTTCTCCAGTAAACCGGGACTCTGAGCTAGGTTCTGGAAGATCCACTACACCACTGGTTTTCCTAAGGGGTTGATGCAAGGCTGGGATCCTCAGACATTCTTCAGAGGCCTGTAAAGTAAAACTTTGGGCTCCACTTCTGTGTAAACTAGAGTAACTTTTCCTTTGTATTATATATTGGGGTTACATATATGATTTCACTTGGAAAAATTCCATTTCTAAATAGATTAAACACCATTGAACTAGGTAGTGGAGAAAGAGCTGGGAACTATATTTCCATACAGCAGGCAAGGTCCAGAGTCCACAAAGATTCTAGGCACCAGAAATGATAGATGAGCTTTTGGAACTGGGGTAAATTTATAGGTCAAACTTAATGCTTGGTTAAGACTTTCAAGGCACAGTTATGCTATCTTTGCACAGAAAAAGGTGAACAGGGTCAAATTGTGAATAATAATAATAAATAATTTATTAAGGAACCATTGAATCACAAGATTGCGTACTTTATGTCATTTATTTCACACAATGACTCACTGAGGAGGGTGTTAATATTCCCATTTTCCAAATGAGTAAATTGAAGCTTGGGGAGATTAAATACCTTCTCCAAGGTCCCCCAGCAGATCTAGAACTTTAACCTAGGATCCATCTGGTTTCAAAGATCATGTTCTTAATCACAACTTCCAAGTAGATCAGACCTTATAACAAGAGGGTTTTGCCTTTTTAGTGGTGAGATTTACAGATGATTTGATAAAGTCGTCATGACACTTAGCTCATTCCCGTCATAAGTTTATGCAGTTTAGAAATCAATCTAGATGAACCATCTCTAATAAAGACTGAGGGAAAGCAGGAGAGGACATCTCTTTACTTCTCCATCCATTTCAGAATGTGAGAGGCAGTCCTTGTGTGAAAAGAAAGCTGTGTAAAATTCAGGGCTGCACAAGTGCTTTGCCAATGATGTAATGAAGGGGCAGAGGTTGCAGGTCTGGGAGCATGAACAAAAGAAAGATTAAGAAATCCTTCCAGTTTTACCAAACCACACCAAACAAAAACAATTACTTTAACCTATTCTTTGTGCTTTTACCCTCTTTCTGCTCCCAAACCAGATAAAATATTCAGTTGCTGCCAGTAATTTACTGTGAATGCTTTTAAAGTTGAAATGGTTCCAGCCAGAAATAATGGAGGTCTGTTTCCAGAGATGTCTGGGGCTAAAGAAAGGCATGGTCAATTGTGTTCTTATGGCCACGGTCCCTGAATGGCAGCCACTTCTGTCATTCTGATGTAATAATTTATTTAGAATTCTCTGTCACGGACTATATTCATGGTGAGTCCAAACAAAACTGAAAGATCATTTTCCTCTAATGACTATATAACTCTGTTTTTAGATTTGGGCAAGTTTACAGAGGACTCTATCTTCTATAACTGATTGTTTTTCCTAATCTAAAATTAAATGTAGTAACAGTGCCCCCACTGCTATAAAGAGAAATGTATACATTGGGCCCTTCCTTCTAAATTGGGCATTCTCTGGAGAGTGTTTGAATCCTAGGAGGCACAAATCAAATGTACAAAATGTATAATACACGTTATGATGAAGAAGTACAACTGGGGTTGTAAGTTTCAATAAATCAAAACAGCCTCACATTGGCCAGATTTCAGCTTTGAGTGGGAGGAAACCCATAATGTAATTGAGAAGTAAACAGCATTGGGGTCTACAGTTTTTCCCATTGAAGGTTTGGCTCACCTGCTGACAAAAGCAATTTATGTGCTGCAGAACATAATCTTCGATCAGACAAAAGATTGAAAAGCTGATGGCCATCTTTTTCCTTGAAGGGTATGTAAGAAAACTTCTCAAATGGAAACTGGTATCAGAGTGATATTTTTAATTGATGTTTGTCAGTGACTCAACCACAAGAAGATCAAAACAACCTCTGAAAGAGTCTTGTCTACAGCATTAAATTATGTTACTGATATTGTCAGAGCAGAAATAAATAATCTGCCACTTTATATGCAGGATCTATTTCCCTTGGGGAGCAATTATTGATATTCTTACTAAAATAATATGAGGAATGTAAAGAGTCTATATTATGGAGTTTAAAATATTGTAAATCCTATAGTTCAGGGGTTGGCAATATTTTTTTCTGTGAAGAGCCGGTCTATAACTATTTTAGGTGTTGCAGTTACACACAGTTTCTATCTTCTATTTCCCTCTCTCTCTCCCTCTCGTCCTTTCCTCCTTCCCTCCTTCCTTCCTTCCTTCCTTCCTTCCTTCCTTCCTTCCTTCCTTCCTTCCTTCCTTCCTTCCCTTCCTTCCTTCCTTCCTTCCTTTTAAACCCTTAAAATTACAAAAACATTCTTACCTCATGGGCCATACAAAAACAGGCTATGGGTCTGTTAATCACATTTAATTTTGAGGGATATTACATAACGATAACCTTCTGCCTAGAAAATGGCTGAGTCAAGAAGATTAAGAAGGACGGATGAGGAAATGCAAATATGACTGACAAAGTTTAATTAAGAAAAGATTACCTTCAAAATTTCGGATGTCTGAATGCCCACCAGATTATTTCCATTTTCTCTACTTACTTAGCTATGAATACGACTTGGGCAGACCAGAGAGATGAAACATTTTGGGGCCCACCCATTCTATTTCAGCAGTCAACGCAAAAACTCTCTGAGTCCAAGGCAGTACCAATACAGAGTGGACAGAGTTGTAATTTTTGTTGTTCATGATCTACAGTAACCTATTAAAAAAAAGCTTCATTTTTTCTTAGAGCGGTTTTAGGTTCACAGCAAAGTAGAGAGGAAGAAAGCAATTTCCCATATGACTTCTCTAATTACCCGCCCCCCCCCCCCATAACCTCACCCATTATCAATATTCCCCCACTAGGGGGTACATGTGTTACAATTGATTAATGTACGTTGACACATCATCATCACCTAAAGTCCATAGTTTACATTAGGATTCACTCTTGGTGTTGGACATTATATGGGTTTAGACATGCATATAATAGCATGTATCTACCATTATAGTGTTATACAGAGTAGTTTCACTGCCCTGGAAATCCTCTGTGCTCTATCTATACATCCCTTCCCCTCCAACCCCTAGCAACCACTGATATTTTTACTGTCTCCAAAGTTTTGCCTTTTCCAGACAGTCATATAGTTGGAATAAAACAGTATGTAACTTTTACAGATTGGCTTCTTTCACTTAGGAGTATGCACTTAAGGTTCCTCCTCATGTCTTCTCATGGCTTGATAGCTCATTTGTTTTTAGTGCTGAAAATTATTACATTGTTTGGATGGACCATAGTTTATTTATCCACTCACCTACTGAAGGGCATCTTAGTTGCTTCCAGATTTTGGTAATTATAAATAAAGCTGCTACAAACATTGTTTGCAGGTTTTCATGTGGACATAAGTTCTTAGCTCCTTTGGGTAAATACCAAGAAGCACAATGACGAGATCAACAACCTTAATTTTAAATAAGTTAAATTTGTGCCTTTTTCTCTTCCATATTATGGGAGACACTATAGAAATGCCCAATAAGGGGGCTGACCTAGAGTGGCCACTGTTCTCAACCTTATGGTTTGATTCACAGTGTAATTCTCCATTTTAAAATATAGGATGAAGGTTAACTATTTTGAATTGCTTATCTCTCCAATTTCCTGCATTTGTGCAGATATTTTAGTTGGCTTTTATGGAAATTAGATAAAAATAATGTATTTGTTTAAATTACTTAAGTTTCTAGAGTTTCTTCTTCATTTTTTTTTAGTGAGAATAATTTCAATTATGTTACTTTATTTGTCCTCACAATATTCCTGATTTACTAAAGGAATACATATTAATATATATGTGTCACCAAATGGGGCATCCTAAAGGAAGAACAGTTAAGATTCTCATCCAAGAACACATGGCATATGTTGGGCTTTCAACACAATCTAGGAGAACCTGAGCATTACAGACCAAAAGGGGGACAACACTGGCAGTTTACTAATCTCAAAAGCAAGAGGGCTATAGAGAAGCGTAGCTCTGAAAAAAGCAAAAACGGTGTGATTGAAGAAAATCCAAAGATTCTCATCTTTTTAAAATATTTTATAATCTTTAATGCTCTGATGAAGAACAAATTTATGTTTTCCCACCAGAACTGGTTATCTGTTAGGGTATTTGATCCTTTACTTTTTCAACACCTGCATATTAGCAAACACATTTAGTGCAAAATGTCACTTACTATAAAAGTCTTCAGGATGTAGACATTTGGAAGCAGGACAAGAACACAGACACCCATTCACATCCTGATGTTAGAATACCAGCAAAATGGGACTACTTCGATAACCCCTCTTCTTTGTTTCTGGAGCTAATCCCCTTTTCACTCCAGAGATGTTTATAGATACCATAACTCGGTTAATGTTCTCAACTTGGTAATAAGTGACTGCTTTTACATTCAACTAGCCCTTGGTCTCAGCATCACATTTACTTTTCAAATATCTCCTTGATAGTAACCCCAAAGTTGAATAGTTCTTGCCATTATTGACTGATAGGGACCCAACATCTTCTCTGACCTACATGGAGTGGGGGGAGGCAGTGGGGAAGGGCTGTACGATTAAAGTTAGATCAGAACGCAGAGCTATCGGGCAATAAAAAAACTACCTTCCCTTATAAACATGAATGGCTTGAAATTGAAACAAGTTAAAATCATAGGATTTTGCCAAGAGCATTCTTGAGTTTGAGAAAATTTCCCAAGTTATTTTTCAGTCGCTTCTTACTGAACTCTGCTAACTAATTCTCTGCCTTGGAATAGCTATTCAAGAAAGCATGAAGGCCCACAGTGTCGATATTGGAAAGCCTCAAACTGGAGTGGAACCAGTTGCCAAAGTGACTCAGAAGCTATAGTTTACAAAAGGAAAAGGAATTGTCATCAACCACTACAAAAGAAAAAGCTAAACAGTTTAAAAGTGGAATATACAACAGAAGAAAAGGGAGAAAATATCTGCCTGCTTGAAGAAAAATGTACTCCCTGATCTTAATTGCTCAAAATTGAGAGTTTAAGGGTTCATTATTTAAATGTTCAGCCTTCCTATGCATTAAAAAATACTGACAAGGTCTGAACAAATTGTTAACAAGTAATCAGGAGCATTCTTTGCTAGCCTTAAATTACCTGTGTGCACAATGTATATTGAGCATATGAGTGAGGGGCAAAATATTCTAGTTATGGCACAATGGTTTCTTTTTCCTTTTTCCACCCATAGATTGAATTATACTGGTTCCCCAGAAAGAGGCCCTCAAAAATTACATAACTGAATTTTTGTTTCTTCCTAGATAATGATGCTACCCTGAAAAGTTATCTGGAAACAGAAAAGAAAATTACTTTTCTATTGTTTTTTTTTCTTTTCCCCCTCTGAGTGGCCAAGCACAGAGCTTGAATAATTCTGCCAGTAAGTGACTTGCAACATTGATAACTCAGTGCCATTGCCTTGTTTGCACATCTACATCCACCTGAGTGAGTCAGAGGCAAACTGGTGTGCTAGAAAGAGTCCTGGTCAAGGTGTCAGAGAACATGGGACCTAGAGGACCAGGCACCCAATGCATGCTTCTGAGCAAATTCTGTGACCCCTTGTGTCCAGCTGCTTCATTTTCAGAGTGGGCATGACAATAACTGCCCTACCCAAATCAGGGAGATGTGTAGCGTAGTCATGACGTGTGTTCACAGAAAAGCACTCAAAAACGTAGCTACAGACATAGATACTCCTCCAAAGCAGACATCCAGACGGCCACCAGACACGTGAAAAAGTGCTCCACGTCACTAGCCCTCGGGGAAATACAAATCAAAACCACAATGAGCAACCACCTTACTCCCGTGAGAATGGCAGAAATTAACAAGACAGGAAACAACAAAGTGTTGGCGAGGTTGTGGAGAAAGGGGAACCCTCCTACACTGTTGGTGGGCATGCAAGCTGGTGCAACCACTCTGGAAAACAGTGTGGGGGTGCCTCAAGACGTTAAAAATAGAGCTACCCTACGACCCAGCAATTGCACTCCTGGGTATTTACCCCAAAGATACAAATGTAGGGATCCGATGGGCTACGTGCACCCCAATGTTCATAGCAGCCATGTCCACAATAGCCAAACTGTGGAAGGAGCCCAGATGTCCTTCAACAGACGAACGGATAAAGAAGATGTGGTTCTTATACGCAATGGAATATTACTCAGCCACCAGAAAGGATGAATACCCACCATTTGCACCGACATGGATGGAACTGGAGGGGATTATGCTGAGTGAAGTCAGTCAAGCAGAGGAAGTCAATAATCATATGGTGTCACTCATATGTGGAACATAAGGAATAGCAGGGAGGGCCACAGGGGAAGGGAGGGAAAACTGAATGGGAAGACATCAGAGAGAGAGACAAACCAGGAGAGACTCTGGACTCTGGGAATCAAACTGCGGGTTACAGAAGGGACGGGGGTGGGGGGACGGGGTAACCAGGTGACGGGCATTAAGGAGGGCACGTGATGGCATGAGCACTGGGTGTTGTATGCAACTAATGAATCGTTGAACACTACATCAAAAACTTATGATGTACTATATGCTGGCTAGCTGAGCATAAAAAAAAAATGCCTTCATGCATGGGGAAAAAAAAGAAATACAGCTCTAGGGTGTTGTTCAAAATATAACTCCTAAGTATTCTTTCCGTTATGAAAGCTCCTTAATCTTTTTTTTTAAGTAGTACTTTGGACATTCTGACCCTGAATTTTAGTGCTCCTCCTCTCCGTCCTCCCTACTGACCTCCGTGTTGGGGACGCCATTCCTAATTCATCAGTGAAATCTTTCAGATCTACTTTTGAATAAGTCCCAAGGCTGCCCCCTTCTTACCAAGTCCAGAGCTCACATCCTGGTCCTGGCCTCATCATCTCTTACTGGCTAAGCCTAACTATTTTCCTTGCTGCCATGTGTCCTCCCCCAACAGTTTACTCTCCACAGAGCAGCCACAGCAATCTTTTGAAAATAAAATTCGGGGGGGCGCCTGGGTCGTTCAGTCGTTAAGTGTCTGCCTTCGGCTCAGGGGTCCTGGGATCGAGCCCCACATCGGGCTCCCTGCTCAGCGGGAAGCCTGCTTCTCCCTCCCCCACTCCCCCTGCTTGTGTTCCCTCTCTCGCTGTCTCTCTGTCAAATAAATAAATAAAATCTTAAAAAAAAAAAAAAATTCGAATCTGGTCACTCCTCGGTTCAAAACCCTCCTGATGAGTGCTTCTCACACAGAGAATTTCATCAGAAGTCCTTACCACTTCCTGCAAAGCCAGTAGGGGTGGCAAACTACCATTTTTGTACAGTCCACGAGCTGAGGATGATTTTTACGTTGTGCAATGGTTGTCACATGAACATACTCCATAATTCAAATCTCAGTGTCCATAAAGTTTTATTGTAACATAGCCCTGTTTAGTCATTTACAAACTATCTGTGGCTGCTTCCATTCATCCACAGTGCAGAGCTGGGCTGTTGCTAGGTACACATCATGGCCCGCAAAGCCTAAAATGTTCACTAGCTAGCTCTTAACAGAAAAAGTTTGCCAACCTTTGCCCACAGGGTGTGATCCCTCTTCTTTCCTACCATTATGCTCATTGTTATTCTGCTTCAGTCATACTGATAGCTTATTCTTTTATGCTTGTTCTTGCCACGGTGCTATTTTATATGCTGCTTCCTTTTGCCCTTGGATATTTTCCTGGATATCCTATGACTTCCTCTTTCGTGACTCTAGAATCTGGTACTTTTCCCAAAAGGGTCTTCTTTGACAATCTTACAGAAAATAGCACTGTTATAAAATTTAAAATAGTACATAAGAATTTTTTTAAGCTCTAATCTGTGGTTTGTCAGAGCTCACACTCTCTTTTGGATATTAAAATTTGTAATTGTTAAAAATCAGTGTCAAATATCACATATTTGATATTTAATGGCTCAGTTTAGAGGAAAAACTGGGAATGAAAAATTACATGCTTCTTTTTTTTCAGCTCTTCTAAGAGCTTACCAAGTGACTTTGGACAAATAATTTAGCATAAAGAGCCTCAGTTTCCCTTCAATGATTTAATGATTATTCCATTTGAGCTACATTATAAATATGATGGATAAACATAAGCATATAACAATTACATTTTTAAAAGCCTCAAGAATGGCAAGAACGATCAAACAGCTATTCAACATATTATAGCATATGTTATATTCTTACCAGGATTCTTACCAGGATTTCATTCTCAAGACTTCTCCTTAGAAAAGTGACTGCCTTTACCGAATGACTATCTTTACTTAAACCTGCAAAGCACATATCTAGCAAAGGCACCTTTATTGGCTTCCTAGCTGTCATAGAAAGTACCACACACTGGGTGGCTTAAAACAACAGAAATGTATTGTCTCACAGTTTGGAGGCTAGAAGTTCAAAATCAAGGTGTTGGCAGGGCCATGTTCCTCTGAATTCTGTAAAAGAATCCTTTCTTGCCTCCTTCTACCTTTTGGTGGTTTTTCAGTAATCTTTGATGTTCACTGGCTGGCAGTTGCACAACTATAACATTTGCTTTCTTGTCATAAGGTATTCTCCCTGCGTGTCTCTGTCTTCACATGCCTACCTTCTTAAGCACACCAGTCACATTAGATTAGGAGCTCACCTTATGCCTGGATGATCTCTAAAACTTTACCAATTCCACCTGTAATGACTCTAAATCCACTAAGGTCATATTGTGAGGTACTGGGAATGAAGACTTCAACATATCTTTTTTTTGGGGGGGTGGGGTACAATATAACCCACAAGAGTACCCAAAAGTTAAATGGCAAGGATCTTTAATACTTATCTTCAGGAACACAGGTGAACTGCTTACTCTACAATGCATATTCTTTCATGTGAATTTGCTCATTATCATTGTAAACAGCATTTGGAGTGGGGGTGGAGTGGGAAGAAAATCAACAGTTGGTACTGTGATTGCCCAGTTTCTTTCAGTGGTATTTGAAAGTCACGTTTGAGGCCCGAGTTGAAGAAGAAGAAGGGGCAACCGGTGATTTCACTATCTGCCTTATATATGGCACTAACGTACTTATGATCACCACTGGAGGCCCATAGTCAGCTACAATGAGACCTTTCAGTTGTTAGATTAGTGGACTGGAATCTTGTCAGTTTGTTCTAAACTAGAAAAAAATCTCATGAAATGCTGTTCATTCACAGACCTTCTTATATAAAATTCAATGTTTTCAATTCTTAAAATGAATGAGTTGTGAACATACTAACCATTTAATAGGAGATTGTAATGACCATAGGGCAGGTTTAAATTGACATACATGAAAAAGTCAAAGAATTTCCTCTTTGGATTAGTTTATTTCTTACTTTTATACAGTCCCTGTGTCATATCAGACACAGAAACACACACTAATATGCCTACAAAAGGAATGTACAGTCATGGCAGTGGAGTTAAGTGGTTGTGCCAACCCTTCCACAGATAGTATTTATTAAAACTGGATAAAACGTAAAAAGCCCTGATAATTTAAAGACACTGACACATGTGTCCAACAGTGTACAAAAGCTGGAAGGAGTTTATTCTTGGAAAAAAAAAAAAAGAAAGAAAAACACAGTTACAAAGGGTAAGAATTGAGGGTATTTCCCAATCCCCATGGCTATAGCAGAGGAAAATGGTGGTGGAAAAACAAAGCCTTGTCAAATGTTTGCAGAAATCAGAGTTTAGGACTGGAAAAGATCTGGAAATGTAAACATGAAGCTCTGAGGGCAAGATAATTGCAGAGGAAGGAAACCAAAAATCCATAGTGTTTGATAGATAAACTATGCATGGTGACGGGAAATTCTATAGCCCCTGCAACAAAGCAGGAAGAGGTCGGAGAGGAATCTACTCTTGAAAGATGAAAGATGCATGGGACAAGATATATAATTTTGCTGCTTTTTAAGCTGAATACATTTTCCAGTTGCATGAAACATAGCCAGCATAAGGCTGAAGCCTCAGGGATTTGAAGTGTCAGAAGTGAGATCCTAAGGATATGCCACAGAAGCTAGATTTAGAAGGAAATTCCTAGAAGCAAAAAAAATCTATAGAAAGGAGAGCCCCAAAATATGAATAAAATTTTGGCCAAAATCCCTCACTGCCAAATTATACAGGCATGGGGAAGAATTCCAAGAGGTTAGACTAATAAAAGCATTTGGACTTCTTAAGAACAGTCCAGAGACATCAGTAGTTACATGCTACAATAGAAGATAAACATTGCATTTCATGTTCAGGAAGATTAATTGAATACTGGAATAAAAAAGCACAATTCTCAGGACACTAGAAAATCCACTGTCACAACTATGTTTATCTTTATTATTTTTTTAAAGATTTTATTTATTTATTTGACAGAGAGAGACACAGCGAGAGAGGGAACACAAGCAGGGGGAGTGGGGGAGGGAGAAACAGGCTTCCCACTGAGCAGGGAGCCCGATGTGGGGCTCGATCCCAGGACCCTGGGACCATGACCTGAGCAGAAGGCAGATGCTTATTACCTTTAATGTTCAGTTTACAACCAAACATTACTAGACATGCGAAGACACAGAAAGTGTGACCCATATATAGCATCAAAGACAGTCAATAGAAACTGACTTCCAATGGTCCCAGGTATTGGATTTAGCAGATAAAAACTTTGAAGCAGTGATTATAAATATGCTCAAATAATTAAAGAAAGTATGATGCCAGTGAGTAAAAAGAAAATCTCAAAAAAAAAATAAATCTATAGAAAAAAATGGAAATTTGACAACTGAAAAAAATCAATAAACTTTAAAAATTAACTACATAGACTTAACAGTATATTGGAGATAGCAGAATAAAGTATCACAAAACTTGAAGATTGATCAATACAAATTACCCAATTTGAAGAACAAAGAAAAAAAATGATTGAAGGAAAATAAATAGATTCTAAGAGGCTTACGTGAGAATATCAGTTAGGTTATTAAAAATGTAGTTGGAGTTCCCCAGAAAGAAAGAGAAATGACCAGGAAACATTTTTTTAAATAAAAAATAGCAGAATCTTTCCCAAATTTGAGGGAAAACATTACACTCAGATTCAGGTTACTTAATAACTTCAAACAGGAGTAAAATAAAGAAAAAACATTCCTAATTACGTTGTAGTTAATCTGTTCATACCCAAAAATAACAAATAAAATCTTGAACTCAGCTGGCAAAAACATACACATTAATAACAGGTGAAGAATGCTATGATTTACCGACTTTTCTTAAGAAATTATGGAGGCCAAAAGATACTGAAATGACATAATAAAACTGCTACAAGGAAAAAGAAGCTGTCAATAATAAATTCTATGTTTAATAAAGCTATCCTAAAAAATAAAAATGAAATTAAAACTTTTTCAGACAAATAAAAAGTAAGAAAATTTATTACCAGAATTGCATTACAAATAATGTGAAGGAAGGTATTTAGGGTATATAAACATAATTCCTTTTCTTAATTTCTTTAAAAGAGAAATTGTTGTTTAAAGCAAAACCAAACAACCCCCTTCAAACCTCCCTCCAAAATAAGCAAACCCAATAAACAAAAAAACAAAAACAATTTATTGACGACTTTAAAATGTAAATATCATTATATAACAATAGCTCAAAAGAGAGAAGGTAAATGGAAATATACTGTTGGACTATTACAATTAACTTTAGAATGTATATTTTAATTTCTAAGAAATCATGAGAAAATAATGCAGAAAGATATAACTAGAAAACCAAAACATAAGTTAAAATGACATTTAAAAAACACCCGATTAACACAAAAAAGAAGGTAAGAAAGGAAAAATTAATAAAAATAGAGTTAATTTCTAGACACACAAAGATACAGAAGTGTGTATGTATAATGTATAATATATATGTATATACAGGTATATATATTACACATATACACTTAATAACACATGAATGAAAATCTAAGAGAAACTAAGGGGGAGAAATAGACAAATCTACAATCATGGATGCAGACTTTATACTATTATCAATAATTGATAAGACAAGTAGACGAAAAATCAGTAAGAAAATATAAGGTCAAAAGGACATTACCGAACTACCTGGCAATTATAGAACAATACACCAAATAACTGCAGAATACACATTGTTTCTATGAACATTGCGAATTCTCACTCTAGTGAGCCATATGTCAGGACTTAAAAATTACGACATTATGGAGTAAGTTCTCAGACTAGAATGGAATTAAAATAGAAATCAGCAACAATAATATATGTAGAAAAAGTTGAAGTATCTAGAAATTAAGTAACACACTTCTTAAAAATCATGAGAAAAAGAAGAAACCACAAAATAAAATTATCCTGAATGGAATAATAATGACGATAATATAAACTAAAATTTGTGGAATATATAGCTAATGTGGTGGTTGGGGAAATTTTATAGCTTTAAAGGCATATATAAGAAAAAGGAAAAAAAGGGTAAAGTCAATTATGTAAGCTTCCAGCATATGAAGCAGAAAAATGGACTCCCAAAGAGGTCTCTGCTCTAATCCCTGCAACCTGTAAATATGTGACCTTGGATGATAAGAAAAACTTTGCAGATATCATAAATGGTAGAGCCTTGAGATAGGGAATAACTGGATGGGCCCAATCCCATCCACTGGGTCTCTACAAGTGGAGAGACTTTCCCAGTTGGGTTAAAGAAATAAGATGGAAGAAGGAAGGAAGATTTGAAGTGTGAAAGGAACTTGACCCACCATTGCCACTTCAAAGATGGCAGAAGGAGTCCACAAGCCAAAAAGTGACTTTTAGAGGATGGGAATGATCCTCAGCGGATATCCAGCAAAGGAATGGGGATCTCAGTCGATAACTGCAAGGAGGTATGGAATTTTGCCAAAAGTGCAAAAGGGTGAGGAAATAGATCCTCCTCCAGAGCCTCCTGAAAGGAATGTGGCTCTGCTGGTGCTTTAGTTTGGGCCCAGTAAGATTTGTCAGACTTCAGAAATACAGACTTATAATGTAATAAACTTATATTAAGTCACTAAGTTAGTGGCAATTTGCTATAGCAGAAGTAGAAAACTAATGAACTGATTTAAAAAGACCCAGAAAACACAAACTACTAATACTAAGAAAGAGAAGATGCTACTACTGATTCTACAGTACTCAGGGGATATGAGAATCTGATGAACATTTTATGGTAATAATTGTGATAGCTCAGACAAAATATACAAATTCCTTGACTAACACAAATGACCAAAGCTAACATAAGAGGAAACAGAAAATTTAAATAACTCTGTATCTATGAATAAAATTGAATTTGCCACTAAAAGTCTTCCCACAAAGAAAACTCGAGACCCACACAGCTTACTGATAAATTTTATCAAACATTTAGGGAAGAAGAAAAATCCTAATCCTACACAAAATCTCTCAGAAAATAAAGAAGGAAGGCATACTTCCCAACCTATTTTATAAGATCAATCTTACTCCGAGAGCACACCAGACAAATACAAGAGAAGAAAGGTGCCAACCAGTACCTTAATGAACAGAGACACAAAAATCCCTAATCAAAATATAAGCAAATGAAATCCTTGGTATATAAAAAGACAGTACCCTTTCATTAGTAAGACTCTCAGCAAACAATGAACAGAAGACTTCCTTTTGTGGTAAAGGGTATGCTTAGAAATCCTCTCTGAACATCATACTCTGTGGTGAAAGACTGAATGCTTCCCCCTAAGACTGAGAACAAGTAAAGGACATTGATTCTCACTATTTATATTCAGTGTTTTCCTGGAAATCCTAGCTATTTCAGTCAGTTAAAACAAGGGATAAAAGAAATATAGATTGGAAAGAATGATGTGTTTTGATCAAAAGTTGATATTGTATTCGGAAAATCCTAAGAAATACATATGCAAAAAATACTCACTAGAACTAATAAGTCAGTTTGTCAGAATAGCAGTACAGTGGTCAGTATATAAAAACCAAAAGTCTTTATATATAACAGCAATAAAAGTTGGAAAATGAAATAAAAAAAATTCCACTTCAGTAACATCCAAAAACATTGTATACTCAATTTATAAATTTAACAAAAACTGTAAAATACTTGTTTACTCAAAACTACAATCCATCACTGAAACTAAAGAATAACTAAATAAATGTTTATGGATGGAAGACTCAAAGTAGTTAAAATGTCAGTTTTACAAATTGAACTATATATTAAATACAATTCTAATAAAAATTTCACCAGGCTTTTTGGAGGGAAAAATTTATAAGCTAATTCTAAAATGATAGGAAAATGAAAGGAACTTAGAATAGCCAAAGTAATTTTGGAAAAAGAAAAACAAAGTTGGAGAACTTATACCACCTGTTTTCAAGACTTACTACAAAGCTAGGGCAATCTCTAAAGTGTGGAATTAGTGAAAACATAGATTATATCACTCAATAGGGACTGCAGAAGACAACCAACACATATATGGTTGATTGATTTTTGGTAAACGGTTCAATATAATTAAATGGGAGAGTTTTTCAATAACGATCCTGGAGCTTTTGGATATCCATATAAAAAAACTGAACCTTGATTTTTACCTCATACCAAAGATAAAAATTAAAATGGGTCATAGATCTATATGTGAAAACTAAAATTATAAAACTTATAGGGGAAAACAAAAAAAAAATCTTTGTCACCTTCTAATAGGTGAAGATGTCTTAAAATACAAAAAGTATGAAGTATAGAAGAAAAAAATTCATACCTTGGTTATATGGTATGTTTTGGATTAATCCAAATTTTTAAAAAATGTTACTCCTTGAAAGATACAATTAAAAAAAAACACACACAGAAAGAAAAATCACATGCTGGGAGGAACTATTTTCCAAATAGATATTTGAAAAAAGACTTCTCTCCAAATATGAAAAGAACTTCTACAACTAAATACTGAGAGAAAGATTTGAACAGACACTTCACAATAAGCCAGTGAGCATATAAAAAGATGTTCAACATCCTTACTTTTCAGGGAATGCTGATTAAAACCACAGTAAGATACCACCTCATACCCACCAGAATGACTAAAATTGAAAAGTTGGCAATATCAACCATTGGCAAAGATGTCTAGCAACTAGAACTCTCCTTTAGTGCTGGTAAAAGTATAAAATTTTACAGCATTTTGGAAAACTGCTTGGTTTTCCTTATAAAGTTAAACATACACCTGTCATAAGACCCAGCATTTTCACTTTTAGCTATTTGCCTGAGAGAAAAGAACTCTGGCCACATAAAGACTTGTACTTGATTGTTCCTACAGCTTTGTTCATGAGAGCTCCCAAATGGAAACTACCCAAATGTCCATCAACAGGTGAATGGATAAACAAAATGTGGTGTATACATACAATGGAATGCCCTCAGCAATAAAAAAACACCTACTGATGCACTTAACAATAAGTATGAATCTCAAAAGCGTTATGCTGAGTGAAACAAGCCAGACGCTAAAAAAGAGTACACACGTTCTGGCGCCATTTACATAAAATTTTATAAAATGTAAATTAATCTGTAGTGATAGAAAGCAGATCAGTGGTTGCCTAAAGGCTAGGTGTGGAGAACAGGATTGACTACAAAGGCACACAAGGAAACTTGTATGAACGGAAATGTTCTGTACTATCTTAATTGCTATGCTGGTTTCACAGGTGTACTCATTGGTGAAAACTCTTCAAATTGTACACTTAACATGGGTTCAGTTTATTTTCTGTAAAGTACACAACACTTTAGTTGATTAGAATACCATCAAGTATCTTTCAAAATGAGGGCAGAATTTTTGGGATTTACCCCCAACCCCTCAATTAAATAGAGGGCAGCTATATAACAGAGAAGCCTAGTATAATAGAAATACTCAGAGAATAAATAGTACATCTTCGAAGTATGTCCTTACCAGGAAAACATGCCATTACATCTTTATTATAATAACCTTTAAGAAGATGAATATTCAGAGAGCGTTATCTCCCTATAATATCATCTGTAGACTACAGGGCTGTTTTAATATACAAATATGGTGGAATTAAACATGAACAGAAGAGCTTGTTCTGTCCATTTCTCTGTGGCCTGCTTACATCATCCTGTAACTAGCAGATTCTGAGGAATGCTATTTGTATTGTTAAAGTGCTACTTTAAAAAGCACGCAGAAAATTTCAGACTCTATGATGTGGCTATAAAAACAACTTTTTTTTTTTTAAGATTTTATTTATTTATTTGACAGAGAGAGACACAGTGAGAGAGGAAACACAAGCAGGGGGAGTGGGAGAGGGAGAAGCAGGCTTCCCGTGGAGCAGGGAGCCCGATGCGGAGCCCAATCCCAGGACCCTGGGATCATGACCTGAGCCGAAGGCAGACACTTAATGACTGAGCCACACAGGTGCCCCTAAAAACAACTTTTAATTGTTGTAAATTGTTTCCCAATTCCCTTGAACCTTGCTTTCTTTATTATCACTCACTAGATCAGCTCATTGTTACTCAGGTCAACTACAGTTCTTTAAGAAAGTCTGGAGATCCCAGCAAAGCCACAGTTACCAAGTAAGAAAGAACTACCTTATTTCAGATGATCTGGCCCACATTCCAGTAGATTCTGCACATATACAGAACACCAGAAAACTCTCTACCACAGCCCCTACTTGCCATCTAACCCACTGGTTGTGTCTCATCATCTCCAATTATGCCTTATCTCTCCACTTCTCTTGGTGTCTTCATCTGAAGTCCTTGAAATGGATACCTATTTGGATATTCTATTTTAGTTTTTGTTCCTCTGCTTCTGGATCTGTCTTTCTGAGCCTCCCTGACTCCATTCCCCACATTTTTGACATTTTTGAGCCAGTCTCTTGCACTTCTGCACTCAGACCCAACTTCTGGACCCAAGCCCAGAACATAGCCCTAAGTCTACTGATTAGGATGACAGTGACACCCAACATTCATTAAACAAGTATTTACTGAGCACGTGCTATGAGCTAGGTATATCTAGATGCTAGGGATTCAGCAGTAAACAAAACAGACCAAAATGTCTGCCCTCATGAAACAGCTATTTTAATAGAGAGAGTTCAACAATAAACAAAATACAAAGTATCTGATACACTATAATGGAAATGATAAGGTCTTTGGAGAGAAAGCAGTGAAGGAAGATAAAGAAGGTTAGGGTGAGTTGTAAGAAGAGTGGTCAGAGAAGGTGATATTTGGGCAAAACATGAAGTGAGCAAGCAATGGATATGGATATCTAGAAGAACAATCCGGGCTTAGAGAAGATCAGGTGCAAAATCCTGAGGTAAGAGCAGACCCGGTGTGCTCTCTGTGTGTATAAGTGCATGAATGTGCCTAGAATATTAGGGGTGACAGGGGTAAGGAGCGAGTCAAGGTGATATGTAGGGTTAAGTCATCCTTGTTGGCCCTGAACAGCTCCCTTTTATGTGGTTTCCCATGGTAATTATTAATATTATCAACTTTCACTCTCAAAAGTGTCCAAGCTTAAATGAAAAATTATGTACTCAAATTTGCAAAACATGAATATGACATAAAAATTCAAAAGGTGTAATACACAGTAAATGCAAGCCTTCATCTTATCCCTAAGCACCAGATCCAGTTTCCCTTCTTGGAAACTACTGTTACCAGTTTCTAAGGCATCTTATTGCAGCATTTTGAGCAGAGGAGTAACATCTTCTGACTTATATTTCTAATGGACCACTCAGGCTGCGTAGAAGCACAGGGCCAGTTGGGAAGTTATTACAAAAATTTAGGTAAGTAAAGAACTTCCTTAACTCAGCTACCCAAAGACACAAGAAAATAGAATTATGTATTTTTTTTAACTTTAGAAAAAGTTAGCATCTGTATCTTTGGGTTAGAACAGCTTTCTCTGAACCCACCAACTTCAACTAGTCTCCCCCATAGTTTCTGTCAGAGCGCTTGAACTTTTCCTTCACAGCACATAACACAACTTGTAATGATCCCTTTTGTGTTCATTTGTTTAAAAATGTCTTACATTTTAAGCCTTTTTTTACATTCTTCTTTTTCTTTTATTAAAGTATAGTTGACACACAATGTTTCAGGTGTCAAGCCTGGTGATTCGACAACCTACGCATTATGCTGTGTTCTCTGTACCACCTGCCACCATACAGCGCTATTACAATACCATATTCCCTGTGCTATGCCTTTTAGCCCTGTGACGTATACATTCCATAAGTGGAAGCCTGTGTCTCCCCCTCCTCATCACCCATTTTGCCCATGTCCCGCCCCATCCCATCCAGAAAAAAACAGTTTATGCTATGTGTTAATGGGTCTCTTTCTACTTTGTTTTGTTTTTTCAACTCTACACATAAGTGAAATCATGTGGTATTTGTCTTTCTCGAACTTACTTCATCTAGTATAATACCTCGGAGACCTATCCATACATTTTTCCAAGGAAGACATACAGATGGCAAATCAAAACCACGCCGAGATACCACCTTACACCAGTTAGAATGGCTAGTATAAAAAAGTAAAGAAATAACAAGTGTTGGTGAGGATATGAAGAAAAGGGAACCTTCGTACACTGTTGGTGGGAATGTAGATTTGGTGCAGCTACTGTGGAAAACAGTATGGACTTTCCTCAAAAAATTAAAAATAAAACTCCCATAAGATCCAGCAATTCCACTACTGGGCACTAGCCCAAAGAAAATGAACACACTAATTTGAGAAAATATATGCTCCCCTATGTTTTTTGCAGCATTATTTACAGTCACCAAGAAATGGAAGCAGCCAAAGTGTGCCAACACAGATGAATAAAGATGATGTGGTGTACATCTACAACGGAGTATTACTCAGCCACAAAAAAGAACAAGATCTTGCCATTTGCAACAGTTTAAGCTTTTTGATATCTGTTCCTTTAGCTTTAGCCAGGGTATCTGTTCCTTTAGCCAGGGTATTTCAGGGCCATTTATAGAATAGACATTTAAGAACAAATTTTGAATGAATGAATCCATGGATTAATGAAGAAATCACAAGTCCTGTCTTGCCACCCTTCCTGCAAAAATAATCTAAGCACAGCTCCCCTCCTCTCTACCTGTGTCCATCCACCTGGGTTTCTAAATGATTAATTAACATTTGGATCAGAACAAAAGGGAAAAAATTAAACTAGTTTCTTTCTCTATTTTTATCCCATGTATCTCTCTATCTTCATTCTTATAAAAACAATAGAAAACCAGGGAGGTAGAAAGAAAGCAAAAGGATTATAAGATTTAGTATAACCAAGCGTGTATATATTTACTGAGAAAATAAAAGTTGGGTATATTAGACAGTTTTAGTAATGGGCATTAGACAACATTCTAATTTTACATTTATAATACGTTTTAAATTATTAATATATAGGTTATAAAGTGACATTTTTGAATTATTTCATTACTTGAAAGGGTTAGGGATAGGTATACACAAGAATATTTTTATGTGTTTAAGAAAACACTGCTATACGTTTTAGTTTCAAGGAGAGCAATGTTCTCTTTATTCTCTTGGGTCACATGCAGAAGCATCTCAACAGATGGTAGAACAGCATTCTTTATATACACTTACTGTTCTGTTGCAAGGATTCTCTCTCGTCCTGTGGGCATTATTATATCAGTGAAGCGAGAAGAGGATATGAAATCAAGGGATTGGCTTAAGCACACATTGACTTACCACAATGCACAGGCTAGGACTTGTAGCTTATACCTGGTCATTTTGTTTAAGCCACTTGACTGCAGTGCCCACCCAAACTGACATTCCCCTTTCTCTTCCTTGGAAGTTACCCATCTTCAGCGAGGCAGAAATAAAAAAAAAAAAAAACTTCACTATTTGATGGGGCCTCTTCCTCTTGGCAAAGACGAGGAGACAAAGACCCAAGAAAATTAACTAACAAAGGCAGTGGTAATTAAGGACTAGGGTTGATACCGCCTGTTATCCAGCTTAGTATTTTTTGCTTCTTCTCTTATTGTAGTGAAAGAAAATACAATATTAAGACTGTATCAATAATAACAATAATTTTTTAAAACCACAAGAAAGACAATACATACATGACTATATGTAGAAAAATTACCCAAGTAGATGTGAGAACTGAAGAATATGCCAGTTCCAAGAGGTCAGAAACAATACCTCAGAATTTTTCTTGATCCCGAGAGCCTCACACTACGTTAAGTTTGGCAAAGGCTAATTAATCAAATTACACTTTTTAGCCTACCAGTTAAACTTCTACTACATTGTAAGTCCCTTGATGACCGAGAGATGGCTTTTTCATTTTTCAGTTTCCTACAGATCCTAACATAGTTGATGCTTAGTAAACACATAATGAATTGAGCAAATGACATATTTTCAAAAAGCATGACTTATACGTTTATATTGTCTTTATACTTTCATTCCAGCATCGTATATAATTTTCTCTGTGTGTGTAAAATGACAATGTTTACTCTCTCTATAAGGTATTTTTCTCCTTCAATATGTAGTGCAATTATAAGGTGGAAACTATCCCAAACGCAGGAAGAGCTAAATGGCAAGTGCAGAACTACTGTTAAAGAATTTTGCTCTCAAAATTGTAATGTCATAGCACTTCAGCAAGGGGAGAAGAAAAGACATTCTGGTATTACGCATGCTTAGATATTGGGATGTGGGGTTATTACTGGTTCTTTTTCTATTGAAAAAAATGGATAGGGTAAAATCTAACTAAAGTAATTTCAGTGTTATTCAATATTTTATTAATGGGGGAAAGCATCATTTTAACTGAAGCCATCTATAGAATTATGGACTGATTACTAGTTCAAATGACAGAGTCCTACAGTGAAACCCATAATTTTACATTACGTTCTGCAAGAGATGATAGCAGTTCTTCACATATAATGGTATTGCTAGCCCAGAATCTTGTTAACACTCATAGTGTGAGAGGTTGTGCTTATCTTCTTTTATTCTTATTTTGAATCAGGAAGAATTTTTTTTCAGAGATCTATTGGCCTTTATTCTTTATATATGGGACTTTGGTCAATTAGACATTTTCATAGAAGAGATACCTCAGGTAACAAACTTAAGATTTTAAGTAGAAGGTAAAATTACAAAGACATGAATCTTAAAAAAATAAGAAATGCCCGTGCTGTGGTTTGACTTATATTTAGCTCTTTGTAGCTATTTCTAGTCACCGATTCTATGGAAAGTAGCTTCACTTTAGTTGCTTGTTACTGGGCAACAATTTATTCCAATTATAACTGAAATGTTCCTAATAGAGTTACTGGCGGATAAAAACAGATTTTAAAAATGAACTATTAAATCCATAGTATTTTCTCTTGATGCAAGAGGCAGAAATTATTCTAACAATTGACATCTTCTAATGTTCCCAGGTCTTTTCAGACATTTCAAGTGATTTGGGGGGCATTGGTGAGGACCCAAGGGGCGGCATGGTTCAGAGCTGTTAAATGTAGAAATGACACAATTAGATAGAGTAGCTACAGAGATTGGGGACCAAATGTTAACCAGCGTATGGAATGCCACATTTTCTATCAGATGCAAATGGCATACAATCTTCAAAGTTTCATAGGAGAGTTTTTCTTTAGAAAAAGGTCTTAGTGGGCATTTGGTAACTACATTCTCTTTCTGACAATCTCCCTATTATCTTTTACTTATCTACTTAAGGCAAGAAGCAAAAAAAAAAAAAAAAAAAAAAAAAAAAAACCCAAAAAACAAAATACCACAGTTAACAAACAACAATGGAGAAGAGCAGGAAATACCCCTTAATATTTTATATGTATTTTTTTAAAGCAAAAAAAGAGAAAATCTTTGTTCCTAAGTTTCTCGACCCAAATCCAACCAGGCTCACTGACAAGCCTAACCTTTCAATGCATATTCTAGCCTCTGAGGCTAGAATCTGGATAAGCTCAAATAAAGTTTGCCACATGGATATATTTTTAAATGAGATGTGTGGTTTGTAAGAAAGATGTCTTTGTTTCCTTCCTTCTTTATAATATTAAAATGCAGTAAAAAAATGTACTGACCATAGTTGCCAACTGACATAAAATTACACGCATGTAAGGAAAAGAAGTACATTGATTGTAGATTTAACCTTGGGAACTTTATCTCATAGTCAATA
This sequence comes from Zalophus californianus, assembly GCF_009762305.2. NCBI lineage: Eukaryota > Metazoa > Chordata > Mammalia > Carnivora > Otariidae > Zalophus > Zalophus californianus. The sequence continues at coordinate 130,637,399 of NC_045603.1, forward strand.
GTTATGTGTTTTGAAATGGATCTTAAATGACCTGATCAGTTCTAATGGTAGTGAGAAAAGATGGTTGCTGAAAATGTATACCCCTTAGCTTCAGTTTCTCCCCATAACAGAGTAACGGGCAAGAACATTTTCAGCACCAGTCCGAGGCACAGGATATAGAAATACTTATTGAATTAAAATTAAAATTTGTCCTTTTAAAGAATAAAGTTGGCATCTCCAGTCCAAGGTCCACAAATGATCTAGGCTCTCCACAGTTGACTGTCTAATGAACTCCTGACTAGTTACAGATCAAAGGGATTAAAATAACTTTACTCAGCACTCACTTTAGTTTGTTTCATTATCTGAACTAAGGAAGTCTAGGATAATTACAGTGTTACTTAAAAAAAAGTTTCACCATCATACTTCCTGTTTGGTGAGTAAACAACAGAACAGTTATGGTCCGTAACGGACCTATTAAAACCCTAACACCCCTGCAAGTGAGTAAGTTGGAGAACTCAAGAATTCTCCCTGACAGGACACTGCAACACCAACCCTCAATCATCAACAACTCATTGCCATAGCGCGACAATCTTAACCCTGTTGCAACTGGGTGACCAGTCAATTTGCAGGGAGAAGCATCATCAGGGTACACAGGAACGCTGTTATTACCCATTATTATCCATTATGACGCGGAGGTCACATATCAGGCAATTACACCTTTTCATTACATGCTAACCCCTCACGGCAGGAAAGCCACGCTTATGACTGCATTAGACAGACAAAGCCTTCAGCTCTTTAAAAAAAAAAAAAAGAAAGAAAGAAAAGAAAAGCCCAGAAAAGGGGGGGAGGCAAAAAAAAAAAAAAAGAGAGAAAAGATAAAAAAATTAAATTCGTTTTCTTACCAGCACGTTGCAGCACCAACTCGCTCACAGGGATGTTGCCTTTACAGGTTTCTCTTTTAATTATCCTGGAAGCAGGGAGACAAAAAAAAAAAAAAAAAAAAAAAAGGCAAAGAAAAAGAAGCAGGGTGGTTAAATTAGCGTGCTAGAATCTTTTCAGTTTGTTGCAGAGTAGAAAAATAAAAAAGGAAAAAAAAGGCTCAGGAATTTAAATTTGCTCTCAGTTCAGGCTGCATCGTTGGGTCCCGCCCCTTCTTCCCGCTGGGTTCCACTACCTGCAAGGCTGGAATTCACAGCTACTGTGCAAACAAAAAAGGCAACAAGCATGCTGGGACCATTCTCACTGCTCTTTGGGTCTCACTTGTCCTGACAACTAAAAATCATCAGTGGAAAGGTATTCTACATTTTCTAGTTGAAGCATTTGCATGTAATTCCCTTCCATTTTAATGATACACCAGAGCTCACGATGATGGGGTTTGATTCCTGTTTGGGTTTTTTTTTTTTCTTGCATTTTTTTTCTAAATATGCATAATAATTATAGTTACTATTATTATTTATATTTTTACTCTAATCATCTGTTCAGTGCCATCCTTTGGCATTCCTTACTGTCCTGTTGAGCTCTCCAAGACACACGCTCTCCTGTCTTTTCCATTTACTCATGAACATTGATATTTCTAGGGATGATAGAAATACCAAAATTATCAGAGTTTCCACTTCTCACTTGATTCCTTTTTTTTTTTTTTTTTGAGTACATACTATTGAGAATAATTCAAGGGACAGAAGGGCCTAGGAAGGAGATTCCATAAGCACCAGAGACTTCTAAAAAGGATGAAGTATTAATGTAAAAAGTCTCCACAACCAAATCCAAAAAGTTCATTTTCATTTTTATGAATGGGGCAAGTAGCTACAAATCATACAAAGAAATGTGCTGTACATTGCAAATTTAACATAAGGCAGCCCCTATAGAAAACCACTTTAATTTTAGCAACAAAAATAAAATGGCTACTTAATGTGCAGCATATCTTGTCAGTCTGTAGCAGAGGAATTATGAAAGGTAATAGAGCCCATCCTTCTGTCAGAATGTAAATAGCTTATGGAAAATTTACAACAAGCTTTTTTGTTGTTGTTTGCTAAACTTTCTTTTCAGATGAGGCTGCTATAGACTACTTTGGTATGGAAGTTATTACAAGCCTGCATGTAGTATGGATTATGCACATGTTTGCCTATTGATCTGAAGCACTGCTTCTATAATGTATATAGCACTGGGTCTCCTATTAAAATAGGGATTTCCTTAGCTAGTCCTACTGCTCTAACATAAGAGTACCATGCTGATTGATGTGTCATGTCCTATAGTCAGGGTGGGTGGCTAAAGAGTAAAGGATAAAATGCACGTGGTTCTTTGCTCATGCTGCAAACATGAAGTTATTTGTATATAGGATAGTTATTCATATATGACAGCATTTAGTTTACTTTTGCTCATTAGTTTTTGTATTTTTTAAAACATCTTTCCCTTATCCCTACCTCAAGCCATTTAAATGCATTTCACTATTTCTGTAGAATTTGTAGAATCCCTGAAAGTCAAGAGCAAGCTTGACTTAATGGACTTTAATGCACTTTACTTTTTACAGTGAGATTGCCAAAAGAGAAATGATTAGCCATATAACTTAAAGAAATGTGATTTAGCTTTCTCAGTTGGTAAAAAAAATAGCTGAATACCAGATATCCATATTGTCATCTGAAGTTTCATGATAAAGTCAAACCAACCAAAAATGGAAAGAGCCAAGGAGGTAAAGAGCGAAGCTATGTATTTGCCTTGTATTATGAACTTTATCAGGATTATTTTTCTGCTGGCAATGAGTACCTTCACTCAATTCCCATAAACAGTGATAGCGTAGAAAAATAAGGCAGATCAAGTACTCAAGAAGCCATCTTAACTTCCCAGGTAGTTAGGCAATCAGCTTTAATGAAACAGTGGTAAATTACACCAATGTGCTAATTATGGTACTTTGTCACAGCATAAAATGCAATAAAACCAACCCATGTCTTGGCTTAAAAAGTGTTATGCATAGATTTTTTTTCAAAAGATTTAACTGAAGAGAGATTTTATTTTCCTGAAGCATTCTATAATTTCAAGTGGCTTTTCCTCAATCCTTTCCTTTTAAAGAAGCATTCTAGAAAGATATGTAGCTGAAAAAAAGTAGAAGAAAAAATTATGTAGAAGAAAAAATATGGAGAGCTAGAAAAAAGAAATGATAATGGCTTATTTTAAATTGGTGTCTTACTTTATAATTATACATTTTTATGACTAATATGCCAATAGTAAATACTTCGGTATCATTGTGAATAGCATAACACACTTCGAACATGTTAGGGTATATACAAATACACAGAGCTGCACATGTTGGTTTATATTCTGAACATCTCTGTTTTAAATGAAGAAGAATATTTTTATGGTTGTCAATGCTGACTGAGTACAATTTGCAGAATATTAGTCTTAAGCAAATAAAAAATCCTGACACTGAACTTTAGAAAAGGAATAGGTTTTAGGAAATGTATGAGCCCCATGATTTCACTAGACATTTAACCTGTTACTTCAGAAGTTACTACTTGGTTTTGAGAAACCAAGTACCATTTTATTGTGTATCTCAGAGCCAACCTGGGGAAAAAAGTACTTCAAAAATATCCTACTGAATTGTTAGGAATTCTGTGTAGGAATATATATTTAGATGGCTTTCAAATCATGGCAACATGTCTTAAACATGCTGAACAAGTTTACTAGAAATGTGCTTTCGAGAAAATCTTTCAATAGTTTTAATGTCATACACTATTTAAACGCTCATGCTCAGAGAAACTTAATGTCAAGGTGGGAAATGCTAGTTCATTTTTTTAAGTTTATCAAACTAATACATGTTTATCTTTTCACTTATAGTTGATGATTTTTTCAAACTTATTGCATATTTTAAAACTATTTTATTACTTTTTGATAAATGTCTCTCTCATTCTGAATCAACTCTCTTCACTGTGATTTTACTGTTTTATTTTTGAATGGTATTTTGTGACCCTCCTGTCTTACTGACTACAAAATCCAATGAGTAATGTTTTTTTTTTTATTTCAATCGAGTTCTGAGAAATTGCTCATATTTATTATATCACCTAACTATCATAATTAATTTCTTTAAACCTGAATAATCCAAAAATACATCACCACTGTCATAAAAATGGTCTGCTACTCTTGGGTTGTCTTTTGAAACATGTTTCCATTATTAAATAAATTTTATTAAATTTATGAAAAGTATGTTTAATTTGAGTTTTTAAACATATACACACACAGACATAGAATTCTGGATTTTAAGGAGATTTTCACTATCATTTCGTTAGGACCATACAAAGTTATGGACGGTTCAGTCTGGGTATTCAGATTACAAAAGTATTGACTCAGAAGCTGACACTTGGCCTAGGATAGAACAAAGACTGTAGGATACCTTAAACTTCTATAGGTCGTTTCTATCTTGCTGATATATTCTCACACAGGCATATAATGTATGAACTATTCTGAAGTGTAAGGTAGCCCATATGAGTGTGAGCTCCAATGGCTAAACATAATGTCCCTTTACTAGTGGTGCTGGGAACACGTGATACATGAAGTATAATGGCGGTTATGATGGGAGTCAACATTAAGTTCTATTTCTAAACTGAAAGTATACATTGCTCCTCTGATATGCAAACATACAAGATGTAAGCAGAGGACATTTAAACCACGGAAAAGACAAAGAATTCTGACATTAGAGAGACATGTAAAGAACTAGAGCATTTTATATACATGCTCATGTCCTGGTTAAACTGGCGGCTAGAATTTTGTAGAGCATATTGGAAAGAAGCAAAGCTTTCTTAAAAATCAGCTGGAGAGAGAAGGTATTTTAACAAAGTTTAAGCAAAGATGAAAGTCCAGGAAATTCAAGTCCCTATACTGACCAAGGTGACATAGGGCTTATCGAATAGGATCAGGAGAATACATTCAGTGTTTGAAAAAGGAGGGGTGACTTCTCACCTGGATAAAGAGGCAAACAGTAGCACAGTTCATCCTGTGGAGGCTGCAAGGAGATGCAAGTTTTGCACAGTGAGTGATGGTGAGGTTAGTTTGGAACACGTCAGTGTGAGAATTCAGTTGGACAAAGTACAGAAGATGGCCAGTATCTGGGTCTAGCTCCCAGAAGAGTGATCAGAGGAGAGATGATAGTGATGAGAATTGTGAGCATATAACAGAAACCACATGATGATGAGCAAGCGCTTCATGAAATGCCAAGAAATAAGAGAAGAATTTCAGGGATGGCAAATGAGGAGCTCAAGTGACAGGTAAAGAGGTGGCATGAGAAGTGAGAGGGAATGTGGAACATGACGGGGTCAAAGGGTTCAAATGAGATGATTTGCACTACTCCAGAGCATCAAATTCTGCAAAGATTTCAAATATATGTAATCTGGACTGGAATAGACTAGAAAACATTAATAAGAAAAAGAAAGCTGAAGGCTATTGGCAAAACAATTTCATTGTAGTGGTGGGGTCAGTTGCCAGATAACACTGGTGAAAAAAGAAAATTGCTAAAGGCATAATTTCATGGAGTTAACTACAACACAATTAAATTTAATTAGAATTTATTAACCATCTTACAGGAGTTCTGTCTGGCAATGTAGTTTAGTTTAGGTTTTAGATAGTAAGGGTACAAAAGAACAAGAGTTCAAGGTTCTTTTCCTCGATCTATTTAGAATATACGACTATTTTGAATACGGTTGGTACTTGAACAACATGGGTTTGAACTGTGCAGGCCCACTTATATGCAGATTTTTTCGATAAATACAGTAAAGTACTATAAATGTATTTTCTCTTCCTTAGGATTTTCTTAATACCAGTTTCTTTTCTTTAGCTCAGTTTATTGAAAGAATATAGTCTATTACACATAACATAGAAATATGTTAATCGACTATTTATGTGATCAGGAAGGCTTCCTGTCAACAACAGGCTATTAGTAGTTAAGTTTTTGGGGAGTCAAAAGTTATACGTGGGGGCGCCTGGATGGCTCAGTCGTTAAGCATCTGCCTTCGGCTCAGGTCATGATCCCGGGGTCCTGGGATCCAGCCCCGCATCAGGCTCCTGCTCCGCGGGAAACCTGCTTCTCCCTCTCCCTCTCCCCCTGCTTGTGTTCCCTCTCTCGCTGTGTGTCTCTCTGTCAAATAAGTAAATAAAATCTTAAAAAAAAAGAAAAGTTATACATGGATTTTTGACTGTGTGGGGTTGGGGTCCCTAACCCCTATGTTGTTCAAGGGTCAACTGTATATACAACTGCATTTAAAGCTTTATTTTAGAAATCTTTCTTTCTCATGTAGAGAAAATTGTGTTATGATTGAAAAGACAACATAAGTAAATGCATATAAGACTATCTCTTACCAATATAGAGCATTCAGCTTGGCAGAAACTATGTTTGTACATAATTTTAAAGATGATTTGTGGCACACCTAATAAGCCAAGAAAATATCTGTGGGTAGCCTAGTCTATAAATATGAAGTACACTATAATGCACCTTATATTTAAACAAACATCCCAGAAATCACACAAGCATAAATGTGCAACGTCACTTCAAATAGTGCATTATTCAATTGTTTGTTTTGGTCTGAAATGGAATTATTCCAACCTTGTTTCAAGTTCTTCACTTTAGTAACTGCCCATGAGTTTTCTCAAATTAGACTCTATCAATTGATTTATAAGGAAGTTTAACCCTCCCAGCTTACAGATGTTCTCCAAAATGCTCGTCAATATACTTGTATTACCTGATACTGTTAGGAATGCAGAATTAAATGACTTGTTATTTTGGCACCTTAGCAAAGGAATATAGAATTTCATTACAAAACTCGTAATTTCTTTGCAAGCTCGTGGTGAGAAAGTCTTTGTGAAAGCAGAATTATTTTTCCCAAACCATGATTATCTGTATCTATCAGAATTGACAAAATTCTCCTTTTTTAGATGTAGGAAGTAAAACAAAGGGGATTGAGAGAGTGGAGAGGCTAGGATTTGAATCTTGAAAATCTTCTATAATTTTTTTTTCTGAAATAATTTCCCACTGTCATTTAATTTAAAGCTGCTTCAAACTTGAGGATTGTAGGTATAGTTTTTTTTTTTAAAGATTTTATTTATTTATTTGAGAGAGAGAGAATGAGAGATAGAGAGCACGAGAGGGAAGAGGGTCAGAGGGAGAAGCAGACTCCCCGCTGAGCAGGGAGCCCGATGCGGGACTCGATCCCGGGACTCCAGGATCATGACCTGAGCCGAAGGCAGTCGCTTAAGCAACTGAGCCACCCAGGCGCCCTGTAGGTATAGTTTTCCTGGACTCTGAGTTAACTTATGTATAACAGTTTGCTACATAGTGGCCTAACATGTTAAGATTTTATTGATTTATTTAGACAGCAGTTGAACAATTCATAGTTACATTTTTATGCTCTGTCTTGCACGCTCTCCATTTTCTGCAACATGACATAAACCTTCCAGAATTTCCATTACTTGCCAAATACAGTCCAATACTTATCATTGTGGAAAAAAAAATCAAAACAAAACAAAATAAAGCAAACAATCAGCAATAAAACTAACTATCCCTAAGCTCACTATTGTGAAAAGGAATGTCTTGCTTTATAATTTTGATGAAAAGGTAAGCCAGTACATTTTCATAGAAATATATTTGTATGTTTTATTTTCCAAATGGCTTTGTCAAATGCAGATATGATGTGCCTAAGTGATCTTATGTCAAGATTGCACTGAGTGAAGGCATCATAAAGATCTATGTTTAAGTTTATATGAAGTTTGTGTCTCATCTTAGATGCAATGGGAAGTTACTGAAGTATTTTAAACACGAGTGAGACATAATTATATATGTATTGTTGGAAAATAAATCTGCTAGCAGCATTTACAATAGGTTGAAGTGGTGAGAGTTTCTTCAATGATGTATTACCTGATAACATTTTATCTTGCTTGGTTAAAAAAAGATTTAAGGTAGTTTACAGGGAAACATATAATCCAACAAACAATATAAAAGAATGATCTCGAAGGAGGGAAAATAAAGGCACAGATACACAGGAAATCAGGAATTAAATTAATGAACAAAATGATACTCTAATATTATAGAAGTAAGAGGCAATTTGGCTCTAATCTTCCCAACACTGTAAAATAAAAAACACAACAAGCTTCATGTGTCATAATATCCATAAGACAAAAACAAACCAGTTGTTTAGGGGAAATACAGATATTTGAGATGAGAAATGAGAAAGACATTTCTCTCATAGGTTCTCACAGAGAGGTCCCAGATTTTCTCAATACAAACATTTATATCTTATGTACAATGGGACCAGTTTTGGTCCTAAATGGGACAAACTTCTTATATCAAAGCTCAAATAATTATAATTTTCGGCTGAAAAGAAATCAAATGTTCTACCTCAGTCCTAAAACAAACCAAGAAAACATGGAACTCCCTTTTCAGCAGCCCCCTGGAATGAAATTGCATTGATCTCCTGCTCTGAATGCTTGCCGGTGTTTCAAAGAGTCAGTCAGTCAAGAAAACATAGTAAGCAATTGACTAGTCAGTTAAACCAATATTAAGCACTTAATTTGTGCCAGGCACTGTCCTAGTCACTGGAACAAGAACCAATATTTTCTCTCCGACAAGTGGAGATAAAGACAAGTTAATAGAAAACAGAAATTGTGAATGATGAGTAGAAGGATGGGGAAGTATAGTATGGTATATAAAGATAGTGCCAAATGATAGTCAAAGAATTCAAGATGGCTTCCAAGAGGAAGTGACATCTACAGCATCCTGAAGAAAAAGAAAAAAAAAAAAAACTAAGAGGGTACCAGGAAAATGGAAATAGATAAAGTTGTCATGTTCAAAGGGAATAAAGAAGTGGACAACTTTCCTCAAATGAGTTAGCATTTGTATCTCTAGTGCCTACATGGAGAAGTCTAAATAAATTCTAAATCAGTTCCTAAGCAAAAATAATCTCAACAAAAGTTGATAGAATGACACTTACTGAAAACAGTTAATGTCATTTACCTAGAACTTATGATGAACATTGTGTTGAATGTTGGAACTGAGAAGCATTCCCACTAGAATCAGAAAGATGAGAGTGATTTCTATTATCCTTGTTATTCACCATTTTATTAAAGATTTTTATCAATAAAAGAAGATGAAAAGATAAGAAGTATACATTTTGAGAAGGAAAAATAAACTATAATTTGTCTTTTTTCTTTTCAGATGATATATTTATCTATAGAGAAAATTCAAGAGACTCTGTGTATAAATGTAACCATTTATAACTAGCAGGAGATCATCAAGGTTACTGATGAAAAATAAATATATAAAACTTAAGAATATTCCTACCTTTCAGCAATAAACATAAAATTTATTGGAAAACACAACACTCTATATACTGGGAACAAAACCGTGAAGCCTTGAGGAACAGACTTAACAAAAGATGTGCAAGATCTTCTTGGACACAATTATAAAATATTATTGAAATATATAAGGTAGGATATGAATATCTGAATTACACAAGGTTGTAGAGATCTAATATTCCTCAAACTAATCTATAAATGCAAGGCAATTTCAGTCAAAATCTGACACCTTAGAACTCAGGGAAGATCCCAAATCTATTGCTTAAACTGTGCACTCAATCTCTTCAATAAAATACTGATTTCAATTTCAGAATTTTTAAATAATTTTATCACATTTACATGAATTAAAGGAGAACACAAAATGAATGTTAGCAGGTGAAGTAAAATTATCAAGACTGACAGCTTTAAACTGTCAAAATGTATGTAAAAATAGAGTGCTATAATAGAGTAAACATTTTTATTTTATTTTTATTAAAGATTTTATTTATTTATTTGAGAGAGAGAGAGAGAGAGCATGAGATGGGGGAGGGTCAAAGGGAGAAGCAGACTCCCTGCTGAGCAGGGAGCCCGATGTGGGACCTGATCCCGGGACTCCAGGATCATGACCTGAGCCGAAGGCAGTCGCTTAGCCAACCGAGCCACCCAGGCACCCTATGGTAAACATTTAAATAAATATATTCAAAACTATAGAGTAAAATAAGAAAACCTGAGGACATCCCTCCTAATGAAAATTTCTGTGTATTTCCCCTTCCCCAGAAGTAGTGCTCTATCTGGGCCAAGACCAGATTTTTAATATTTATCACATGCTTTGGGCTGAAAACTGCTTTTATGGCTAGCCTAAGACCTCATTTCACTCCTAACAGTTTGTTTCCTCTTTAGAATTTGACTCCCTTTCACCCTCATTGCTTCTATAGCTCTATGGTATAGCTCTATGGTACATTTAAATATTTTAATTTTATAATGTATCTAGCACTTCACATTCTTCTCATTGGGAGGGTTGGCAAACTGTGAACACCTCCATCCTAACCTTCCCAAAATATGTTATTTCTGCTTATTTTTAAGTTTTATATAAATGATACCATGCTGTATTTTATATAAATGATACCATGCTGTATTTCTGAAATTTGTTGTTTCACTTAGATTTCTACTAAGTATATAGATGTTGTAGCTGTAGATAATCAATAGCCACTCAAGTAGAATATTCCATTTTTAATATTACAGAATTTATTTTTCTGCTCTTCCACTGATAGATATTTGCACGGTTTCTAAATTTTTGTTTGGTTGGTTTTGGCTATTATAAAAAGCACATACATCATACATCATCTGTTGCACATTTCTAGTTATTTTGTTGTTATGAAAAGTACACACTGTCAGCTACATATTTTAGGTTTTAAACACTATATGGCAAAGATTATATTGTTGGTTTATAGGATAGAAATCTCCTAAGTATGTACTTCCACAGCTTCAAGAAGCACCCAAGGAAAATGAATAAAAAGAAATCTACAATGATACATAATGAAGACAAAAAGGTAAAAACACTATTACAGGAGTGGCTTCTACCCCTGATGCAAGAACTAACTGTTAGACTTAAATTACCTTCTTGCTGTGAACAACTATAAACCTGGGTAGAACATATGAAATTGTATACTGACATTAAGCCATAGGCAGCTCAGGTCTGTCATCCCTGAGACAAAAGAAACACCTGAGGTGAGCACCATATTTACCCCAGCTCTCTGCCTAGGAAGAGACTCCTAACAAAGCAGAGTATCAGGGTCTCACTGAACATGAGGAGCCGAGAACAGATTTCAAGGCTACTGAAGCAGCTGAAATGTGTGGAATGACTGCCGGAAAGGAGGAGGCAATGGAGAGAGGGAATCCTTAGTATGTGTTCCTTGCTTAAGGTGAATGTAAGCATTGCCTAGGTGACAGTGGCTGTTTCAAGGATGGGAGTGGAACCAAGAGACTGCACAGTTCCAGGAAATGCTGTTGTCCTGATTGAATCATAATGGTAGGACCTTGTTAATACTGTGGACATACAGCAGATATACCAGCACAGTTATACCTTAGGGGTAACCATCATGCTCCATAGTAATTGTAGTGTTTCTTAACAAAACCTAAAACTAAGTTTCAACAAAATCATTAAAGATGCCAGTAAATTTACATTTTTTTAAAAAAAAGACAACATTCCTTAAAAGGAGACATTAATCCAGACTTATTATAACTGATCATCCTTCCCAACTGGCATTCTTGCATGCCTTCTGGGCAGTAGAATAGGCAAGAAAATAAATACAAATATTTATTTAACCAAAAAGGAAGACATGGAAAAAAGAAGCAACAGGACAACAATAGATGGGACAGATAGAAAAGAAGTAGAAAGATGACAGAATTAACCCCAAATATGTCAATAACTACATTAAATGTAAATGAATCACTTTCATTAAAAAGCAGAGATTAGCAGACTGTATAAAAAAGTAAGAACCAACAAAATGCATTCTATGAGATTCACTTTAAATTGTACGCCACAACTAGGTTTCAAGTAAAAGGATGACAAAGTTATACCTTGTAAACATTAAATATGTGACAACCATGAAACATATGAAAACATAGAAAGGCTAAATTTGTATCAAACTAAGATTTCCAGATAAGAAGTATTAGCAGAGATAAAGGGGCAAATTTTATACTGGTAAAAGGGTAAACTCAACAGGAAAACATATGGTCTTAAAAATGCATGTGTCTACTAACAGAACTTCAAAAAACATGAAGCAAAAATTACAGAACTAAAGAGAGAAATGGACCAATTCAAAGTTAGAGTTGGCAATTTTGACTCTTCTCTCAGAAATGGTTCAAACAAGTAGACAAGAAATCAATAGGGATATAGAAGATCTGACCTCAGAACATCATATCCAGTAACTGAAGTATATACTTTCTTTTCAAGTGCACATGAGGCAGTCACAGATACACCATATTTGGGGCCATAAAACAGTTGTTAATAAACTTTAAAAGACTGATGAGAAAAAAATTACATTAGTAACGAAAGAGAAAATATCATATATTCTCCAGGTCTTATAAGAATAAGAGAACATTGTCTAAAACTCCATGTAACAGGTCAGAGATAAATTACAAATCTGTTGAAAAATTCTACTTACCTTAAACAAGAAGAAATAGAAAACCTGAAAATCATTTAATAAAATAATTAGAATTGTAATATTATATCTACCTGCAAAGAAAAGTCCAGGTGGGCGGAGCAAGATGGCAGAGGACTAGGAGACCTGGATTTTGTCTAGTCCCAGGAATTCAGCTGGATAGGGACCAAACCATTCTGAACAACTACGAACTCAACAGGAGACCAAAGAAGAGAGTAGCAACAACTCTCTGAATGGAAAAGCGACCACTTTCTGGAAGGTAGGACGTGCGGAGAAGTGAATCCGAGGCGATATTCGGGAGGATAGACGGCGGGGGAGGGGGCCCATGTCGGCCGCTTCTGGCAAGTGCTAGAGCCGCGGAGCACAAAATCAGACCTTTTAGAAGCCGGCTCCGCTGAGGGATGTGGCTCCAGTGACTAAGTGGGGGGTGGAACCCTGGCGGGACAGTGTGGTCTCAGGACCCTCGGGGTCACAGAAAGACCGGGGGTGCCTGAGGGCGGCAGAGCTCCCAGGGATCAGAGTGAGGAAGCCGGCTGCAGAGACGGAGCCGAGGCGCGGGCTCTCAGCTCGGGGTGGCCATAAACCGTGATCCGCGGCCCAGTCGGGCCACTGCTCCTGCAGCAGGGACCCAACAAGCGGCAGATCCGGGGAGACTCCCCTTCCTCCCCCGGGAGGAGCGGCGCAGGAGCGCACCGCAGGGATCTGCTCGGTTTGGAGACTCCACACGGGGTCGGGTGCCAGCGATAGAAACGCTCGGTCACAGGCCGGGTGAGCACGGAGTGCGGCCGGAGACCGGGGACATGGGAGTGACTGCTTTTCTCTGGGGGCGCACTGAGGAGCGGGGCCCCAAGTTCTCGGCTCCTCCGGGCGGAGATTGGGAGGCCGCCCATTTTCACTCTTGTCCTCCAACGCTGTACGGAAAGCTTGCAGGGAAAAAAGCTCCCAAGAGCAAACCCAAGCAGATTATTTAGCCCAGACCCGGCAAGCGTGGGGCAATTCCGCCTCCAGCAAAGACATTTGGGAACCACGGCAACAGGCCCCTCCCCCAGAAGATCAGCAAGAACAGCCAACCAAGACCAAGTTTACCGATCAATGAGAACGGCAGAACTCCAGCGCTAGGGAAATACTGCACATAGAATTCATGGCTTTTTTTACCATGATTCTTTAGTTTATCAAAGTTATTTTTTTGTCTTTTTTTAAAATTTTTCTTTTTCCCTTTTTCAACCAACATCTTAACACTCCCTTTTTTAAAAAACATTTTTATTTTTCATTCTTAGAGTCATATTCTATCCCTTCATAGTAGTTACCCTTATTTTTGGCATATATATATATATATATATATATATATATATATATATAAATTGTTCTCTTTTTAAAATTTTGAGATACAGTTTCTTCTAACAGATCAAAATATACCCTAAATCTCTAGTGTATGGCTTTGTTCTAGTCTCCTGCCTGATCACATTCCCTCTCTTTTTTCTTTTCTTTTTTTTTTAAATCCTCTTCTTTCTTTTTTCAAACAACTTCTTATTTTATCAATTCCTTTTATAAAATTTTTTATAATTTTCATCTTTACAGTCATATTCTATCTCTTCATTTTATTAACCCTTATTTTTGTACATATATGTTTTTCTTTCTTTAATATTTTGGGAGGCACTTTCTTCTAACAGACCAAAATACAGCCAAAATCTAGTGTTTGGCACCAATCTAAGCACCAGACTGATCATATTTGATCACATTTTTTTTTTGTTTTGTTCTGTTTTTGTTTGATTTATCTTTTTCTTTTTTCTTTCTTTCTCTTTCTTTTCCCCTAGTTTTAGGTCTTTTCTGATTTGTTTAGAGTATATTTTATGGGGACGTTGGTACCCTGTTAGCATTTTGTTCTCTCATTCATCTATTCTCCTCTGGACAAAATGACAAGACAGAAAAAATCACCTCAACAAAAGAACAAGAGGCAGTACGAACTGCCAGGGACATACTCAATACGGACATTAGTACGATGTCGGAACTAGAGTTCTGAATGATGATTTTAAAGATACTAGCAGGGCTTGAAAAAAACAGGGAAGTTATTAGAGAAACCCTTTCTGGAGAAATAAAAGTTCTAAAACCTAACCAAGTCAAAATCACAAAGGCTATTAATGAAGTGCAATAAAAACTGGGGGCGTTAACTGCTAGGATAAATGAGGCAGAAGAGAGAATTAGTGATATAGAAGACCAAATTATGGAAAATAAAGAAGCTGAGAAAAAGAGAGATAAATAACTACAGGATCACGAGGGCAGAATTCGATAGATAAGTGATACCATAAGACGAAACAACATTAGAATAATTGGGATCCCAGAAGAAGAAGAATGAGAGAGGGGGCAGAAGGTATATTGGAGCAAATTATAGTGGAGAACTTCCCTAATTTGGGGAAGGAAACAGGTATCAAAATCCAGGAGGCACAGAGAACCCCCCTCAAAATCAGTAAAAATAGGCCAACACCTCGACATTTAATAGTAAAACTCACAAGTCTCAGAGACAAAGAGAAAATCTTGAAAGCAGCTCAGGACAAGAGGTCTGTAACCTACAATGGTAGAAACATTAGATGGGCAACAGACCTAACCACAGAGACCTGGCAGGCCAGAAAGGACTGGCATGATATCTTCAGAGCACTAAACGAGAAAAATATGCAGCCAAGAATACTATATCCAGCTAGGCTGTCATTGAAAATAGAAGGGGAGATAAAATGCTTCCAGGACAAACAAAAACTAAAGGAATTTGCAAACACAAAACCAGCCCTACAAGAAATATTGAATGGGGTCCTCTAAGCAAAGAGAGAGCTTAAAAGCAACATAGACCAGAAAGGAACACAGACAATATACAGTAACAGTCACCTTACAGGCAATACAATGGCACTAAATTCATATCTTTCAATAGTTACTCTGAATGTAAATGGGCTAAATGCCCCAATCAAAAGACACAGCCTATCAGATTGGATAAAAAGACAAGACCCATCGATATGCTCTCTGCAAGAGACTCATTTTAGACCCAAAGACACCCCCAGATTGAAAGTGAAGGGGTGGAAAACCATTTACCATGCTAATGGACACCAAAAGAAAGCTGGGGTGGCAATCCTTATATCAGACAAATTAGATTTTAAGCCAAAGACTGTAATAAGAGATGAGCAAGGACACTATATCCTACTTAAAGGCTTTATCCAACAAGAAGATCTAACAATTGTAAATATCTATGCCCCTAACGTGGGAGCAGCCAATTATATAAGGCAATTAATAACAAAAGCAAAAAAACACATTGACAACAATACAATAATAGTGAGGGACTTTAACATGACCCTGACTGAAATGGACAGATCATCTAAGCAAAAGATCAACAAGGAAATAAAGACTTTAAATGACACACTGGACCAAATGGACTTCACATATATATTCAGAACATTCCATCCCAAAGCAACAGAATACACATTCTTCTCAATGGAACATTGTCCAGAATAGATCACATCCTAGGTCACAAATCAGGTCTCAACCGGTACCAAAAGATTGGGATCGTTCCCTGCATATTTTCAGACCACAATGCTTTGAAACTAGAACTCAATCACAAGAGGAAAGTCGGAAAGAACTCAAATACATGGAGGCTAAAGAGCATCCTACTAAAGAATGAATGGGTCAACCAGGAAATTAAAGACGAATTTAAAAAATTCATGGAAACCAATGAAAATGAAAACACAACTGTTCAAAATCTTTGGGATACAGCAAAGGCAGTCCTGAGAGGAAAGTATATAGCAATACAAGCCTTTCTCAAGAAACAAGAAAGGTCTCAAATACACAACCTAACCCTACACCTAAAGGGGCTGGAGAAAGAATAGCAAATAAAGCCTATACTCAGCAGGAGAAGAGAAATAATAAAGATCAGAGAAGAAATCAATGAAATAGAAACCAAAAGAACAGTAAAACAGATCAACGAAACTAGGAGCTGGTTCTTTGAAAGAATTAACAAGATTGATAAACCCTTGGCCACACTTATCAAAAAGAAAAGAGAAATGACCCAAATCAACAAAATCATGAATGAAAGAGGAGAGATCACAACCAACACCAAAGAAATACAAACAATTATAAGAACATATTATGAGCAACTCTATGCCAGCAAATTAGATAATCTGGAAGAAATGGGTGCATTCCTAGAGATGTATCAACTACCAAACTGCACAAGGAAGACATAGAAAACCTGAACAGACCTATACCCACTAAGGAAATTGAAGCAATTATCAAAAATCTCCCAATAAACAAAAGCCCAGGGCCAGATGGCTTCCCAGGGGAATTTTATCAGACATTTAAAGAAGAATTAATACCTATTCTTCTGAAACTGTTCCAAAAAATATAAATGGAAGGAAAACTTCCAAATTCGTTTTATGCGGCCATCATTACTTTGATCCCCAAACCAGACAAAGACCCCATCAAAAAGGAGAATTAAAGACCAATATCCTTGATGAACATGATGCAAAAATTCTCACCAAAATACTAGCCAATAGGATCCAACAGTATATTAAAAGGATTATTCATCACGACCAAGTGGGATTTATCCCTGGGCTGCAAGGTTGGTTCAACATCCGCAAATCAATAAATGTGATACAATACATTAATAAAAGAAAGAACAAGAACCATATGATCCTCTCAATAGATGCAGAAAAAGCATTTGACAAAGTACAGCATCCTATCTCGATCAACTATAGGCATAGAGGGTACATACTTCAATATCATAAAAGCCATCTATGAAAAACCCATAGCAAATATCATTCTCAATGGGGAAAAGCTGAGAACTTTCCCCCTAAGATCAGGAATGCGGCAGGGATGTCCACTATCACCACTGCTATTCAACAGAGTTTTAGAAGTCCTAGCCACAGCAATCAGACAACGAAAAGATATCAAAGGCATCCAAATCGGCAGAGAGGAAGTCAACCTCTCACTCTTTGCAGATATTATGATACTTTCTGTGGAAAACCCAAAAGACTCCACCCCAAAACTGCTAGAACTCATACAGGAATTCCGTAAAGTGGCAGGATATAAAATTAATGCACAGTAATCAGTGGCATTCCTATGCACCACCACCAAGACAGAAGAAGGGGAAATTAAGGAGTCAATCCCATTTACAATTGCACCCAATACCATAAGATACCTAGGAATAAATCTAACCAAAGAGGCAAAGGATCTGTACTCAGAAAACTATAAAATACTCAGGAAAGAAATTGAGGAAAACACAAAGAAATGGAAAAACGTTCCATGCTCATGGATTGGGAGAACAAACATTGTGAAGATGTCAATGCTACCTAGAGCAATCTACACGTTCAATGCAATCCCCATCCAAATACCATCCACTTTTTTCAAAGAAATGGAACAAATAATCCTAAAATTTGTATGGAACCAGAAAAGACCCTGAATAGCCAGAGGAATTTTGAAAAAGAAAAGCAAAGCTGGCGGCATCACAATTCCGGACTTCCAGCTCTATTACAAAGCTGTCATCATCCAGACAGTATGGTACTGGCACAAAAACAGACACATAGATCAATGGAACAGAATCGAGAGCCCAGAAATGGACCCTCAACTCTATGGTCAACTCATCTTTGACAAAGCAGGAAAGAATGTCCGACGGAAAAAAGTCTCTGCAACAAATGCTGTTGGGAAAATTGGATAGCCATATGCAGAAGAATGAAACTGGACCATTTCCTTACACCACACACAAAAATAGACTTAAAATGTTTGAAAGACCTAAATGTGAGACGGAGTCCATCAACATCCTAAAGGGGAACACCGGCAGCAACCTCTTTGACCTCAGCCACAGCAACTTCTTCCTAGAAACATTGCCAAAGGCAAGGGAAGCAAGGGCAAAAATGAACTCTTGGGACCTTATCAAGATAAAAAGCTTTTGCACAGCAAAAGAAACAGTCCACAAAATCAAAAGACAACTGACAGAATGGGAGAAGATATTTGCAAATGACATATCAGATAAAGGGCTAGTATCCAAAATCGATAAAGAACTTCTTAAACTCAACACCAAAAGAACAAATGATCCAGTCAAGAAATGGGCAGAAGACATGAACAGACATTTTTCCAAAGAAGACATCCAAATAGCCAACGACACATGAAAAAGTGCACAACATCACTCGGCATCAGGGAAATCCAAATCAAAACATCCATGAGATACCACCTCACACCCATCAGAATGGCTAAAATTAACAAGTCAGGAAATGACAGATGTTGGCGGGGATGCAGAGAAAGGGGAACCCTCCTCCACTGTTGGTGGGAATGCAAGCCGGTGCAGCCACTCTGGAAAACAGTATGGATGTTCTTCAAAAAGTTGAAAATAGAGCTACCATATGATCCAGCAATTGCACTACTGGGTATTTACCCCGAAGATACAAATGTAGGGATCCGAAGGGGTACGTGCACCCCAATGTTTATAGCAGCAATGTCCACAACAGCCAAACTGTGGAAAGAGCCAAGATGTCCATCGACAGATGAATGGATAAAGAAGAAGTGGTATATATACACAATGGAATATTATGCAGCCATCAAAAAGAATGAAATCTTGCCATTTGCAACGACGTGGATGGAACTGGAGGGTATTATGCTAAGCGAAATAAGTCAATCAGAGAAAGACATGTATCATATGACCTCACTGATATGAGGAATTCTTAATCTCAGGAAGCAAACTGAGGGTTGCTGGAGTGGTGAGGGGTGGGAGGGACGGGGTGGCTGGGTGATAGACATTGGGGAGGGTATGTGCTATGGTGAGCGCTGTGAATTGTGCAAGACTGTTGAATCACAGATCTGTACTTCTGAAGCAAATAATACATTATATGTCAAAAAAAAAAAGAAGAAGAAGATAGCAGGAGGGGAACAATGAATGGGGGAAATAGGAGGGGGAGACAAACCATGAGACAGTCTGGACTCTGAAAAACAAACGGAGGGTTCTAGAGGGGAGGCGGGTGGGGGGATGGGTTAGCCTGGTGATGGGTATTAAAGAGGGCACGTTCTGCATGGAGCACTGGGTGTTATGCACAAAAAATGAATCATGGAACACTACATCAAATCTAATGATGTAATGTATGGTGATTAATATAACATAATTTAAAAAAAAAAAGAAAGAAAAGTCCAGACCCAGACATACTGGTGAATCCTATTGAATGAATAATGTCCATTTTTATACAAAGTGTTTTGAAAATGGCAAATAGAACCCTCCCCCAATTAACTAATGGAGCTATAATAATGATAGCAACTAACACTACATGGACATTCCAAGAAAAGAAATGCGCAATCCAAAATCTCTTATGATTTAGAAATATAACAACCCAGTTGCTCTGTAATGCAATTCCGAAGAGTTTAACTAAGAGAAACGAAAACAGTTATCCCCAAAAGAATTGTACTTGATGTTAATAACTGATTTACTCACAATAACCAGAAACTAGAAATAAAAATAAGCTTAACAGATGATGGATAGGGCGCCTGGGTGGCTCAGTCGTTAAGCGTCTGCCTTCGGCTCAGGTCATGATCCCGGGGTCCTGGGATCGAGTCCCACAACGGGCTCCCTGCTCGGTGGGGAGCCTGCTTCTCCCTCTCCCACTCCCCCTGCTTGTGTTCCTGCTCTCGCTATCTCTGTCTGTGTCAAAATAAAATCTTTAAAAAAAAAAAAAAAAACAGCTGATGGATAAACAATGTTTATACAATGGAATACTACTTAGCCATAAAAATAAACTGAAAGATATACTCAAACTGAAGATAAACTCAAGAAAATAAATTCCTCTTATAGATATTATATTTAGTAAACGAAGTCACATATAAAATAATGCATCGAGTTTAATTCTGTTAATATCAAGTTCTCTAACAGCCAAAACTAATCTATGCTGATAGAAACCAGACCAGTGGTTATACGGGGTGGGGTTGGGGAGATGGAATGCAAAGGTGTGAAGAAAGCTTTGCAGGGAGAAGAAAATTTGGGGGTGGTTGTTACATGGACATATATATTTGTCAACACTGAACTGTACACTTAAACCTATGCACATTGTCATATATTTTGTATGCACAGTTTATAGTAAAAGTTGTGGAAAACAGAGAAAATAGGTGGAATAGTTACAAAACAAGGAGAAATGAAATAACTGTATATATTTTAAATACAACAAGGTAACTCTGAAGAAAATGGAATATTGATTTTAAAACAGAAAGAATATCCTAAACAAATATGTAAAATTAAATTCTCTGTATAAAATATTATTAATGTCCATTAATATCGAGATTTTATTGAGATTTTCATCAAAAGTGAAAATTTAAATATTAGACAAAAATAGTATGTATGTCTGGAGAAAGATGAGTAGAGTTAAAATCTTAGAATCTTGTTTTCTGGAAACAAATCTTGTTTTCTAGAAAGGCTTTGTTTCGGTTTTTACCTTTATTAAGTTAAATATTCATGAAAAATATTTCAACAGTAGTCACCAAAAACAAATAATAATAATAAAAGAAAGAGAAAATAGGGAACTTAAATTTCAAATCATAGAGGAAAAACATGAAAAATAAAATAAGCAAACAAAATGAAAAGGTCATATATGAAAAATAATTATAATTGTAACTGATACTCATATAGTGATTCCTACAACCAGGGCTGGTTTAACCACTTTATATATATTAACTAACTAAATCCTCACCACAGCTTTATGGCTTTATGACTATCCTCATTTTACAGAGTAGGAAAGTGTGACACATAATTTCATAAAGCTACTAAGTGGCAGATTCAAAACTAGGCACCTTGGTTACAAAACCCATTCTTGAAACCAATATCTTATTCTTCCCCAAAAAGTAGGGCAGAGAAAATTAAAAAGAGATGGAATGAAAGGAATTCCAAAATAATGACAATTATAATAACTGTATAATTGTGTGTGATAATGACAATTGGTAAAAATATAGATTTTCAAGGGAATTTCAAAAGCTACCTCTCTATCCCATTGTGAGTGGTACATGTACAGTATGGAAAAGCTGAAAGCACAATGAAGGAATAAGATACATAAAGAAAACAGAAGCCAAAGTAAATATTAGATAGCTATATTTATATAAAAGTGCAAAACATATTGAGGACAGACAGGATCACTACATAATAATAATGAGTCTATTCACCCGGAGGCTATAGGAGGTTTGCAAACTTGTATGCATCTTATGAAATAGGCCCATAAACACCAAAATGAATAAAACTGCTTTTGAGGTTCAGCCCATGCTAATGGTCAATAAATGATGAAGTAATTCAGATAGAAACTTGAGCCCCACCTTAAGAAAATTTATGTTGTTGAATATTTTGATATGTTTTAATATTAATTGTATGTAGAAATTCTCGTCTTTTTTTAAAATATGGTGATGGACATTTTTGCCAATAAGGTATTTCCTCATTATCATTATTTTTGCCTTAAGTTATATTTATAAGGAGGGACTACTGACTTAGAAGTCGTACACAGTGCTCAAGGTTCTAATATATATCATTTATATTGTTAAATTTGCCTCCTGAAAAATCATACTTACATTCAAATATTGACATATGAGAATTCTTTCGGTATTTTCATTTTTAAAAAGGCTTTCACATAGATAAAATGTAGTGAATGTATATTATTTTAAATTGAATTTGAATTCTAGGTCATTTATATAAGATTTTTTTCTTTCTTGTCATTTATATATCTTGTTTGGAGGCTCTTTTCATGTTTTGCCCAATTTTCTGAAGTTGTAAGAACTTCCATATATTAAAGATATTAAAATTTATATTTTGTAAATATTAAATTTTCTGATAACTTGTTTTTTTATAGACAAACTGTTTTGTTATTAAGAAGTTTAGATGTTTGATGTACTCAAATCTATCAGTTTTTTCTTTTAGGATTTTTTTTTTACTTTGTCACGTTGAAAAAACTTTTACCATTGAGAGATTATATAGTGATTTCCATGTACTTCTATGCATGGAAATTAAATATATGCCTAAGTAGCTCATATTTCAGTAAAAAAAAAATCACAATAAAAATTATAATTAGAATTGAGTAAAATAAAATTATACTGAGGAAAATAAATTACAAGTCAAAACATGTTGAATGCTGTAATAATAGCAATAAATTGAGGGAAGTTGAGGGTCATGAATATTTATTTTAGGAGATAAATAAACCAAAAGAAAGCATAAAAGGGGCAATAAATAAACCAAAGATTAGAAACCAATGGATTAGAACATAAAGATATCACAGATATTCAAAAATTCAATAGTTGTTTTCTTCAAAGGAATAATAAAACAAACCTCTTATAAATGAACAATTAGCAGTGAAAGGGGACATAATTAGAGATAGATTTAAAATGTAATCAGAGAATACTATGAGTGACTCAATGCCATCAAATTAGAAAACTTGGATCAATGGACAAATTCTTAGAAATATATAAATTCTTATAGAATGCTCAAGAAGAAATAGCAAGCTCATTATAACCAAAGAAATATAATTAATATTAAAAATAATCTCTAGAAAAGGTCACCCAGCTTGAATGATTTTTTCCAGTGAATTCTACAAAACTCTGAAGGAAAAGATCATTCCACTTTAATTCTCTCTCCTCCAGAAAATGGTAAAAAGTGAAAATACTCTCCAACTCTTTCCATGCAACCAGCATAATCTTGAAGCCAATCTCAATTGTGATCCTATACCCAAAACTCCTTAAAAAACCTAATGCAATACTATATTAAAAAAGACCAAGTTACAAACTCCCTCTGGATGTGTCTATATTTACTTGAAACACCACTGAATTTTGCAATCAACTGACCACTACAGGTGGCCGAACTCTGCACATATGTTTCCAGGATTTCTTATCAGCTGGCTTCTGGCTGGGTTTAACCAGTGGGAAGTACTAGAGGGGAGATACGGGGGTACAAGGAAGGGGAAAGCCAGGACATTTATCCCTGGCTTTATTTTGGATGGAATTTCTAGTAGCAACTGACTCTTCTGTGGCTCTAGCCATCACTGGCTGGCCTTGCCATGACGCAGCTTTCACTGGGTATTTCCCAGCACAAGTACCTCACTGTCCCTGTCCTGATTGGCTTCTGCCTGTTCTATCATCTTTGTAACCAATTCCCTGGATTAAACTGTCTCCACAAAAGGACCAAGTAACATTTATATGAGGAATATAATCACCATGTTAAAAGATATCTATATAATCATTTTAATAATTGTAAAAATAAATTTCGCCCCCAACTCATTTTTAAAAGTCTTAGAAAACTAAAGCACTTCTATCTAATAAAAGCCTACAAAATATCACTCTTAATGGCAAAACCTTAAAAAAACTTTCTAGGGAACCTCTATTATCACCATATCTTTTCAGCCTCGTATTAGATGCACTAGATCCTAAAAATTACAAAGAAAGTAGATGTAGAGGTATAAGAATGAGGAAGAAACAGATTCTTTTGTTCACAGAATATATAATTATCTATAAAGAAAATAGAAATTAATCTTAATTATTATCAATAATAAGGATGTTTGGAAATGAAGCTGGCTAAAGAAATGTCAAACAAAATTTGTGCAAGACAGGAATGGAAAAAAAAACAAGGTAATTCTATTAAGGGACATTATAAAACAACCTAAATAAAGATATATATAGACATATATATATATATATATATATAGATATAGGTATACTCATGAATTGGAAACCTCAGCATTATATTTAATTCTTCCTCAAATTGATCTATAGATTTAATGATATTTTGATCTAAATTTCAGTGAGTTTTTTTTAAGATTTCTTATTTATTTATTTGAGGGAGAGAATGAGATAGAGAGAGAACATGAGAGGGGGGAGGGTCAGAGGGAGAAGCGGACTCCCCGCTGAGCAGGGAGTCCGATGTGGGACTCGATCCCGGGACTCCAGGATCATGACCTGAGCCGAAGGCAGTCGCTTAACCAACTGACCACCCAGGCGCCCTTGATCTAAATTTCAAAAGAACATTATATGGGACTTTATAAGTTGATTCTTAAATTTATACAGGGCGCTCAGAGGCCAAAATTTGCCAAGAAATTTCTAACAAAGAAAAAGATGTGTATACGTGTGTAGGGTTGCTTTACCAGGTATCAAGACCTGTTATTAAGCAGTAGACAGTGTGGTATTGGCTCAGGGATAGAAAAACTGATCAATGGAGCAACATAGGGAACTTAGAAATAGATCCATCCAACCATGAAAACTGAAGTCCCTTTTCACACCGACTTTGCAATAAAATAGGTCATTTAGTTCAAGCTTATATTCTGCGGGATTCTATGTCAGTAACTGGGCATTCTCTAAACCCTCTCAGGATGGTTCTTGCAGATGAACCGAGAGTATAAAAGGAAAATCCATATCCTGCTTAAGTGTCAGTTCTGGTAAGAATGAATTACTGGCCCTCTAGGATAGAAGGGGTCCGATGTAACTGATTTTACCCGAAGTGGCTGGCTAATCTCCTTGTATTATGATACCATATTGAGAGCTCAGGTTTGGTCTCTGCTGCTGGCAGGGTTGGATATTTAAGAACAGCAAAAGGCAGCTGAGCCTGAATGAGGAAGAGCCTTGGTGAAAAAGAGTCACTGGGCTCATGCATAGCCTCATTCCTATCATCTTTTCTTCTCCATTTATAGGCCAACTGTGTAGGGACAGAAGATGGCCAAGGACAGCCTGCCTGATATTTACCTCCAAACTCAAGCTATCTAGCTGTTGAGTGCTTCCTTTTCTGGTAGGTTTTGATCTCATGGGCCCATCGCGTGTCTCTTTTCCTCTTCTTTGTTTCCAATTTTTCAGTGTGGTTCCTTACCAATCAGCCAAGTCATTGCTACAGATCACTCATTCGGTATCTTCTCGCTCCAGATCGCTTCTCTCCATACCAAAGTGATGACCACCAAGTCTACTGCTTGTAGCTCTGCAAATAGATTTTTCACCATGGTTCTTGGAGGTCATCCCTGATTAGGGCTGTAGTGCATCCATTCTCTGCACCAACATATTGAACTAAGTCATTTTTGAAGCAAGGCTTTTCTTTTTTCTTTTTTTTGGGAATACTCCAGGAGGCCATGGTTGTGCAATGGGGGAAAGCCATCAATGCAACAGATGTTGGTGATATGGGTGTTTGAGGCATCTGTTCTTTTCATTTTGGGGGCCATTTGGACCTGCTAATGACAAATTCCGAACGTATAATTTTTATTGTATGATGGATTATGACGGCATTTGTCCAACCTTATAACTTGGTAAATCTGAGCATATCAAGCTTATCATGTACAGTAGGGTTCTTTTTTTAGTCAACTGATGTCCCATGATTAGGCATTCACTGTCTACTAGGGCCAGGGAGCATGCCAGGAGCTGCTTCTCAAACATAGGTGGTATCTTGCTTCAGAACCCTAGTGTTCTCTACAGTGACTTACCTATTAGAGTTAGCTAGAGGCTTTACATAGTACCTTATTTACCACAGATACTTCTAGCACCATTGGATCCGCAAGTCATATCATCTGAACCTGAGGCAAAGTTCTCTCTTGCTCTGTACAATTAAAACTGACAGCATTTTGAGTCACTCAATACATAGACCGAACTACTAGGTACAAATACGTTATATGCTGCTTCCCAAATCCAAAGAAAACCATCAAACCTATAATGGTATCTCTTCCTCAGTGATAAAGGGTAAAGTTTCAACACCTAGCCTTTTTCCTTAGATGGGTATGAGAGCATGCCAAAAAATAATTGGAATCTTGTGAAGATTATGAAAGTGGGAGGTATCTGATTCTTGTGGGGTGTGCCCTCTGGCATATTTTCTACCTTTACAGGGCATCCATATTCTGATGATACACTCACCAGGGCATTTTAATATGATATGATCAATATAGCAGCCATGAAGATGTTTTACAGAATGACAAGATCATCAAAATGTCTGTAGAGTATATTGTGACAGAGAGCAGGAGAGTTGACATAGCCTTGGTGCACAACACTGAATGTGCACTGTTATTCGCACCATATAAAAGCAAATAGCTTTGATCCTCTTTACCTATGGATATTGAAAATAATTCACCATATCAGTTGATATTCACCATATCAAGAGCCAAAAATCCAAAGCGTCAAAATCTGTGATGATCTGTCCCATCAGCAGAGATTGGAGCTACAACTTGGTTAGGTTTACAGTAATCGACCACCGCCAGGCATAATGCATATACATATTTTTTTCACAGAGGCCATAAGGATGAATAGAATAAGAATACAATTGAGGCCTGGTGACTGGCAAGTGATCCAATCTAGAATTCAATTAATAAAAAATGCATTAAATAGCTGTTTATGGTCATGGGTAACTGGGGTTCAAGCCTTCTAGTAACTCTCTGAGGGTCCATGTACAACACACATTAGAATTATACCATGGGTTGCTCCTGAGAGGGTTTATATCCCACATTTGGGGGTTTTAGTTCTGCATAGTTGGAAAGACTCTGTGGCTTTCCTCCAAAGCTAGAAGGCTAGAGGCTACAAAGCAGATACCTCAGCAAGGTTTTTGTGCGGGAGGCTGGCAACATGCTGTGCCAGGATGAAGCTGGTAGAGCTTCATGGAGATCATGTAGACTGCCTGACAGTGACATGGTAAGTTACAGTCACTTGCAATACCGAGAAATGTATACAAGTGTTTTTTTAGTATGACAGCTCCACAGGATCTTAGGCCACCACATTGCACAGATGCATTGAAGAGGATTACATTTCCCTGCCCTTTCTGAAGTGAGGCAAATCTATTTGATTGGCTTTGGCCAGTGAAATGTGAGGGAGAGTTATGGGCATCACTTCTGAATGGGAACTTGGAGCCAGTATGCTGGTAGCTGTGTTTGCTTCCCATTGCCATGGTGATAGTTTAAGTATTGATGCGAACGAAGTCTATCCATGAGCACACTTCCTGCTCCAACTAATCTGTGTTGGTCATCCTGTGAGAAGAAATGAAGCTTTGGTTGTGTTAAGCCACTGACATTTTGAGGTTACGTGAAATCTTAATACAGCTTAAGATTGGCAAACTATGGCCCACAGGCTAAAGCTGGCCCACTGCCTGTTTTACTTAATAAAGTTTTATTGGTACTCAGCCACATCCATTTATACATGTATCATCTCTTGTTACTTTAATGCTATGATGGCAGAATTGAGAATATCCCTTATGCCTTCCAAAGCCTAAAATATTTACCATATATGGCCCTTGACTGAAAATGTTTATTGACCCTGGTATAACTATTCTATAATCATAAATATGAACAAAAATGTCTGAAATCCAATATAGCCCCAAATCGATTAATAATGAGAATAATTATTTGGTTTTCTAAGTCATTGAATTTTGGGATGATTCATTATGCAGCATTATTGTTGCAATAGCTAGTGGATACACCATATGATTTTAATTTTATAAAGTTCAAACATGGACAAAACTCATCTATGGCATTTGAAGTTAGGGTAGTGGTAACCCTTTGGAGGTTGTGACTAAAGGAGGACACAAAGGTTTCTTGACTGCTACTAAGTTCCGGTTCCTGATTTATGTGTAAGTTCCATGGCAGTGTTCAGTTTTTGAAAATTCATCAAGTTGTTTACTGATGATTTTTTAGTTTTCCTTATACATGTTATACTTCAAAAAAGTTAAAAAGAGGAGTGAGCAACGTTTACATGTATTTATACCGAATGACATCAAGATACTTTGTTAAGAGGAAAAGTATTCTATAGAATGGTCAGTATGAATGGTTTGCAACCATTTGTATAAAACCCAAAAGGTACATATGTACACATAACTTTGGTGTATAAACAAAATATATGTGGAATGATAAAGGTACTTGCCTCTAGAGAGGCTAATTGGGAGGTAGAAGTGACAATGAACCTAATTTTTCACTGTGTAACCACCCCCCTTTTTTTTAATGTTTTAAATTTTTACCATGTACATATGACTTTTTAAAAGCCTAAAAATATCAAAACTAAAATCATAATATATATAATGCCATTACATAGTCCCTTCTATTACACGTTCAGTAATTTCTAATCCTTATTACTACTATTACTTAAAGAACAATGCAATTAACATCATTGTTTATAAATCTTTACTTCTTGGACGATTTCTTCAACATAAATTTCTAAAACAGAAGATGACTGGGTCCAGCAATAAATGACACAGTTAGATACTCCTGAAACTTGAGTGAGTTACTGACACTGACACTTTCATCTTACAGTATCTTTTTCCATATATAGGTGAAAATAATACTTAGTATTTTAACTAAATGTTTAAAGTTTGGATAAAAACTTAGAAAGTTTTAGGACCAGATTTTATAAGATAATCAGAGTTCTTCTAATGATTTATAATAATTTCGATTCATATCATTATTTAATATTGTTTTGTAATTCTTTCTCATTGGTCTCTCATCTTGCTATTTAAAGTTAAGAGCACAAGGGCGCCTGGGTGGCTCAGTTGGTTAAGCGACTGCCTTCGGCTCAGGTCATGATCCTGGAGTCCCGGGATCGAGTCCCACATCGGGCTCCCCGCTCAGCGGGAAGTCTGCTTCTCCCTCTGACCCTTTCCCCTCTCATGCTCTCTCTCTATCTCATTCTCTCTCTCAAATAAATAAATAAAATCTTTAAAAAAAAAAAAAAAAGTTAAGAGCACAAATTCAGTATGTGTAAACCTGAAGGACGATTCTCCTGATGGAAGAATGAGTGGGGGTTATTATCTAACCACTTTTTAGTCTAAGAATCACTACATGTGATACATACGTAGATACACAAAGAGCTGTAGAAGTTTTTGGTGTGATGGGGTTTTATCTATCCTGAACTATATGTCTAAAGGGCTTATTTTCTCTTGGGTAACTCAACTTTCACAATAGATTATGCGAATTTATATGTATGTGTGTGTGTGTGTGTGTGTGTGTGTGTGTGTGTGTGTATATATATATGTTTTGCCTAAATATGATCTTCATTTCTTTATTTGCATAGAGGGAAAAGAAGACCTGATTATATCTTGTATAATTCCCATTTCTGGGAGTTTCTTTTCTGTGGGCTTCTCCCCCTTTATACAATTTTTCTTGGCAGAGAATGACACTGCTGTTATTTTACTGATCAATAATTGAGATTATAAATCTTTATTATTTTCTAGTGTTTTGCCAGTGGAGTAATTTATTGCTGCCATGCATGTGGTCAGGCCCTAAGGGGTGTCATGCAGTGTCGATATAATCAAAATATCCGGTATAAAATTCACCGCAGATTTTTTTTTTCCCTTGGGAAACAAAAATTCCCCAGATTTTAATGCACTAGCACTGTGGTTATCTTTGTTTAATGTTTAAAAAAAAGTGATTGTAAAAGCAATTAGGATAAAGAAAGCACAGCTCTTACTTCTTGTGATCATGTTTTTAAGAACTTTCACTGTAGAAGTAAAACAGAATTGAATATTTTCTTCTCTACAAATAATTATAAGCGTTCAATGCAAAGGGGATATTATCGATTCTCTAAGAAACCCCACTTAACAAAAAACTTCCTTCATGATATAGTTGGTATACAAGTAGCTAGTGTCCTTTTAACTCGAGAAACTGAGTAAAAGACATAGAATCAAGAATTTTAGGTTTCAGTGCCAATTGCCCCACGGGGAAATTCTGTGCAGATCTCCCAACGCTCACAGACCATGCTTTAGGAGAAACTGGCAGAAGTGCCTCCAACATTCTTGTGTTACCATTAAGCTTTTTCTTGTTTTTGATATGGATTCTAAAGTCATGCTTTTACATTATTCACAGGAATATTTGGTAGCAATACTTCCGTAGAAGGGTTTTGAAGACTCAAAGAAGTAAACATTGCTATGTAAAGCTTACATCCTCAGAGAAGATCTCAAATTTGGGTGTGCTTAAGTCCCCTGTGTACATAAATCAGCAAAAGAGAACAATTGAGGATTCAAAGGAGAGAAGAGATAACTAAAAGAAAATATAAATTTGTGATGAGTTCTAGTTTTCTAGAGTTTTGTAGTAAAAGTCAGGGGTCTCAGAATTTTTAAGGCATTTGTTTGCTGAGTGACGTTAAAAAGTATCGCCAGTTTTCCCCTATGAGAAATGAAGAAATTGGACAAGATGACTCTTAGGGTCCTGTCCGATATTCTATGTCTCTTGTATTATACTAACATCCCTTAAGGTTGTGCTTCACTTGCTGGGATATTTAAGTGCCTTGGTCATCTTCTTTGAGATTTTCTGTTGGCACAAACAGATTACACTGTTTGGGCTCAAAGGAGATGAGTTGGAAAAGTATGTTAGAAATTGCAGCCTGTGTGATTCCCAGTGGTTCTGTGAAATCTCACTGCAAAAGTATTCTTTGACTCAAGCCATAGCATCAAATTATAAGTGATTATTTTAGCATAAAACTTTATCTTCTGTTATACTGAGACAGATCAGCTTGGAAACTCTAAAAGAAACGCTGGTGGTGTTAAAAAGATGCTCAGGCTTGTAATTCTGGCACATTACGCACTTCTAGTAGACCGACTTCACTCAGTTATATCCCTTTAGGAATGCAGCCTATTATCATGCATTTTCAGATGTATCCAACATGGCATCCACATAAGGAGACAGTCTATTATATTAATTGGGGTAATTTCATCTGCTTTAACAAATAATCCCCAAACTTTCAGTCGTTCAACCCTGCCAAGGTTTATTTCTTGCTCAAGTAACAGTGGGATGTGGATGTCCATGGACTGCAGGAAACTTTCCACTGTGCTGTGATGGGGGGACCTACACTCTTTTCTACTTGGAGTCTCCTGCTGTCCTTCACGGCCAGAGAGTCCTCTACTTCCTGCCAATAGATAAGGGAAAAGAGTAGAGAGAAAACAAAGCATTTCTTAACCCCCTTGCGCTGGAGGTAGGAGGCACACATCATTTCTGTTCCCTTTCTGGTCATACCACAGGGGCAACTGGGAAACGCAGCCCCTGACTGTGTGGTTACTTCCCAGAGTGACTCTATACTATGGAGGGGAAGTGTGGATGACAACAGCTATATCTGACTCATCTGATATATCAATTAATATTAGGAGGCTTTTATCAAGCCTGTCTGTCCTTCAATGCTCAGGTCACTGTGTTTCTTTATTAAGTGACCACCCACACATTAGTTTTTACCAGCTTCACTAAACCATAAATGGAATTTTTGGCTGAGGCCTGTCCCAAGATTGACAACAGTGCTCCTCCGTTTATGACTTGAATGACTCTCATTACATACATTACGAAAATAGGAAGGCATGCCAGAAGCAAAGTGGTTATTACACAAAGCAGTCCTGGATGAATTTATATGAGGATAATCTTCCTGAGGAGATTATCTCCTTTTTTGATGATTAACTCAAAGTTCCTGTTCCAAAAATGGACAGAAGAGCACTATTCGTGTCATTAGGAGACCTGGTACTAAACTCTTCCCTCCCTTGACCTCCGTTTTCTTACTGCAAATAGAGTTTGCAAGTTTCCTTTATACTCTAAAATCTCTCTAGAGTTTGACAGGCACCTATAATATTGCTTGCATACCTTAGGTCTTAGAATTTCTGCTCTTGTCTTGTGGTCATTCACACTGATGTTTTTATTCACACTGACTCTGCTCATGTCTGACTCTTTTTTTCACCAGTGTGATCTGTCAACCACTTCCCAGCCCCCAGCAGCTCTGTTGCAGAGTTTTTAATCATGAAACATCCTTTCCTGCCACTATTTCAGTATCTGGAATCTGGTCTATATGCTCAAACTCATCATCAGTTTCTTGAAGCTTTATGTTCAAGCTTAATGATAACTGAGCTACTTAACCCTTTAAAGTATATTCCCCAGGTAAATATCAATCTTTTCTCTTCGAATCTAATTTAATGCCCATGAACGTGATCCATTTGATGGGACCATCTGTTTTTTTCTTCTGCCAAAGACATTCTGCACATTTTGGCGCTTCTCTATGTGTACTCAACAACTCATGCCAAGTACAGTTGGAATGCTTCATGAGTCCAAACTCTAAAAACAACTGAACCCAGCAGTGTTCATCTGAAACTGATTGTTGATTTGTGATGAGTCAAGTAGCACTGGCCTGTACATTGTAAGGTCTGGAAGAACAGAAAGATGAGTTAATGTGATAACTATCCCTGGTTGATAATGTAGAAGTTATGTAAATTTCTAGAATAGTGACATTTATGAGATTTTAGTCCCAGAGGTCTATGCCTCAATTTTGGGATTTACAACTTCCATCCCCATAAGCACCACTGTGATCTCTTTTGTACACATAACCCTGTGCACACCAAGACACAGCTGTTTGGTTCAGAAGAGGGTGTCTGACTCATGCTGACTGAAGCTCAACCCTTTCAGGAGGTTGGTGTATTGAGAACCCAGATGGTGTCTATAAGAAAAACAGCTTGGATGTTACAGGTCATCATGACCCTTGCCATATAGACTAGACAAAGAAAGGTAGCCTGTCTTTAATAAGGGGTAGGGGGAAGAAGGGGGATAAGGAAAAACAGAGAAGAACAGAAATACAGATAAGAAGACAGAGTTCAATATCATTTGTGCTTCTGGTTTTTCCCGAGTGCAACCATATTCCTCTGCTTAAATCCCATGAAATATTAGGCTATTTTTAAAGACACCCCCCCTTTTTTTGCATAAGCAAGTCATGTCACTTGCAAACTAAATATTAATGTGTATCAATAGAAAAAAATAAAATTTAGTATCCTTCCAGTCAACATGAGCCTTGAATCATATATCAGTTATTAGCAAAAAATTCAGATTTAAAAATAAAATTTGAGTCATCTGGAGGTTTTCTCTTTATTTAGGATCAATTATTCAAATTATGACAGTTTTCATAATTTACTTGTTATCTAAACAGTATGTATTTCCCATATGTCCAGATTCTGGAGGGTTAATCATGGAAAATAGTTACATCTTTAAGCTGGACTTTTAATATCTCATTGGGTGAAAGATTGGGATGCAATGGATTTTTTCATGTTTCAACATTAAACTTTCTTAACAGAATCTTACAAGTCTTACAAGTTACCCCTACTCAATATACTCATTATAGTTCTCATTTGTATAAGAGAAAACCCAACCATGGAAGTCAGCATGAAATACAAAGAATGTTTTGAGAAATAAGCTTAAGATAAAGCTTATTTTTAATGCCAGTATTCAATTTGTTCAGAATGTAGAAAAGAATGAGTTAGCCAAAGAGGCAAGCATTATTCCTGATTTCTATCATCAAAAATTCACATTACATTTAAAAGACAAAGTCTTTTAACACTTTATTAGTTACATATATAACATATCTTAAAAGAAAATTAAAGCACTACCAGAGTCTTGGTATTAGCATTTAGGAAGAGTGAACTTCAAACTGGGGTAAATGTGGCTTATGCATTTTGATTAATTCTCGGTAATGATTTTATAAACATTGATATATATGTTCAGATTTTAGTGAACCTGTTAATATTACATTTTTCTTCAGCTTCTTGTTCCATTAAATTTGCCTTGCTTTAAGTTGTAGAGCTCTTTTAGGGAACATAGCCTTTTCCAAGTAGGTTAAGCCAGGAACCCATCCATTGAGGTGGCAGTGTGATGCAATGAAGTGTCTTTATCTTCTGATATGGAGCTCTGTGTTAGAATTCCAGATTCGGAAATTACTAAATGCTTGTCTTTCGGAATGTCATTTCACTGCTCCAAATCTTATTTTGTTCATCTCTAATATGATGATAATAAAATTTGACTTGAAATGTGATCGCAGAATTAAAGGCAAGGGCAAAAAACACTAGATATGGAGTTGTTAGTAAATAAACTGTTGCAATTGTTATTTACTGGTGTGCTCAACCAGAGTAGGAATTCTCTTTTGGCCCCCACAAAAGTTTTCATAAATGAATTGGGTCCTTCCATTCTGATATCTAAGAGGATTACTCCAGGGCAAATGGAAGAAAAGTTTTTCTCCTTTTCCAGGTATTTCCATGGAATCAGTGATTTGCATATGAGCAGAGATCTTGTTGTGGCTACCATCCACTGTGAGAGCAGAGGATGCGGCGATGGAACCATTCCTAAAGCTGTGACATTACAGAAGGTTTAATAAAAAAGGCTCCCATCCTCTGGTTTCCTATAGAGACTTGCTGAAAAATCACCCGAATACTTGGTTTTCTTTTAATAACATGCTGCCAGCAGGACTGAATTCTTCAATTTGTTATCTGTCTTGACCTTCTATTACTACATATATATTAATGAGAAAATGTCTTAGTCCATTCAGGCTGCTATAACCAGAATACCATAGACTGCATGGCTCATAAGCAACAGAAATTTATTTCGCACAGTTCTGGAGGCTGGGAAGTCCAAGATCAAGGCTCTGGCAGATTTGTGTGTGAGGACAGCCCACTTCCTGTTTCAAAGATGGCAGTCTTTTCACTGGGTCCTCACATGGTAGAAGGGGTAAAGGAGATCTGTGGTGCCCCTTTTATAATAATGGCACTAATCCCATTCAGGAGGGCTCTGTTCTGCTAATATCTCCCAAAGGCCCCACCTCCTACTACCATCACCTTGGACTTTAGAATTTTAACATACGAATTTTGAGAGGACACAAACATTCAGTCTATTGTAGGAAGGCAACAAGATAGAAGTTGTTAGCTTCCCCCCCTCTAGAAGACTGATCTAAAAAACATTGTATTTCTATTTGGTCAAACAATCAGAAAGTAGAAAAACACATACACAATTTTAAAGGAGATTTGCCTATTCTCCACTTTTTTCTTACCAAAAAAGTGATGTTAAAAAGTACATTCCAAGTTGATGAATGAAAATAGCCTTTGAATGATGGATTAGAAAATGTATTGCATTCCTTCTGTAAAAAGTCTCATGGTAGAAAATAAATTTGCTCAATACCAAGGTTTTCAATTACTATCAAATAAAACATTTGAGTCATGTCTTTCACTATTAAAGTCAAGAAAGGCATGAGTGTCCTGTTTGTTGTTATTCATGGAGAGTTCAGCAGATTCACGATGGCTGGCTTTATTCAAATTTATCAGTGAGCATTCAAAAACAATTTGGAAAACAAATTTTCTATTTCTTGCTATACAGATCAGTACAAACAAACCACCATGATTATTAAAGGCTCAAACACTCATTATAAATATCTATTCCAGCCATGTTTTAATTTTACTATTCCTTAGAGAGTTTTAACCCTTATTTTGCTTACTAAGAACATGTCAGTCTAGATCAGTGACCAGCATATAGTAGGAACTCAAAACTATTTCTTGAGTTAAATTTATTTGTATTCTAGAAATGCGTATTTCAACCTTCAGTATTTGAAAACATATGTTTTATCTCTACAAAATTTATCAATTAGTTCAGTTAAGATTGTTTATTTGCCTGTTTCACTAGGTTCCAAT
The DNA here is from genome assembly GCF_009762305.2 of Zalophus californianus. Classification (NCBI taxonomy): domain Eukaryota; kingdom Metazoa; phylum Chordata; class Mammalia; order Carnivora; family Otariidae; genus Zalophus; species Zalophus californianus. The sequence continues at coordinate 130,673,222 of NC_045603.1, forward strand.
CAAAAGGGCAGTGCACAAAGTTAGATGTAACCAAGACAGAGACAGAATGAATGGATTTGCCTATTATTTCTCAAGTAATATACACCAGCGTAAAACACCATGAAACTTTCTTTTTTCTATTAATTTATCAAATTTTATATTAGGTGAATTATTTACTGGACTTTTAAAAATTCATCTTTACCAAGTTGCACAATTGTAGGATGTATCTACCACTCATTTCTTCCTCTTATACCCTACCAACTGCTTTCCTACTTTGCTGTACTTTTTCCTTTTTTCTTTTTTCTTTCTTTTACTTACACAACATTAGGTCATGTTTAATTTAGTTTAAAAAAACCCTCTCTCCTCCAGCAGTTTAAAGATCTTGAGGATATTAATATGCTTCACTGAAACTTGCCAATAGTTGACTTAGTTGCCATTAGAAATTCAGTAGTGTCTTGTTATAACAATGCAGAGGCATGAAACGAAATAGTTAAAAGAATTTTATCATGATGAGAGCTCTTCAAATGCATATTCACATGGCCATTTTACCTTTTGTCCCACTGCATGGAGGTTTGAGGCATTGAAAAAAATAGCAATAAGCAGCAGAGATAAATTTATGTGGTTTCCAGGTAAGAGGTACTTTGTAGAGGCACTATCCTTGGAAGTTATTCATTCTTATCAAAAGGATACAGTAGGGTAAATTGTTCCTTCCAGTACATGACAGTAGAGGTACAAATGAAACTTTGGGATGTGACCATCACAGTAAAAAAGGTGGACAGTCTAGTGAAACCACATTGCTCAGTGACCAGAAGCTGCGGTTCTTAAGTTTTACAAGTTTTATATCAACCAGTCACTATATCAAAGAATCTTGGTCCCACCATGAAAGAAACCTGTTTTTGTTTTTTTTTAATATTAGCATCTTTGTTTATCTGATTTTTGTTAATTGTCTCAATAATGGCTATGTTAATGCTGTCACACCTCGTTTACTTTTGTTCACTATTACCAGTTCCTGTTCCATAACTGGAGAATCACCATCAAGAGTCATATCAGATACTAAGGACTGAATATCCTAAACTCTATGTTGATGATGCCAACTGATCAAACGGCAAGCAAAGCCTTGAGAAAGGAGATGTAAATGGTATCACAAGAAGAATTAATTCAATGTGGGGAAATGGGGGCCATTACAGATTGATGCAGTGTACCAAAGCAAAATGTGAAAGATTAAAAGAATGATTAGGTGTCCTGACTAGAGATAATTGTGTCCTCATAGGCAGTCCAAATATCAAGAGACAGATGGATGAAGTAGGCACATTAATAGTAATAACACAGCAGTAACTATAGCAGCAGTGACTGTAAAAGCAAGAAGCCCAAAGGAATTAGGAATCTGATGCTTATAAAGACACAGAGATTCTGAGGACATTCTAGCGTAAGGAACTTTCTGGAAATCCTATGGGAAGAAGACAGCTGATAGGATGGTGACAGGCAGGACCTGAGGAGACCAGGACAAAGACTGCCTCTCCCACTTACAGTGACAGATTTTATGAACCTTCAGAATGTGTCTGTCACAGGACGTTCAATGAGAGTCACATTTATGAATTTCTTTTAAGTTCAAATTTAGTTCTTAGTAAGACTATACATGCACCACAGTGTTGATTTTTTTCTTATGTATGTCTTTGCCATGTAATACTTTTAAAATACCCATTTAGAAGTTAGAATATAAATGATTAAACTCAGATGGTTTCAACTGGTTACATGGTAATGACCTAGAAACTTGGGCAGGTACTGCTCTAGTTGATTCTTCAGGCTACATGTTAGAGCTGGAAGAGGAAGGTTTTGGGTGTAGGCCTTAATATGTCTCCTGGCTTCTGCTAGAGATACATGCACATAGAGTAGCTTTTTTGGTCTATTTTTATTTATTTATTTATTTATTTATTCATTCATTCATTCACAGCTTTGGTACTTCACAGAAGAACCACAGTACACACACACACACACACACACTCTCTCTCTCTCTCTCTTTCTCTCTCTGACCTACTTGTCTACATCAGTACACACTGAAAGCATTTCTTCTCCTTCTTCCTGTATGTTCCTCCTCACAAGAAGAAAAAAAAAATCATGCAGGATAAAATAACATAGTTTGTCAATCTCTTCCTAAATTTGGAATCAGCCCAGAAAGATCCGTGAGGAAGTTCAACTCAGTGACAGCTAATCTGCAGAAAATCCACCGCATGTGACTCCTGCACCCCCATCACTGCTGATCTCTTCATGTGCTCTTTACAATGAATCCACTGAACTTTAATTAATATGAAAAATTCAGGTTTTCATCTGATTTAAATGTGACTGACATTGTGCTGCTACTAAAAGTGACACAAAGTACAAGCACAGTGAAAATAAAGCCTGAAACCTGCCTGGTGCTGGCCACAGTTCTATTTCCCCACTGCCAAGTCACGGCTAGCAGTTGCATCATGCATGACAGGGACAATCAACAGCATTTTCCAGGAATCTTGACGCCCATACCTACAAACAGGGACACCCTTGAAAAATGTCTATACTCAGGAAAGGACGTCATTCAATATCTGTCTTTAGTTCCAAATGTCCATGTTGAAAATGAAGGAAGCTGCACAGTTACAGGTATGATTCCAAAAGGGTCAATGGGGTAAAAGGGAGGGAAATTCCTTAGAAGTGAAAACGCACACACACCTGTATCCATCCGCCCTTTGCCCCCCCACACCTTTCTCCTCATGGTCAGTGAACCGTACAGAGTAGGTACAAACGTGTTCTTGGAGAGGAGCTGTGTGACAGAGGTCACCTTCCTCTCAGATCCCAGCCACTAGCATTCTGCTTGCCATGGACCAGACTGTTGTCGTGTTCATGTATTCTGCTTACACATGTGTATGGCATACGTGCCCTGATATGGCGCAGCACCTGTCCTACAACCTGCTTCCTCCACAGAACCTAATATGCTGACATAGCAATATATGAAGACCTAAAACATTGACTGCCAGGGCAACATTAACACACTTTTTTTTTTTTTTTTACTTCAATAAAATACCTTGGGCTTTGCATTTCCAAAAACCTCAAGTCGGCTGTTAAAAAATGATTGATCCTCCAAGAAGATGTGGTATATATACACAATGGAATATTATGCAGCATCAAAAGGAATGAGATCTTGCCATTTGCAACGACGTGGATGGAACTGGAGGGTGTTATGCTGAGCGAAATAAGTCAATCAGAGAAAGACATGTATCATATGACCTCACTGATATGAGGAATCCTTAATCTCAGGAAACAAACTGAGGGTTGCTGCAGTGGTCGGGGTGGGTGGGAGGGATGGGGTGGCTGGGTGATAGACATTGGGGAGGGTATGTGCTACGGTGAGTGCTGTGAATTGTGCAAGACTGTTGAATCACAGATCTGTACTTCTGAAACAAATAATGCAACATTTTAAGAAAAAAGAAAAAGAAGAAGATAGCAGGAGGGGAAGAATGAAGGGGAGTAAGTCAGAGGGGGAGACGAACCATGAGAGACGATGGACTCTGAAAAACAAACTGAGGTTTCTGGAGGGGAGGGGGGGTGGGGGGATGGGTTAGCCTGGTGATGGGTATTGAGGAGGGCACGTACTGCGTGGAGCACTGGGTGTTATGAACAAACAATGAATCATGGAACACTACATCAAAAACTAATGATGTAATATATGGTGATTAACATAATAAAAAAATAAAAAAAAATGATTGATCCTCTCTCCCCCGCCCCCACCATGTGTGCAGTTGACCCCCTCCTCGCCAAGCCTTCTGAAAGACTTTGAGGATCAGCAACTCTGGGCCAAGAAAGAAAAGCAGAATCCTCTCATTTCCCCATGGATATGAATGAAAATTGCTGATGAAATCAAGAACAACTGAGAAGAAGACATCGGGGAAGAACCAAGGTGAGTCTATAAAGAATCCCACACGTGATGGCTCATGTATTTAAGCTGTGTCAAGGTCCCTAAAATCTTAACCATATCAAACTGAAAACGTTACCACTATCCGGACAGTTGGGCATGTCTAATTGGAGAAATAATGATTTTTTTGTTTTTATACCTCTTTGCTAGCAGGTTGGTTCAGTAATACATATGTGACATCTATTGGTTAAAAAAGAAGATTTAAAATTAGGACTTTGTTCCAGTTCTGTCTATCGGCCTTGGTCAAATTGTTCTATGTACACCTACCTCTATTTCCCAGTACCACAGATTAGGAATAGCATAGATCTCTTACTGTATAAATGTGATTATAGATCATTTGAATTCTTGTAAACTCTAATTGGAAGTGTAAAAATTCTGAGAGGGTGAATCTCATTAAAAAAAAAAAAAACACCTGAAATTCTAGTCAGTTCATCTAAAATCTGAAGCATCTCAATTTATTTTCAATATCAATTTTTTTCTTTTCCCTATAATCTTTGATAAGTAATTAAAGATACTTTTCTATATGTACATACATATATAAACATGTACACATATGTGTAAAAGTTTAAAAAATCATAGTAAAAACAGGTGGCATGGAAATAGTTTGATTTTAATGGAACCTTGTTTAAAGAAATCATTCCAGAGGGCACCTGGGTGGCTCAGTTGGTTAAACGACTGCCTTCGGCTCAGGTCATGATCCTGGAGTCCCGGGATCGAGTCTCACATCGGACTCCCTGCTCAGCGGGGAGTCTGCTTCTCCCTCTGACCCTCCCCCCTCTCATGCTCTCTCTCTCTCATTCTCTCTCTCAAGTAAAGAAATAAAATCTTAAAAAAAAAAAAAAAGAAATCATTCCAGAGACGGTAATGAAAGAGAGCTGATGTCCATCTTTGTTGTTGATTAGCTGGGGTCTTGAATTAAAAAGGGCAGATTGCTTCTGCCCATTTCTTAATTTTTTTTTTATATTTGTTTTGGTCAATTCTGTGGACATTTAAGTGTTTTTTTTCTATCAAAGCATTCAAGATCTGCAAGAACATGGGGATGGTTTGGGAGGCTGGGGTTGGTAGACAAATCTGTCTGTGTCTCCAGCATTTTTGAACATTTTACAGAGAGAGGCACTATCTGCCCTTGTTCTGGATTATCTATTAAGGATGTTTGTATGGTGAACAGCCTTGGAAAATACAGATGGTATCTCTCTCCAGAGCAAAGGGCAGGCATACTTACTGTCTCGTATAACAAAGTTAATGTCGCTTACTGGGGCAAATGTCAGGCAGGCTTATTGCCCATTATAAAAGATTCATGTTCTCTAAACTCAGGGTGGTTTTTTTCCCTATAATGCGATGCACTATGTTGCAGTTATTACCTGGCTTTTTTTGTGTTGCCTTGTAGAAATTAGGAATTGGGGAACCGGCGCAAGAAATGTGGATGTTTTGACTCTGCTATTACCATGAGTAGTAAATTTTCCTTTGTTTCTGACCCAGGAATCTTGTGTCTTATGCCAGCATCTTTGAAACTGTGTCAGGCTAATTTATTCACTTGCAAGTAAAATCCCAGATTCTATGCTATTCTTAACAGCTGGGTATTTGGCCTAGTTGGAATGCCAATTCCCTATTTGTTACTGCACCATTCCTATGAATATCAAATAACGGGAATATTTCCTTTGGAGTGATATATCAGTGAGCCTATGTTGTAGACTAGGGTTTGGCAAATTGCTGCCTACCTGTAGACCAAATCTGGCTTGCCACCTGTTTTTCTAAACAAAGTTTTATTTGGACACATGCATGCATGTCCTTTACATGTTGTCTATGGTTACTTTCACCTATAACAGCAGAGGTGAGGACTTGAAACAGATGCCATATGGCCTTTGAAGACTAAAATATTTACTCTCAGTCTTTTTAAAGAAAAAGCTCGCTGACATTTGTTATAGAGCAAACAAGGCATAAATTCAGATTATCATAAGTTGATTTAGGAATATTTAGAGTAGAGAGACGAAGATAAAATAGATATTGCATGACAGGATGAAAGGGAGCTTAATAGTTAATTGCAGATAAACTCTCTGACTGTATATACTTTACTTTTACAATATATTCAACAAATATGCAAGCCACAGCCACACATCCAAATCCTTTAAGACTCAGCTCATCTTCTCTCTAAGAAGCTGACCTTGATTCAGTATTAGGAAATTTATTTTTTCTCTTCAGAGCTCCCACAGCACTTTATCTAAACATCTTCTATAACCAATTTTCTACCTTATGTAATATTTACATACACATGATTTCTTAGGGTGAAACCCACATCTGTAAACAGATTAACAAACTTATTTCCATGATCCAAATTTGGGGGTAATGATCCACCTTTAGGGACCTAGAAATTGATTTGAGCAAACCCTTTTTTAAAAGTAAGCATCATTAAAATAGGATTTTTTCTCCTCTAAGTCTAAATAGCAAATTATGCCCTTAAATTGAAAACTTAAATATGTTTTAATGCACTCTTTGTAGATTTCCTTTTGCATTTATACTCCTTAAAGTGAAATTGCATTTTCTTTTGGTTTCAACTCAATAAAGAAGGAAGGTGACATAGAATAGAATCATTCCTGTTGGCAGGGGAAAGCAGGTATACATACCAATTCTTCTTGAGAAGGTCATGTTGGACAAGATACAGAAAGAGATGTTGCTCTGAGATTGACATAGCCATCTCTTGGAAATAGAAAAAGAAGGTGAGCCAAACAGTTTGTCACCAATTACATGTTACACAGTCATGCGTAGGACTCAGGTGTAGCAGGATTCAGGTAGGTAAAAATGGAGTGCCACAGGACTGTTGGATCAACGCACAGAAGCAGATTCTTAGAGAAGGAAGAATCATGCGTGTGTTGGGGGTCAGTGAGCTGAGTCACTAGGGGAAACATTTCATGAAGAAATGGCTGAACACCCTACAAGAAATTCAGGATATACAATAATAATAGCAACAACATTACTGAGTGCTTAAGAGTCAAATGCTCTGTTAAGCAGTTAAAACGTATTATCTCATTTAACCATCGCAAATACTTTATAAAGTAAGACTGACAGTTACCCTCATGTTATAGCTGAGAACAATGGCTTCAACAGGTCATGTAATGCTTAAGGTCACACGAGTAGTAAGTGACAAGTTTGATTCAAGTTCAAACCACTTCACTCCACAGCACTAACTTTTTTTGTAATTATATTCCACTGTCTTCAGATGGGCAAAGCTGCTTCTCCATAGGCCTCCTATGAAGGAAAGCCTTAACCATCATTGCTCTAGTGGAGAAACCTCGTGAAGTTGGGGTGCTGAAATAAAGGGATTGATCTACAGTTTCAGGTATGATTTACTTCTGAAGCTCATTTAGTCCCCTGAGACATGTTTCTCTATTCTCAGTTCAAGGATCAGGGAGTGGTCGTTCCCCTGCTCCCCAGCCAACTCCACTTGCTGATAATGCCACTGCATGTATTCACGGTTCAGGTGTTCTTACTTCTAGCAATCTACTTCTGCGCCATTCATGCTTACAGGCAGAGTATTCCATTCTGATAGCAGGCCACACCATTAACATACTTAACACTTCAGAATAAGGAGAGGCAAACCTTGATCTAAATCTTTAAGATGTGCTAATAATTTTTCAGGCAAATCTCATTATTTCTTGATGCTCTCAGAATAGTACAACTCTAAAGTAATTATGATATATACTAGCTGCTGGTCCAGAGCTCCAGGGTCTCAAACAAAGACTGAAATCTCTTCAGAGAAGCCAGCATCTTGAAGGAGGGCCAAGGCATGGTGGCAGGAAAGTTCTCAGCAACCGACACTCATCCTGGTTTTATCTTTTCATTTTGAATCACTTCGTTTCACTCTGACCCTGAAAAAATCTAACTGAAAGAAAAGTAAAACTTTTATAGCCAACAGGATAGGAAGGTGAGAAAGTCTGAGTGAACAGAGAGACAACTTAAAGTAGAAATTCAAGAATAGTGAAGTATGCCTTTCATGTGGAACAGAAATTGGAGAATTTAAGGTGGAGTGAACTTGTCAAGTCTTACGGGTTTGCACAGGCACAGACCTAAGAATAGTCAGATGCCACAACAGTCCACATTGTATTATTGCTGCAGCTCAGAACATATACCCACAGGCCGAAACTTGATTTTTGACTTTGGCAGCCAACTGCTACCGTCAGCTTCATAAAGCACAACTGCAAAGCTGAGGGAACAAGCTTGCATGTGTTTCTCTGCATCCTATAGAGACAAGGTTTATTTTTGACTTTTTAGCTGATCCCTACCAGCCTCCAATTCCAACAGAGTAAAACTGTTTTCAAGTGAAGAGCAAAAGGGATATGCTTCTAGCATTTTATGTTTAGATAAACACTGTGGTGTCAATGGGTAACCAGTGATTGTATTTATTTCTGAAAACCGTAACTAAAATGTACCAGTTATTTAAGGTTTGGGACTATGTCCTACCTCTCTTTTACATGTACTCCTACCTTTAAAATACCTGTACAGTCACTAGTATGTCAGAGGAGCTCACTAAATACTTATTACATGGAGTCAGCATGGTTTTTATAAGCTAAATGGATTGATGCAGTTATGCTAATAAATATTCATAAACCTATGGGCAGGATAAAAATTATTCTGATTGTCCCTATATCCAGTATTCTACATAATGGCTGTAAGATAAACACAGTTAACTGTATTTTTATTACCTTCACATGGTGTGTATTCCCCACTAGGAATGCCAGCTGAAATGGATGTCAGCTCTGACCATGAAATTGTCATTGGGTAGATGCCAATTCTTTTCTGAAAACTGGGGAGCCATAAATTTTGTTGGGAAGTTGGCATAATTTATTTACTAATGAAACTATTCATATCCCACACCAAATATCACTTCTCTCCTGAAACTCGTTCTCCCTGTGTGTTATATATTTCAGTAGTATCTCCCAGTTTACAAGAGCGAAGTCTAGAATAATTGTAGACATCTCCTCTCCTTCCCTGTTCACATCTCTTCCATTCTGAACTCTAAAGTATCTGAATCCTTTTCTTTTGTTATGCCAATTTATGAAATATGAATGGCTTATGTTCTGTACAAACTTAGAAACATTAGCTATTATCATCAGCTGACATTTTTGAGAGGTTAGTTTTTATGCCTCTAAAAACAAGACTTGACATTTATTCCTATGAAGTTTTATCCTCTTAGGTTTGTTTTTTTTTTTTTTCCAAACCCCAACTCAGTCATTCATTAGCTTTTGGACATTAGGTGAATTGTTACAATTCTTTTTTTTTAGCATTTTATATTTTGTTCATCATGGTAAATGTACTCTTGAATTCCCATCACCTATTAAAACCCATCCCCCCATTCACCTCCCCTCTGGTGATTGTCAGTTTGTTCTCTATAGAGTCTGTTTCTTGATTTCTCTCTCTCTCTCTCTCTCTCATTTTTCCCTTTGCTTGTTTGTTTTGTTTCTTAAATTCCACATATGAATGAGATCATATGGTACTGGTCTTTCTCTGACTTATTTCACTTAGGATTATACTCTCTAGCTCCAACCATGTTGTTGCAAATGGCAAGATTTCATTCTTTTTCATGGCTGAGTGATATTCCACTGTATGTATGTATGTGTGTACATATATATACATACACATATCACATCTTCTTTATCCATTCATCTATCCATGGACACTTGGGCTGATTCCATAGTTTGACTATCATAAGTAATGCTGCAATAAACACAGAGGTGCATGGATCCCTTTGAATTACTGTTTTTGTATTTTTTGGGTAAATATCCAAAAAATTTTGAGGAAGCTGCATGCAGTTTTCCACAATGGCTGCACCAATTTGCATTCCCACCAACAGTACGTGAAGGTTCCTTTTTCTCCACATCCTTGCCAACACTTGCTGTTCTTGTGTTTTTCATTTTAGCCATTCTGATAGGCGTGAGGTGATTTCTCATTGTAGTTTTGCTTTGCATTTCCCTGATGATGAGTGATGTGAAGCATGTTTTCATGTGTCCCTTGGCCATCTGGATGTCTTCTTTGGGGAAATGTCTGTTTATGTCTTCTGCCCATTTTTTTAAAGATTTTATTTATTTGAGAGAAAGAGAGCATGAATGGGGGGAGGGGCAAAGGGAGAGAGAGAGAAGCAGGCTCCCCATTGAGCAGGGAGCCTGACTCAGGGCAGGATGCCAGGACTCTGGGATCATGACCCAAGCTGAAGGCAGATGCTTATGTTCTGCCCGTTTTTAATTGGATTATTTGTTTTCTGGGGTATTGAGTTGTATAAGTTCTTTATGTACTTTGGATACTGATCCTTTACTGGATATGTCATTTGCAAATATCTTCTCCCATTCAGTAGGTTGCCTTTTGGCTCTGTTGATTATTTGCGGTGCAGAAGCTTTTTATTTTGATGAGTCCCATAGTTTCCATCCCAAAGCAACAGAATACACATTCTTCTCTAGTGCCCACGGAACATTCTCCAGAATAGATCACATCCTAGGTCACAAATCAGGTCTCAACCGGTACCAAAAGATCGGGATCATTCCCTGCATATTTTCAGACCACAGTGCTTTGAAACTAGAACTCAATCACAAGAGGAAAGTTGGAAAGACCTCAAATACATGGAGGCTAAAGAGCATCCTACCAAAGAATGAATGGGTCAACCAGGAAATTAAAGAATTAAAAAAAATTCATGAAAACAAATGAAAATGAAAACACAACTGTTCAAAATCTTTGGGATGCAGCAAAGGCAGTCCTGAGAGGAAAGTATATAGCAATACAAGCCTTTTTCAAGAAACAAGAAAGGTCTCAAATACACAACCTAACCATACACCTAAAGGAGCTGGAGAAAGAACAGCAAATAAAGCCTAAACTCAGCAGGAGAAGAGAAATAATAAAGATGCAGAAATCAATGAAATAGAAACCAAAAAACAGTAGAACAGATCAACAAGACTAAGAGCTTGTTCTTTGAAAGAATTAACAAGATTGATAAACCCCTGGCCAGACTTATCAAAAAGAAAAGAGAAATGACCCAGATATTTTTGCTTGTATTTCCTTTGTCTCAGGAGACATATCTAGAAAAATGTTGCTACATAAGCTTTTTGACTATTTACCTTGTCACTCCCCCAACACTTTTTAGTTCTGATTGAGCCACTGCAATAAATTTCAATTGGCTTTCCTGAGTCTAGATTCTGCCCTCTCCAATACAACTAACAGTTCTGCCAGACACATCTTCTATATATGCTCTTTGTCCAAAAACAATTTAATGACTTCAATTGCTCGTAAAGTCCATTCTTCAGATATTTTTAAGAAAGGCTTCCTAGACATTAGCCTTACCTCTACCCAGTAGAAAGCCCGGTGATATGATCAAGATCCATCAGCTCACAGAGTTCCATTTCTTTTATTTAAAAATCAAGAGGGTGAACCTGTTTCTTTTGGGCTTACTGTTCGTAGGGTAAAATATATAGTGCTTATTAAACACCTCAAATTTCCTGCTATTCCCAGAATGTGATCTACACCAGAAGGTTCCTAAACATTTTTAGGATATGGACCTTTTATGATATTTTGATAAAAGCTGGGGAGCCTACCCACAGAAGAATAACATATAGACTTCCATGGCATGAATGCCTCTGATGGTCTATGGAATTACCCTGTGTTTTCCTCCTGTAACATATTTTTGTTTTCCACACTGTTCCATGGATCTACACTTTCCAACATATCCCAGGAAACTTTTTGAGATCTAATTCAAATGTGACATTTTCCTTTATTTTCTTTAATTTCATTAATTGGACATGAATGACCTAGTCTCCAAACCTGCATAGAATTTTGTGTGCACTTTCCTCATACATTCTTCCTCATATTTTAATTCTTTGTGTTCTACTCTAATTCTCTTCACTATTGCAAGACCCTTGCCAGCAGGACTGGTGTCTTACTCCTTCTGCTTCCTTTTATGCCATTCATCCCACTCCATCCACTCTAACATAGACCTTAAACATCAGAGATATTCAGTACACATTTATCAAGTCAATGAATAAATGAAGAGTTAGGATACCAGTTTTAAAAGCTCTAATCTAACTTTTCATTTACTTGTGTATTTTTTTTTGTAATAAAAGTAACTTATGAAATATCCTAACAATAAATAACTGAAAATAAAAGGTCAAGTTGGGCCATTGGGCAACCATAGAATTCCATGGAATATTTCTGAGAGAGAATAGATTTTGTCTGGATTCTGTGGTAAAGCAATGTTACTCCCTATGATACTAAGGTCAACTTTCACAGCCATGAGTTCTGTGATATAATTGCAATTCAAAATGTTCAACTTTGAAGAACCTGTTTTTTTTTTTTTTTTTTAACTTGGAGAAAACAAAACTCATGCCCTTAGTTCCTTAAAGTGATATTTTCCAGACGAGAAAGCGTTCATAGAGCACTTTGCAAAAGGCACCATTTTCTTACCAAGGTAGCGGTTTGTGTCCTATTGAGTAAGTAAATAAACTTTTCTTACTGTGCATCTGTTCCTCCAAGGGAAATAATCCTAACACATTCCTTCCTATTAGATTACATGTTTATTTCCATGATAGTCACCTGAGAGTTCTCTGATTAAATGACTATAATGTCCCTGATTTCGCGATTTATAGACCACCACTCCCCTTGGGAAATGGATACACCCCACCTTACAGAGGCTATTTTAAGCTCTTTAAATTAGCTTGTCAATATGTCCACGAACTTCAGAATCCAACATTCCACAGTAAGTAAATAAATTTCTGTGGTTTATAAGCCACCAATCTTAGGCCAGTCCTACTTGGCCTTTAACAAGATGAAAATTGTGTTCATTACATGACTCATGCATGCAATCTCAAATATATTCACTTACTGCATGTATTAATTAGACATACTAAAAGAAATTTTTAAAAATATATATTTGTACTAAATTGATGTGGAGGTATAACCTAGACACTCCCCTTTAATTGGGGGTTAGGGTGGGAATGCAGGTGAGCCATATTTGGAATAAAAAATAATTTAATCTAAGCTCGTACTTCTAATCCTGATGTCAAGGAAGAAGACATTGACAGTGATATGGTGGTTCCTTCAATATAAGGCAGGCCCAGAAAAGAATGAATGCTCATTAAAACAAAACTGTTGTAGTTTTTGTTTCAAAGGAGCTGTGGTCATGTTAACAGGAGGAATAGACTTGTCTCAAGTGGACCACACTGTGCTTTTCCTGGAGAAATATATCACTGGCCTTGATGAGGGGTACTGGATCCCTAGGTGAATTAATGAGTTAATCAGCACCAGCCCTGCTGCAGTAGAACCTGAACTGGATTTGGAAGCCAAAAGGAGAACTCTGAACTCCATAAAATAGAGGTCTGCACAGGGAGGAGGGAGAAACAGTCTTGGTGCAGAGGAGGAGCACTTATGAACACCCTTCTTTGGGTCTACCTTTCTTTGAAAGTCTAACTCTGTATGACACTCTTCTGATACTCAGTACAGGAGAACAAAGGAGCTAAATACGGCTTCTTTACCTAGAAAGCATAATAATTATTGTTATGGTCTTATTGCATTCCCCAATATTCCAACAACATTCATGTGTTGAAACCTTACCCCCAAAGGTGATGGTATTAGCAGGTGGGGCCTTTGGGAGGTAATTAAGTCATGAGGGTAGAGCCCTCATAAAAGGGAATAGTGCCCTTCTAAAAAAGACATCACAGAGCTCTCTCACTCACTTTCTACCATGTAAGGATATAGGGAAAGGCAACTATCTGCAATCCAGAAGGTCCTCAGCAGATCTGACCATGCTAGCACCCTGATTTCAGACTTCCAGGCTCTAGAACAGTGAGAAATAAATTTCTGTTGTTTATAAGCCACCCAATCTATAGTACTTTACTTCAGCAGCCTAAACCAAGATGACTATATATGTATATAAAATAATACATACATGCATTAATATCATATAAATTATAGATATACTTGAGTGTTGACTAGAAAACTCTATGTCCTTCTACTGAATCTGTTTTATGTTTTGCCTGAGCAACACTAGAACAGTGGAATCCATTTGGGTGCAGGATGGTAATCATTTCCTAGCTCCATCATCTTGCTCAGCCCAGACAGAAATGAAAATGAACTGCTTCCATGCCCATTGAATAAATGATTACTAAGCAGGGTCACTGCAGGTGATGGCAGCAGTAGGAAGACTCAGTCCCCCCCCCCCAGGTGAGGACTGCAAGAACCAAATTACCTGGCAGAAAAGGGAAGGGCTTCTCCTGCCTGAATCACACTGGTAGCTTTTTGGAATGACAAATGTGGTTTCTCAGGAGGAAATATCCCTAAAAAACTGTCCACATAGAGCCTGTGACTGTTATTCATTTAACTTTCATACAACTCCCCACTTCATACAAAAGATACTGGCATTCCTATACCACCTTTCTTTTGCAGAATTTAATTATTAGGGCTCACAAAAGAATGAACATTTCAGGCTTTCTAACAGAAGTTCTTTCTGAGAGGAAAGTCTGAGCTTCAGTCAAGGTGGCATGGGCTTTTTTTTTTTTTTTTTTTTTAACCAGGATGAGTCCTGATGCTGGGTTCTCCAGGGAGACAGAGTAGGGGCAAGGTCAAGTCTCCTCTCCTGAAGGGTGAGAGTCTGGAGTTGGCTTAATCAAAAGTGCTGGTGTTGTGGCATTTACTTATGGTCAGAGGCAACTTTCCTTCTTTGCAGAATGATCACATCCTCCTACCTTCTCTCCGGGCCACAGTGGAACACAACCTTGAATTGGGGGAAGAAACCAGTCGGGGACCTTTATCAGGCAGCCACGTGCTTGTTTACTCAATAGGATTGAGGGGGTTTGGCCATTATGGCCCTAGTCAACTACTGAGTAATTATGACCAAGAAAGACAGAGCTTTCTCCCTGCTAATATTCCAGGAACTAGTACGCTCCCTTTGGGCAAGTAGAAAGACTAGATCTCTGAGGGGTAGGAAGGGCAGTGGATCTGTGCAAGGTGTTCAAAACCCCTGGTTTCCTGGCATAGCTGGAAGTAGCCTCCTGGCCTGGTTGACATCTGTGACATTTTCGTTTAGCTGAAGGGTGGCCTTGGTTTAAAGAGAGGTAGTGCCTGAATGAAACACTGTTATAGGTTGACAGTATCGAACTTTGCATGAGGCCATCCAGTATATATTTCTCTGGTTAAAAAATACATATATAAAATAAATCAGAGATGTACATATTCCTCTTTTCTTTTGCCATTTAAAATTCTTTATTTTGCAACAGGATTCACTAAAATTGGAACTCAGTATCACTGAAAACTTGAAGGCTGGAAAAAGAGACAAAGTGTTCTCCAAAACTGCCAAAAGGTATGTCTCAGTGCTCTTTGGACAAAAGTGGCCACCCGTCTTACAGGCTGACAAAAGTTACTTGGTAGACCCTCATGGTCAAACAATGCAAGATGAATACTTATTTTCCTACTTATTTCCCTTAGATTAACTCTGGATACTGGCAAAGTAATCTAAGGGAAGGTACTTCAAACTGAGATATTATTTTTGTTTATTCATGTAACAGAAGAAAAAGTAATGTGAGTAGCCTTTCTAGTTTTCCACCATTGTGGGAATGAAGTGACTCCTTCCCTGCCCAAAGAAGCCTACCCAGAGACCTCAACTGTTTGACTTCCCAAGTGATTTAAGGAACACATTGTATATCAGAAGAGGGGTCTGCTGATACTATCACAGTACTTTGAACCAGTCACTTCCACATTTACTGTATCTCTAAGACTGAAATGAACATAAGACTCCACGAAATACAACACTCATATTATTGAATGCTCTGCCTCATCCAACTCTCCCTCGCCTAGAACTCCTCTCTCTTTTGGGTGACTCTAAACCCTCATTTGGCACTTCACATCTGAATCTTATATTTTTTTAAGATTTACTTATTTATTTTAGAGAGAGAGAGAGAGCGAGCACAAGTGGGAGGAGCAGAGGCAGAGAGAGAGAGAATCTCAAGCAGATTCTACACGGATCTCACAGAGCCTGATGCAGGGCTCGATCTAATGACGGGGAGATCACGACCTGCGCTGAAGACCAAGAGTTGGACACTTCACCGCTTAACTGACTGTGCCACCCAGGCACCCCTGTAACTGAATCTTTTTTACTTGCGTGCTCTCCCTTAGCAATAGATTATAATTCAGCTCAATCCAATCCCATTCTGTTTAAAATATTTATTCTGTATCTATTACATGTCAGGGCCTGTGCTAGATGCTGGTGATAAATACCTAAGACATGGTCCCTGGCTTCCAATAAACAGTTTAATATATAGATGAGGAGGCTGGCACATGACTCAGGTTTAGTGGGATAAATACAACCATAGAAGTATGGCCAAAGTAACAGAGAGCAGGGCGGGAAGTTACAGGGCTGAAGGCAGAGGTGTCAGGAAATGGTCGTTAGAGATGTGACATTTGCGATAGGTTCTGGGATATGTTGACATCCCTCAGGCAAGGGCAGGGGAGGAGAACTCTATTTCAGGCAGAAAGGATGTATGTGCAAAGGACAGGAACATGTAATATCGGACCCATTTGGGGAAATGAAAGTAGTGCAGTGCCAATAGAGCATAAAATTTAAAATAGTGGAGATCAGCAGGAGATGCTACTTGGACTCAGATGATTAAGGGTTTTGTATATTATGCTAAAAAGCTTGGATTTTTATCCTAAGGTCAAAGAAAGCCATGCAATGATTTGTAAGATTAGCAAAAGAAATTACTATTATTTTTTGGTAAAGTGTGGAGAATGTTTTAGAGGAGGTATATGTTGTGGAATGAATCTTTGTGTCCCTTTCAAAATTTGTATGTTAAAACCTAATCCCCAGTGGAGCACCTGGCTGGCTCAGTTGGTAGAACATGCGACTCTTGATCTCAGGGTCATGAGTTTGAGCCCCACACTGGGGGTAGAAATTACTTAAAACAAAACAAAAACCTAATCCCCAATGTGATGCTATTAGGAGGTGGGGCTTTGGGAAGTTTATTAAATCATGAGTGGGGAGGCCTCATTAATGGGACTAATGACTTTATAAAAGAGACCCCAGAGAGTTCTCTCTCTCCTTCTGCCATGTAAGGACACAAAAAGATGTTAGGAAGTGGGTACTGATCAAACACAGAATCTGCTGGGACCTTAATCTTGGACTTCCCAGCCTCCAGAATTGTGAGAAATGAATGTTTGTTATTTAAGATACTCAGTCTAGGGGTGCCTGGGTGGCTCAGTCAGTTAAGTGTCTGCCTTCGGCTCAGGTCATGATCCCAGGGTCCTGGGATCGAGCCCCACGTCGAGCTCCCTGCTCAGCGGGAGGCCTGCTTCTCCCTCTCCCACTCCCCCTGCTTGTGTTCCTTCTTTCACTGTGTCTCTCTCTGTCAAATAAATAAAATAAAATCTTTAAAAAAAAAAAGTTACTCAGTCTATGGTATTTTTGTTATAGCAAGCTGAATGGGTTAAGACAATGTATATTGACAGTAAATACAGTAAGAAATGAGTTAGGAGGAAGCAACTGGGCACAAAGAACTATTTAGTTGACATAACCTAAAGAACTTGGTAAATGAGAGGGGTGGGGATGGGGAGGCAGCTGGAATCATCCCCAAGTTTCTGCCTTAGGCATCTTGGTGAATGTTGGTGCCATTAACAAGAAAAGGAATGAAATAGGAGATAAAGAAGCTTTATGGAGAGGAAAATGAGAAGTTTGTTTTGGGTCTTTTAAAGTTTTGCCCATTTCTACTGGTGGGGCAACCCGAGACGACTAACTGCCCAGCAGGCAATCCCAAGGGTAGATGTGGAATGCCAGGAAGAAGCCTGGGTATGTGTCTCATTCTCGGTGTGTCCCCTGAGCCCACCACCTGGCCCTGGCACTGCAACTATTCATTTCAGGTCTTTGATAATGGTAGTAATTATGGTGCTAACAAGGATGCATCTTTAATCAGATGTGTGCTTTATCAGGGTATGACACAGTTTAGGTAAGAACAATTTTGTTTTTTTCCTGAGGATGGGCTTAAAACATTTTGGAGGGCTCCATTAAATTATTCACCCTCTCTATTATGTAATTTCCTTTGATGTGTTCTTTGTGTGCAGTGGAAGACTCTAACTAGACTCTCCTGGGAAAACACAGGGACCATGAGGTGGTCTGATGCTGCCCACAGGGTACAATAGCTCCAGCTGTTGCCACGAGAAAAACAGCTGTCTCCAGAGCGTTAGGATGGTGTAGTCACTCAAGACTGAGGGAAAAGAAAATCTTGCTTTAAACACTGTCATCCACTAACATTAATCATCCTTTGCCTCAGGCACTGTACCAGGTGTTTTGTTATTTATTTATTTATCTCTACTCCAGCAGACCAGTGACCTATCCAGTTCAACATATAAAACTTCCAATAATATTCTGAAAAGAGAAGTATTAATCTATTGTGACAAACATAAGAGAACTGATTCAAATTTCTCTGAAAGCTTGATTATATTTGAGAGACTATTCTTATTGGTACACAATCGACTGTCTTCCCCATATTAGTTTCATCAGGTGGCAACATGGTATCGAGAATTGTTTTTCAGTCCATTAGCTATCACAATAAAAGAAGCCTGTCTCATTGAAGTAGCCAAGAAATGTCCTTTGCCACATGGCATACTGGTTGGGTACTCAAAGAGCTAATGTGGCACTCAGCTTTATGACCGGGGAGAAAATGATGGAACCATAGCTATTAGGAGATTGGCCACGGTCAGGCTTAGCTCTGATTGGCATCAGCCTAAACTAGGTGGGTAATGAGGAACTGGGAAAGCAGAACTCCGTACTACTGGGCAAAGGCAGAGTGAAAGATGGAAGTCAAACAAGGAAAACCAGAAACACAGGAGAGGCAGGAAGAACTATAGCAGGAAAAGGTGTAATCAAAAGGAACTTCCTTTACCTAATCATACCTTGTCCTTGACTGCCTTTGTCAACTTCGTTCGTCTTTTCTTTTGAAAATTGAAAGTTGAAATTTTTGTTTGTTTTTGTCCTCCCTATTGTCTACATTCTTTTTGGTTATTTTTCATTTTCTAGAAAATGGTGGTTAAAACGTACTTTATTGAGTAAGTAAATTTTAAGTATTTACTGAATGAATCTCAAGTTTAAGTCTCTGTGTGAGATCGGTACAATGGAGATTCAAACAGGTAATGTGTATTGTCTCTCGCCTGGATGGGATTTATAATCTAGTGTGGAAGGTAGAATATGAATGTAAATGACTACGTTGCCAAGCAGAATGGAAAGGGCTCAGTGTCTGAAAACTACAGTGGAAGCCCAGAAGTGGAAGGAATTACTCCTAGATGAGAAACCAGAAAAGGACATAGTGGCAGCACTTTTAGCTGACCAGTGACTTATGGTTAGTGTTGTAGTACGCAGAGGTGTACAGGGAAATACATGGGTAAAGACCCAGCAGTGGCAAAGCAAATAACAGATTAAAAGAGAGTCTGACAGAATTATCTGGGTAGAATTTGATAATCTTAAAGTCTTTTGGTTTGTTTATAGATATATATATTTTTTGCACATGAATTTAATTTTATCATTCTCATTATTTTGTCAGAAGATACAAAGATCCTCAATTAAAACCCTATACATTTAGTTACTATATGAATCCCAGCAAACATTACTTTCAAACATTTTTAAAGCTCTGTAAATAAAATATAGGCTCCAGTGATATTTGATTGACTTTGGATAATTATGGTCATATGTTTATTCTTTTGACTTGTCAGTTGAAACTTTATTAGGCATCGTTCTTCAGTTGTTTGTAGAGGAAAACAGTTATAATGGCAATGTGGCATTTTTGCATTAGAAGTCTACCAAGTTAAAATCACTTTATTTAAAAACAACTTTGTATTATCCAAATTGTAGATTATCATTTTTGCGAGTGGAACTGAGGGACAGAGCAAAGATAAAGCATATATATCCAAGTCTACCATTTCATAAATATACTGACCATTTGATTATCTCTTTTTAAGAAGTACCTGCTTAGTACTTCACCTATGTTTATATTGAGTTGCCCACCACTTTCTTATTGTTTTGTAAGACTTTATATATTCTGTATATTAGTCCTTTGTAAAACTTGTATTATAGGTATAGTAAATTCTCATTATCTTCAATAATTATGTTCTATAAAGTCAAATGAATACTGGATTAGTGAATGCTGACTCTTACTCCTAGAAGACATAAAGGATTGCGTTCCTAGAAGCCCCCCCCCCTTTTTTTTGCATTCAGTTTACATTTGTTTATTGTTGTAACATCTTGTTTTGAACATCAGACACTGAACCAAAATAGGAGCCATTTATTTTAGGATAACTGTCTTTGCCATGACTGAGAGTACTGTACTAATGTTTACAATTAGTTTCTGACAACTTAAAACTTATTAGTGGCATTGCTAATAATCAAATACTTCATCAGACTAAATGTAATTATTAAATTAAAACAACGAAGTTTCCCCCCTCCCTTTTACCTTCAAAAGAAACCAAAAAAGTAGTTTTCACCTGGAAAGAGCACTTAAACAAAAACTCAATTTTTAACTGGTTTCATTAAACACAGCATGTTCTAAAACAGGAAAACAAGGCTTCCCAGAGTAAATAGGATACGTAAAAAGATGCTAAAATTCCCTGGAAGAGTTTGTTTTCACCAACTAGCAAAAGGAGAAAGCATTTACTTTCTACTTATCTTTAAAGGTCTTGCCTGCACCTTTAAGAACATCGTCCCGAAGGGCCACGTGCACTCCTACAGGGCACAGACACTTTCTGGGCATTTAGCTAGTTGCTGTTCCTCGGCTGTTCTCCCTGTGACCGTTAGCAGCTTTCATTTTAGTACATCACATCAGTAAGTTTTTTCTTTTTCCAGTTGAAAACTATGCAGATGGTTTTAAGCACAGCAAACACAGTCCTCACACACGGGGGCTAAGTGTGCATGCTCCGGGCCCACACGTGCTTGTCCTCACGCCTGCCAGGAACGCAGATGCTGACACAACAGCCAGACAAGCTTCAGCACGTGGGGAGCAAGGCAAATACTCAAGTCAGGTTGAACTGGAGAGAGGGAAAGGGGCCATTTTTGTCAACTGATCGATGCATCACCTTATTTTATGTGTTTTCTGTTTAAAGACACCTCATCTGATACAGTGTTGATTCATTAGCATGAACCTCATGGCCAACAGTACACTATAACTCATGTCTACAAAGTTTGCTAATACACGTTCTGTGTAAGGCACAGAACAGCCCTTTCCTCACCTATAAACACTAAACAGCACTTCAGCACTAGGCTTGGGGGCCATTTGAAACAACAAAACACACAAAAAGCTCAAAAATGCAAAAAATGTGGTACTAAGTATACTGCAAAAAGGACACTTGTTTACAAGTATGAGAGCCGAAACAAGAAGGCAGAACATCTCTTTGTTTGACCTCAGCTGTTACCATGCATGTTGGGCAACTCAAATTTTTTACCACTCTGTTCCTGTCTGTGAATGACCGTAAAAGCACTGGGGGTATTTAATTTGAGGTTACAAATAAATTTTAGTGCTAAGCAAATTCACAAATGTGAAATCCATGAATAACAAAGACTGACTCTACCTTATTCTTTAGTTTGCTACTCTTACTGTCATCTTTTACACAGAACCTCTTAATTTCAATATAGTCCAGTTTATCAATCTTTTCCTTCATGATTAATGCTTTATGTGTCATGTTTAAAAGATCTTTGCCTACCTCAGGATCATGAAGAGGTTCTCCCATAATTTCTTCTACAATTTTAATATTTTGCCATTCCACATTTAAATTCATAGTCCATCCAGAACTGAGTTTTTATATATGGAAGGAGTTGGACTCATAATATTTTTTTCCTGGTGGATAGCCAACTGACCCATACCCTTATCGTAAAGATTGTCCCTTTCCCACTACACTGCAGTGTTAACTTTGCCATAAATCCGTTGACTCTATATGTTCATCTACTTGTGAACTCTCTGTTCTGTTCCATTTGTGCCGGTATTTGTCTTTGCCCTAGTAGTACACTATATTTTAATTACTGTGTTTTTTTTTTCTTAAGATTTTATTTATTTATTTGAGAGAGAGAGAGCACGTGTGGGATGGAGGGGCAGAGGGAGAGGGACGAGCAGACTCCTCACTGAGCAGGGAGCCTGATGCAGGGCTCGAAGGCAGATGCTTTACCAACTGAGCCACCCAGGTGCCCCTTAATTACTGTAGTTTAAAAATAAGTATTCACTGGTGATGGGTATTAAAGAGGGCACGTACTGCGTGGAGCACTGGGTGTTAGGCACAAACAATGAATCATGGAACACTACACCAAACACTAATGATGTAATGTATGGTGATTAACATAATAAAAAACAAATAAATAAAAATAAGTATTCACAGCTGTTGGTATAAAATGTTCCTATTTTTCTTCTTCAAGATTGTCTTAGCAATCCTTGACTCTTTGCACATACACATAAATTTTAGAATATGCTTATCAATATACACATTACAAAAAAAAAAGAAAGAAAAGAGAAAGAAATACTGTGGGGTTTATGGGGTTGCACTGAATCTATAGATTAATCTGGGAAGAATTGGAGATTTTGAGTCTGCCAATCCAGGTACTCAACATACTTCTTTAAACTTTGTTTAATTGTACTCAGCAATGTCTAGCAATTTTAGTAAAGAATTCTTACACATGTTTTGAGTTCATTTGATGTTTTCTGAACCTATTATAAATGGAATTTTTAGTTATTTTTTGTGTTTTGCTAATACAGAAAAACATAGGTATTATATCCAATAGCCTTTTTTTTAAAGATTTTATTTATTTATTTGACAGAGAGAGAGATAGTGAGAGCAGGAACACAAGCAGGGGGAGTGGGAGAGGGAGAAGCAGGCTTCCCGCCGAGCAGGGAGCCCGATGCGGGGCTCGGTCCCAGGACCCTGGGATCATGACCTGAGCCGAAGGCAGATGCCTAACGACTGAGCCACCCAGATGCCCCTCCAATAACCTTTTTAATGTCACTTATTAATCCTGATATTTTGTTTGTAGATCTTTGTGTTTTTTACAAAGACAACTTTATGATATGCAAAAAATGGCATTCTATTCCTTTTTCCATCCTTATATTTTTTATTCTCTGTCTTGCCTATGGTACTTGCTAGAACTGCTAGGACCTAAAATACAATGATAAATACAACTGGTGATAAAGGCCATCTTTGTCTCATTCCCAACCACAAGAAAATCTCTATAATATTTTGCTATTGATTGTATGTTTGCTATAGGACTTTTCTAGATTTTCTCCATCAGATTAAGGAACTCTGCTTCTATGACTTATTTGCTAAGAGGTTTTTTGCCTAAATAAATACTGAATTTTACCAAAGGCTTTTTCTTCATCTATTGAAAGATAGGACTTTTTGCCTTCTCTTCTCCTGATGTGGTGAATTACATTGATTTTTTTTCAAATGTTAAACATCTACCTGTGAATTCCTGAAATAAACTCAACTTGGTCAAGATGTGTCATCCCTATTATTTATTGCTAGAATCTATTTGCTTAAATTTTATATAAGATTTTTGCCTCTAGGGGTGCCTGGGTGGCTCAGTTGGTTAAGCATCTGCCTTTGGCTCAGGTCATGATACCAGGGTCGTGGGATGGAGCCCTACATCCAGCTCCCTGCTCAGTGGGGAGTCTGTTTCTCCCTCTCCCTTTGCCACTTCCGCTGCTTGTGCTCTCTCTCTCTCTGTCAAATAAATAAATAAAATCTTTTAAAAATATTTTTGCATCTATACTCACGATAGGTAACAGCTTATAATATTCCTCTTATAATATCATTCATAATTTTTGATAGAGATTATTTTAGACTGTATTCCCAGAAAAAAAAAAAAAAGATTTTGAGACAGAGATTTTTGCCTGCAGATGAACTCCTATAAGGGAGTGAAGAAAAGAGTAAAGGGTAGAAAGGAAGAATTTGTTGTGACACAGTCACAACAGACGCCGCAGAAAACCCAGGGCAGTTCATGACCCAGGATGGTCTTCAGCATTATTCTGCAAGGCCTATGAGCTGGGCATTTAGATCACGCTTGCCACTAGAAATTCCTCTAGTAGGACTAAACTGAGAGCTATCAGCTGCCAATACCAAATCAGTGAGGGAATCGGTGACTCTGTCAAGAATTTAGCATGCCATAGAATCTACTACAGTTCTGCTGTCCTCATAAAGTGAAATGATATTACCTCTTTTTATGGTCTCTAGAAAACTTTATTATTGTTGTTCCCTTCCATGTTGTGAAGAATTGACTGGCTAATAATATATCTGAATATGGGAAGAATTGAAATTACAGGTTTAATATCTTTAATATAGGTACAAGTCTACTCAGATTTTCTATTTTTGTGCCAATTTCATGACTTGTTTTTTCTAGAAATTGGGACATTTCATTTACATTGTCTTATTTAATTGGGTTAATAAAATACTTTAAGATTTATTTTATTTTCCTCACTATTTACTTTTTCATTTTACATTCTTCTACGGTTCTTGTAGTAGTGAAATAATACCGCATGGCTGCAATATTATATGTTGAGAAATGACAGAAGCCCCCTAGGAACTGACTCCTCAATCCTACAAATACAAGGGACTGAACTCTTCCAAAAACAGTGGCCTTGAGAGAGGATCCTGAGCCTCAGATCTTTTTTGTTTTACTTTTAATAAAGGTATATTTAAAACAAAGTACTTGCTTTATTTTTTATGTTAACTTTCTTTTATTCTTTTTCATTTTTAAAATTAATTATTTTTTTATTATGTTATGTTAGTCACCATACAGTACATCATTATTGATGTAGTGTTCCATGATTCATTGTTTGCGTGTAACACCCAGTGCTCCATGCAGTACGTGCCCTCTTTAATACCCATCACTGGGCTAACACATCCCCCTACCCCCCACCCCTCTAAAACTCTCAGTTTGTTTCTCGGAGTCCATAGTCTCTCATGGTTCCTCTCCCCCTCCGATTCCCCCCCCTTCATTTTTCCTTTCCTTTCCCTAATGTCCTCCATGCTGAGCCTCAGATCTTGAACCCTGGCCAACACTGATTTCAGCCTGAGCAGAGAATCCAGTTAACACCTGCTGGACTCCTAGCCCAATAAAATTTTAAAATAATTAATTTGTTGTTTTTATAAGCTCCTAAATTTGTATTAATCTGCAGATAGAAAATACATTTAGAAAGTTTAATGCACATTTCTTTTCTCATATTTTAAAATTGATGAACTTATTTATTGTTAACCAGAAAATGTAGCCAGATAATGTAACTTTAACACTAAACTTTTAATAAAGTTTGTCTATTTTGTTATATTTGTGGTGCTGTAAGACATGGTTATTTTCATGGTTTATACTTCCATTGCTCATTTGTATTTACTCACACATATACCATTTTCTTTGCTCTTTATTCTTTCTTACATCTCATACTATTCACCTAAAATATGTCACTTCTGACGAGTATATATACTTTAGAATTTTCTTTTAGTGACTTCAACTAGTGAAAAACTCACTTTTTGCTTGCCTGAAAATCTCTTATCATTCTCTCATTTTGAAAAGCATTTTTGTCTAGTATAGAATTCTAGATGGACTTTTTTCAGCACATCGAAGATAGGAATCCGGTAACTTTTGATTTTCATTGTTGCTGTTGTGAAATCAGCTAGTAATCTGCCTTTTAAATCCTTTTCTTATTAATGCATGTTCTTTTTCTTTGTTGCTGCTTCTTTTCTCTTTCAAGAGCTTACCTCATTATGTCAGTACCCCTTTCCCCCAAGATAATCTCCCTTTTGAGCAATTCAAAGTCAAATGATTAGGGACCTCCATTACATCTGCAAAATCCCTTTTGCCATAAGAGGTAATATAATCATGGGAATGATATTCCATCACATTCACAAATCCTGCACACACCCAAGGGGAAGGAGGCTTATAAAGGCATGAATCATTGGGGTCATCTTAGAACTCTGCCAATAACACTAAGCGACCTGAAAAAAGTTGGTTCTTTAAAAAGAAAGTGTAAAATTCCAGGGTAGTGATGCTAAAACAGAAAGGAAAAGAAAGAAAGAAAAATTGCTCACCAGAGTAAAAAGGCAAAAATGGAAAAAGGAAATATTGAACATGGGGGAGGGGGAAATAAAGCACAATAAATGTAATATCATTGATTATACTAAATAGAAATGGATTGAAGGCTCTAATTAAAGACAGGCTGGAAAACAAAACAACAATAAATAAAATCTAACTACATGCTCCTTACCAGAGACATCTGAAATATATAGCAAGGTTAAATTAAAGGGATGGAGAAAGACAGTCTAGATTAATTCTTCTCCAAAAGAAACTTGGAGGTAAATGCATTTTTAGGCATCAAAGATTAGTTCATAGTGAAAAAACTCCAATTTATCAGAAAACTTTAAATTTTTAAACAAAACCAGACAGGACTACAAGATTAGAAAGAGAAATTCACAGTCACAATTGGAGATTTTAATACAACTTTCTTAGTAATTGACAGAACAAGTAGATAATAAATAAGCAAGAACACAGAAAATTTGAACATCATAATTGTCAAACTTGATCTAGTGATTTATATAGAGATCTGCATTCTAAAATTGCAGAATGTACATTCCTTTCAAGTTCACATAAAAGATGTATGGAATTTGATCATGTGCTGACTTATAAAGCAAATCTCAACAAATTTCAAAGGAATTAAATAGGATAGAGCATATTTTCTGACCTCAGTGCAATTAAGTGGACGTCTAAAGGATAAGGGAAAAACCTTATGTTTGGAAATTGAGAGATATGTGTCTAAGTAACTCATGAGTCATAGAAAAAGTCATATTAAAAGTTAGAAAATATTTTGAAATTAATGGTAATAAAAGGCCATATATAAAGCTTTAAGAAACATAAAGATTTTCACCAGAAAAAGTTTAAAAATGACTGATCTAGGGGGGCCTCAGTGTCCAACTCTTGGTTTCACTCAGGTTGTGATCTTGGGTCATGAGATCAAGCCCCACATCGGCTCCATGCTCAGCCCAGAGTCTGCTTAAGGCTCTCTCTCTCTCTCCCTCTGATCCTTCCCCTACCCCACTCTCTCTCTACAATAAATAAATAATTTTTCAAAAAAATGACTGATCTGGGATGCCTGGCTGGCTCCTTCAGAAGAGCATGCAACTCTTGATCTCAGGGGTGTGAGTTCAAGCCCCAAGTTGGGCATGGAGCCTACTTAAAAAAAAAAATAATAAATAGGACTGATCTATGTCTCAGTTCCAAGATGGTCAGAAAAAAAATAGCAAAATGAGTCCAAGGAAAATAAAACAAACAAAATATTAAAGGCAGGAACAGATACTGATAAAAGATCAACAAAGAAAAATATTCTTTGAAAAGAAAGGATCAAAAACAGAAGGGATAAAGTAGAAAGAAAAGACAAAATCACTGTCTACAGATGTTAGGAACATTGAAGAGATTATAATATTATGTATATAAATACTTATATGTCAATATATTTGAAAATTAGGTAAATCAGACCATTTTCTAGAAAAATAGAAATCTAATTGCATACAGCAACGTGGAGGTGATTGGTTATATTGACAAGAAGAGTTTTAGTGAAGTGATAAGAAGTCCTGATTCAAGAGAGTTTAAAGAAGATTAAAAGAAGAAGATTTGGAGTTAAAATAATGCTTTTTTTTTTTTATAAAGATTTTTATTTATTTATTTGAAAGAGAGAATGAGAGAGAGAAAGAGAGAGCACATGAGAGGGGGGAGGGTCAGAGGGAGAAGCAGGCTTCCCCGCTGAGCGGGGAGCCCGATGCGGGACTCGATCCCGGGACTCCAGGATCATGACCTGAGCCGAAGGCAGTCGCTCAACCAACTGAGCCACTTTGAATAATTTTGTGGCATGGGGAAAAAGGGAACTTCAGTGATAGGTGGAAGGAGAAATGAGGGCAAGAGAAGGTATTTGTTTAAGATGGCAGAAATAGCGTATCCATATAATGATGGAAATAATCTGGTAGAGGTGTAGGAGAAAAAAGAACAGAATTGCTCGAGAGATGTAGCTTGATAAGGCAAAAGAGTACAAAATGGGCAGATCAGTTGCAGGTGGGAATATGGGTTGTTCATCAATAGCATTGAGAGTGTACTGACGCAGACATCGGTGGTAGAATGGATGTGCGCTTTGGGATCTATGGAAATCCTCCTCTGATAATGTACTAATAGGAAAACTAAATAGTCTATAGATGTAACACATGCTAAATTATTCCAGAATTTAAGTGTAATTTAAGCTAAAATCACTATAGAATTTAAGAATTGGACCATCTAATCCTAAATGTACTTGACAAAACAAATATCGACCAATTTTGAAAAAGAGGAAAAGGGTGTGTGTGTGGCGGCGGTTACTACCATATATTAAAATTTATTTTAATGCTATAGCAACTAAGATTATGTGGTATTAGCATAGGAGTAGAAAATAGACAAATGACGCTTACCCAGCCATGGACCCAAGAATATATAGGAACTTAACATGAAAGAAATACAGTTGTGCATTACCGGGAAAAGGAAGTCACTTAAATGATTTGGGATATACGGTTAGCTGTATAAAAATTTTCAAATAAATTCCCATGCCACAGTGCACACAAGAATAAATGCCATACATAAAAAAGAATAAACTCCACCTGGATGAAAGACCCAAATGTGAAAAATTAAAATGCAAGACTTACAGAAGAAATAGAAATATACATAGCCCACATTTTTTTCCTAGCAAATCTTCCACTCTCTGAGCTTTTATTACTCAGGCCCTAAATCTACTTGAATAATGTGGTATCTCTCACTATGGTCTCGGTGATGAAATATAATCACTAGTTAATTGGTAAGACAGAACACTAGGATTTATGGTGACATTCTCTAATATCCTTACCGCTCCTATCCAAGTTTCCCTCGGGTTAAATTTTACTGAAAAAGAACAGATGCACTTTATTTATTCTGCATATGCTACATAATCATGTGTATCTGTATCTTATATAGCATATAGTTTCTATTATAAACATGTTTAGATAGATAGATTATAGATAATATGTATGATGGGTGCTTAGATCAGCTGTATTAGCACTCATGTGGGTCAGAAGAAAGGGGCACTCTTTTGTACTAAAATTCATCTATAGAAGTTTCCTTTCCCCCTGTTCAGCCTTTCTTTCTTCCTGTCTTTGGTCCATTCCTCTCCTGGGTCCATGCTCCACAGAGCTGATCTAAGCCTGGCAAGTCTTTGAAATCAATGGAAGCTCTGCAGGGGAGCAGGGGAAGCTAAGAAATGGGACCTTTGTACCTTTGTAATTCTTACCTCTGCACCTTGCAGCATTTGTCAAAATTTTTCGAATAGAGATCCAAACACTTTGCTTTGAGTTTTGTGAGCTCCTTAGATCTCTGCCACAGACATTCTTCTTAAAGTACTTCCAGCCAGATAATGATCCCCTGAGATACCCACTTGCTCCAGGGCCACCCATGCCTCAGTGGGACTTGTTGTAATGTGCCATATTCTTGATCTTTATTTCTGAGAGTTGAAGTTTCAGCTAAAGAAATGTTAAGGGCATCAAATTAGCATGAGAAGCACACAGCATCTTCCATATACACTACTTTTTTTCTTCTGCATTAATTCCAATCCAAAATAGGCTCAAAGTGGCAAGTTTAAAGAAAGCAGGTTGAGTGAACCCTCTATTATCATTTGTCTGTAACCATGGTTCATATGGCTAGGGTGTTGCTTTACCCTATCTGTCCTTCCCCTTTGTTGCCCTCAAAATCCTTGCTGAACACTTCTTTAAGATTTTTCTCTGTTTGTAAATCATTAATAAGTGTCAGCAAAGGGCCTCAAGTCTCCCGTGCAGAATGGGGAGTTGGATCAATCAAAACCAGGGTACATTATAGTGTAATGAAACCTCAGATAAGAGCAATCAAAAGAGGTCATGCCACTGTACTGAGGACAAGAATTTGGGTAAGGCAATTCAGTTATTAGGAATCATAGTGGCGAACAACAGCTGAGTGTTTAGGGAAAAGAACGTAGGGAGCTAGAAGCTGGAAGTATTGAGATTTAAGGATAGACCCTTGAAACAGGATGAAGAGGGCAGTGTCAGTTTTGATACTTGGAAGCAATTATTGGTGCCTTGTTTTTCTGAATGAGACCCACAGGGTAACCTTTGTTTATACAATCTATGCCATCTCATAAAATTCAACCTACCTGTAAAAGGAATTGATTAAAAAATTCTATCATTTTAGTACTATCAATTCTTTTATTTCTGCCAGAAGAGTGAATTGCCAAGAAGTATGCTGAACTGTGAACATTTAAATGCTGTAGGATTATCTAAAATCTGGAGCTGTCAAACTATAAAATGTACATCATCATCAGGTAGTGAAAGTCCCCATCACAAAGTGGAAACTGAATGGCCAATTGCCAATGAATTTTTGCATTGGGTAGAAAGTTGAGCCAGATGCTATCAGTTATCATTTCTATGAGCAAACTGTGTATGAAATATTATTATAGTTGCTAAAATGATCAGAGTGGAATTGCTTTCCAATTCTACCAGTTCAACTAGTTGCTAATTAAACATCCTATGTTGACCTGAAATTACATATACAATGAACATAATGCCTCTGGATGCTAGGGGGAGGGGAACAAAATCTAACACAGAATATAACTGTAATTAATATCATGTAAATTGGATTTCTAAACAGATATCATACTTCAATCAGAATATATAACAATTTTGCATTTAAGCTTATAATGATCCTGCTATTTGAAATAAAGCAATGCATAGATTGTTAACACAAAGTTGTAGTCTAAATTATATATACAGTAAAAACAAAATATCAGCACAGGGTTGGTATATGAGTAAATGTGGGGGTAGCATGAAAAGAATATGTTATGTGGACAGCATTAAAGCCTTTATTTTCTGCTACTAGTGTTCTCATATATTATTCACTGGGTTCTGATAATAAAGAATTTCATCACTATGTGTTTACTCAGGCCTTAAGTTCATTCACATTAAATGATTTAATATTATGGGAACATTGTTACTGAATAGATCCTGTACTTAAAACAACCATTTACTATAGGATTTCTGATATAGGCTCCAATTCAAATATCCCCTTTTATTATTCTATTACAAATTGGAATATCAAAAATAATAAAAAAAAAACCCACAACCCTTCAACGTGTTGGCATACTCACTGCCTTTTCTAGACTACCTATGGGCACCCTTGAGTGGAAAAAAAATATTGTTATCAGATCATGTGTTTTAACAGAGTGTTTAGAAAATATGATCTTAAAACAGCCATTTATAATTAAAAAAAACTCTCAGCAGTGAGCATATAGAGGGAACATACCTCAACATAATAAAGCCATATATGACAAAACCACAGCTAACATCATATTCGGTGGTTAAAAATTAAAAGCTTTTCCTCTAAGATCAAAAACAAGTCAAGAATGCCCACTCTTGCCACTTGTATTCAAATTATTATTTTAAGTCCTAGCCAGAGCAATTAAGCAAGAAAAATAAATAAAAGGTATCCAAATTGTAAAGAAAGAAGAATAACTTTTCTTATAGCAGATGGCATGATAATATATATAGAAAATCCTAAAGACTCTAACAAAACACTGTTAGAACTAATAAACAATTTCAGTGAAGTTGGAGAATATAAACTCAATATGCAAAAATCAGTTGCATTTCTGTACACTAATGACAAACTATTAGAAAGAGAAATTAAGAAAACAATCCCATTTACAATTTCATCAAAGAATAAAATATCTGGGAATAAATTTAACCAAGGAGGTGAAAGACTTGTACACTGGAGCTATCAGACATTGGTGAAAGAAATTCTGAAGTCACAAAGAAGTGGAAAAATATTCTATCCTCATGGATTAGAAGAATTACTACTGTTAAAATATCCATATTACTCAAAGCAATCTACAGATTTAATGCAACACCTAACAAAATTTAAATGGCACTTTTCGTAGAAATAGATCAAATATTCCTAAAATTTTTATGGAACCACAAAAGCCCCCAAACAGCCAAAGCAGTCTTGAGAAAGAAGAGCAAAGCTAAAGTCATCATGCTTCCTGATTTCAGACTAGATTACAAAGTTATAATAATCAAAACAGCGTGGGGGCACCCAGGTGGCTCAGTCAGTTGAGCATCTAGCTCCTGATTTTGGCTCAGGTTTTCATCTCAGGGTCCTAGGACTGAGCCCCACATTAGCCTCAGGACTGCTGAGCATGGAAACTGCTTGGGCTTCTCTCTCTCCCTCTCCCTCTGCCCCTCCCCAACTCTCTCTCTCTCTGTCTCTCAAAACAAAAGCAAAAGCAAAACAAAACAAAAAACAGTATGGTACTGGCATAAAAGAGACACATAGATCAATGTGATAGAATAAAGAACCCAGAAACAAACCTACACAAATACAGTCAATTAATTTATGCAAAAGCAGCCAAAAGTATGCAATGAGAGAAGGATAATTTCTTCACTAAATGGTGTTGGAAAGACTAAATATCCACATCAAAAGAATGAAACTGACCACTGTTTTAGGCCATACACAAAACTTAACTTGAAATGGATTAAAGACTGGAATGTAAGTCCTAAAACCATAAAACATCTGGAAGAAAACATGGATGGTAAGCTCCTTGACACTGGTCTTGGCAATAATTTTTTTAGATTAACAAAATGAAAAGGTAACCTACCAAATGTGAGAAAATATTCGCAAATCATGTATCTGATAAGGGGTTAATATCCAAAATATATAAAGAACTCACAAAACTCAATACTAAAAGCAAAACAAAAACAAAATCCAATTTAAAAATGGGTAGAGGATATGAATAGACATTTTTTCTGAAGACAAATAAGTACATGAAAAGATGCTCAACATTAGTAATCATCAGGAAAATGCAAATCAAAACCACAATGAAAGAACACCTCATACCTGTCAGAATGGCCATTATAAAAAAGACAACAAATAGCAAGTGTTGGTGAGGATGTTGAGAAAAGGGAACCCTTGTGTACTTTTAGCAGGAATGTAAATTGTTATAATCATTATGAAAAATGGTACAGAGGTTCCTCAAAATTTTAAAAATAGAACTACATATGATGCAGCAATTCTACCTCGATGTATTTATCTAAAGGAAAAAAATACACTAACTCAAAAAAATATCAGGATCTCCTTGCCAAGTAAGATGATGGAGTAGGAGGATCCTAGGCTCACCTCATCCCATGGATACACCTAGATAAAAGCCACATCCGTGTAAATAACCCAGAAAATGACCCAAAGACTGGCAGAACAGGCTCTACACAGCTAAATGTAGAGAAGAGGCCATGTCGAAGAGGGTAGACATGGCAGAGACACTATAAGGAGCTAAACAGACCCAAAGGACTGTTCACGGGAAGGAGGGATGCCCTGGGCATGGAGACAGGGGAGGAGTAGATGCCCACAACCAGGCATAGGGGAACCTGCATTGGGAAGGCAAATTCCCATAATATTTGGCTTTGAAAAGCAGGGGGTCTAATTTCACCAGTTCTTACAATCAGTGGGCCTTAACATCTGCAACTTTAAAAATCAGTAGGCTTGGCTCTGGGGAAGCAGGAGGGCAAGTAGAAACTGCGCCAGTGTCTACAGTACTACAAACTGAGACAGTATAACAAACAGCCCCCCTGAAATACAGCATTAACAGCAGCAGTTTGAAAAATGCCTGGGGTATATGGGAGAGATATTTGTTTCCTTATCTCAGAGCATGTGCTGGAAGGGCTGGGATCATTGGGAGACTTCTCAAAGAGCAAAAGAGCTGGTAGCCCCCTTTCCCTACCCCGCCCCTCAGCCTAGATACATGGACACTTGCAGAAACCAGTGCAGCATGAACACACTCCAACTACCTTGCTAACAGAATGCCTCATCCCTTGTGGTCTTCAGTGGACCTGCCCCCTTCACCCTATCCTTTGCAGGATTTTTAGAAAATAGCTACAGGTCCCCTCCCATGGTAGACCTTGCACACTTTGCTAACACCACATGACCTGCCCCTACTTTCTCCTGCAAACCCACCTCCTCCAATGCATCTTGGCAGGAATCTATCCAAAGTTGTGCCACAAGTGAGGCAGTATGCAAGGAGTCTCGGCAGGGCTCAGCACCAGCATAAAGAGATTCCTGCCCTGGGGAGAAGGGAAGAAAACCACATACATCATTTTGGCTGTGGCCCCAGCAGCAGGCTGAGGGCAGACATCTGGTCTGACTGAAGACCCTGCCCACCAGTGAAAGCTTCTCAGGGGGCAACATAGGAAGAGTGTCTTGCAGTTCGTGTGTGACCAAAGCTCTGGCAAATGCCTGCTCTGACTGAACTCAAGCCCAAGGTGGCCTCATATTGGCCCATTAACAATACAGGGACTAAGCCCTGCCCACAATAGGCAAAGAGAACCACGGCAGACCACTGCACTGAAGGCAAATGTGGCTCAGCGACAACAACAGGACACACACAACACACATATAAGAGACCACCAAAGCACCAGGTTCTGATAAATAGGAGATATTACATGGCAGGGAATCAGAACCTCTTCTTCACAAGACCATTATGTTCAAGAGCAGGAGACATAGCTGATTTTCCTAAAACACAGAAACAGACACAAAGAGTTAGACAAAATGAGGAAACAGAGGAATATGTCCCAAATGAAACAACAGGGGGAAAAAAGTCACAGCAAGAGAACTAAATGAAATGGAGAAAAGTAATGTGCCTGATAGAAAATTTAAAGTAATGATCATAAGGACATTCAGTGGACTTAAGAAAAGAGTGGGGGACCTCAGTGAAATCCTCTACAAGGAGATAGAAACACAAAAAAAGAACCAACAGAGATGAAGAACTTAATAACTAAGTATTAAGAACTTAATAACTAAAAATACACTAGAGGAAATAAACAGTAGTCTAGAGGAAGCAGAAGAACAGATCAACAACTTGGAGGACAGAGTAGTGGAAAGCAATCATGCTGAACATGAGAGAGAAAAAAGACTAATAAAAATGAGAATAGATTAAAGGAACTCAGTGACACTATCAAGTGTAAAAACTATTGCATCACAGGGATCCCAGAAGGAGAAGAGAAAGAAAAGGAGGAAGAAATTTCATTTGAAGAAATAATAGCTGAAAACTTCCTGAATCTAGGGAAGGAAACAGAAATATAAGTCCAAGTTGCACAGAGAGTCCCCAACAAAATCAATTCAAGAAGGTCCACACCAAAACAAATAGTAATTAAAATGGCAAAGAGTAGTGATAAAGAGAGAAATTTAAAAGCAGCAAGAAAAAAGAAAACAGTTACACACAAGAGAAACTCCATAAGGCTATGAGCTGAGTTTTCAGCAGAAACTTTGTAAGCCAGAATGGAGTAGCATGATATATTCAAAGTGCTGAAAGAAAGAAAAAAAAAAAAAAACTACAATCAAGAATATTCTATCCAGCAAGGTTATCATTCAGAATAGAAAGAGAGATACGAGTTTCCCAAATAAACAAAAGTTAAAGGAATTCATCACCACTAAACCAGCCTTACAAGAAATGTTAAAGGGGATTCTTTGAGTAGAAAGGAAAGACTATAAGCAGGAGTAAGTAAAACAGGTGGCACAAAAACAGAAAAATGAAGTACATCTATAAAAAAAAATCAGTCAAGGGATTCACAAAATAAAAGGATGTAAAGTATGACACCATACACCTATATGTGGTGGGGAGAAGAGTGAAACTTTAATGCTTTTAGAATGGATTCAAACTTAAGTGACCAAAAACTTAATATAGACTGCTATATGTATAAGATGTTATATATAAATCTAATAGTAACCACAAATCAAAACCAATAATAGATATACAAAAAATAAAGAGAAAGGAATCCAAATATATCACTAAAAAAGCCTGCAAAATATGAAAGAGAGCGAGAGAATTAAAAAACAGAGAAGAGCCATAGTAACAACCATAAAACAGGTAACAAAATGGCAATAAGTATATATGTATCAGTAATTCCTTTGGAGGCACATGGGAGGCTCAGTCAGTTAAGCATCTGACTCTTGATTGTGGCTCAGGTCATGATCTCAGAGTCATGAGATCAAGCCCCATGCTCAGAGGGGAATCTGCTTGAGATTCTCTCTCTCTCCCTCTCCCTCTGCCCCTTCCCCCCCTACTCTCTCTCAAATAAATAAATAAAATCTTTTTAAAAAATAATTACTTTGAATGTAAATGGACTAAATGCTCCAATCAAAAGACATAAGGTGCCAGAGGGGATAAAAGAGCAAGACCCATCTATATGCTGCCTACAAAAGACTCATTTCAGACCTACATACACAGGTACATTGAAAGT
Source organism: Zalophus californianus (assembly GCF_009762305.2). NCBI lineage: Eukaryota > Metazoa > Chordata > Mammalia > Carnivora > Otariidae > Zalophus > Zalophus californianus. The sequence continues at coordinate 130,709,460 of NC_045603.1, forward strand.
GAAGGGATGGAAAAGCATTCATCATGCAAATGGAAGTGAAAAGAAAGCTGGGGTAGCAATACTTGCATTAGACAAAATAGATTTTAAGGCAAAGACTGCAACAACACGAAGAAGGACACTACATAATCATAAAGGGAACGATCCATCAAGAATATAGCAATTGTAAGTATTTATGCACCCAAATACATAAAGTATCTAATAACAAACATAAAGGAAGTAATTGACAATAATACAACAATAGTAAGGGACTGTAATACCCCACTTACATCAATGGATAAGTCATCCAAACAGAAAATCCACAAGGAAACAGTGGCTTCGAAGGACACATTGGACCTGGTGGATCTAACAGACATATCCAGAACATTCCAACATAAAAAAATGGAATACATATTCTTTTCAAGTGCAAATGGGAGAGTCTCCAAAATAGATCACATGTTAGGCCCCAAACAAGTCTCAACAAATTAAAAAAAAAAATGATTCAAGTCATAGCAGGCACCTTTTCTAATCACAACACTGAAAACTAGAAATCAACCACATGAAAAAATCTGGAAAGAACATAAACACCTGGAGGATAAACCACACGCTACTCAACAATGAATGGGTCAATGAAGGAATCAAAGAAGAAATAAAAAAAATACATGGAGACAAATAAAAATGAAGACACAATGGTCTAAAATCTTTGAGAGGCTGCAAAAGCTGTTCTAAGAGGGAGGTTTGTGGCAATATAGGCCTACCTCAAAAAGCAAGAAAAATCTCAGAAAAAAAAATTACATAACCTTAAACCTAAAGGAGCTAAAAAAAGAAAAACAAACCCAAATCCAGTAGAAAGAAGGAAATAATTAAGATTAGAGTAGAAATAAACAGAAATAAAAAACAATAGAACAGCTCAATGAAACCAGGAGATGGTTCTTTGAAAAGATCAACAAAATTGATAAACCTTTAGCCAGACTCATTTAAAAAAATGAGAGAGAGGACTCAAATCAGAAATGAAAGAGGGGTGGGGCACCGGGGTGCCTCAGTTGGTTAAGCATCTGCCTTTGTTTCAGGTCATGATCCCAGGGTCTTGGGATTGAGCCCTGACTCAGGCTCCCTGCTCAGCAGGGATTCTGCTTCTCCCTCCCCCTCTTCTTATGCCCCTCCCCCTGCTCATGTTTTTTATCTCTCAAATAAATAAATATTTTAAAAAGATAAACGAAAGATGGGAAATAACTGACACCACAAAAATACAAAGGATTATAAGAGAATATTATGAAAAATTATATGCCAACAAATCAGACAACCTAGAAGAAATTGATAAATTCCTAGAAACATGCAACCTCCCAAAACTGAATCAGTAAGAAATAGAAAATTTGAACAGACCAATTACCAGCAATGAAACTGAATCAGTAATAAAAAAACTCATAACAAACAAACGTTCAGGACTGGATGGCTTCATAGGTGAATTCTACCAAACTAAAGAAGAGTTAGTACCTATTCTTCTCAAACTATTCCAAAAAATAGAAGAAGAAAAGCTTCTTAATTCATTCTATGAGGTCTGCACTACTCTGATACCCAAACCAGATAAAGGCATTACCAAAAATGAGAACTACAGGCCAAATATCTGATGTACACAGACACAAATGTCCTCAAGAATATATTAGTAAACCGAGTCCAACAATACAATAAAAAGAATTATTTACCACAATCAAATGGGATTTATCCCTGGGATGCAAGGGTGGTTCAATATTTGCAAATCAATGTGACACATCACAACAACAAAGAAAAGATAAAAAAAATGATAATTTTAAGAGAGGGAGAAAAACATTTGAGAAAGTACAACATTGATAAAAACCCTCAATAGAGTAGGGTTAGAGGGAACATACATCAACATTATAAAGATGATATGTGAACATCCTACAGCCAACATCATATTCAACGGTGAAAAACTAAGAGCTTTCTCCCACTAAGATCAAGAACAAGACATGTCCACTCTCATATCTTCTATTCAACATAATACTGGAAGTTCTAGCCACAGCAATCAGACAAGAAAAAGAAATAAAAGGCATCCAAATTGGTAAGGAAGAAGTAAAAGTTTCACTATTTGCAGTTGACATGGTTCTGTATACAGAAAACTCTTAAGACTCCAACAAAAAAATACTACAACTGATAAATGAATTCAGTAAGGATGCAAGATAGAAAATCAATATACAGAAATACACTGCATTTCTTTTTTTTTTTAAGATTTATTTATTTATTTGAGAGAGAGAGTGCACATGAGCAGGGGAGAAGCAGAGGCAGAGGGACAAACTCTATGCTGAGCATGGAGCCCAACACAGGACTTGATCCCATGACCCTGAAATCATGACCTGAGCCAAAATCAAGAGTTGGACGCTAAAAACACTGAACCACCCAGGTGCCCCATCCATTGCATTTCTATATACGGATAATGAAGCAGCAGAAAGAGATATTAAGGAAATAATCCCATTTATAACTGCACCAATAAAATACTAATAAAAATAAATACCTAGGGATAAAATTAACCAAAGAGGTGAAAGACCTGTACTCTGAAAACTATAAAACACTGATCAAAGAAATTGAAGATGACACAAATGGAAAGAGCTTTCATTCTCATGGATTGGGAGAACACATATTGTTAAAATGTCCATACTACCCAATCCATATATAGATTTGATGCAGTCCCTTTCAAAGTACCAATATCATTTTTCACAGAACTAGAATAAATAATCCTAAAATTTGTATGGAACCATAAAAAAACCCTAATAACCAAAGAAATCTTGAAAAAGAACAAAACTGGAAGTTATCACAGTCCCAGATTTCACGATATATGGTAAAGTTGTAGTAATTGAAAGAGTATGGTACTGACACAAACATAAATCATTAGAACACATTAGAGAACCTAGAAATTAACCCAAGATTATACAGTCATTTAATCTTCCACAAAGTAGGGAAGAATATGCAATGGGAAAAAGACAGTCTCTTCAACAGTGTGGGGAAAACTGCACAGTTACATGCAAAAGAATGAAACCGGGCCACTTTCTGACACCATACACAAAAATAAACTCAAAATGGATTAAAGACCTAAATGTGAGAACTGAAACCATAAAAATTCTAGAAGAGAGCACAAGCTATAATTTCTCTGGCATTGGCTATAGCAACTTATTTTTGGGTATGTCTCCCCAGGCAAAGGAAACAAAGGCAAAAATAAACTATTGTGACTACATCAAAATAAAAATCTTCTGCACAGCAAAGGAAACAATCAACAAAACTGAAAGACAACCTGCTGAATGGGAGAAGATTTTTGCAAATAACCATCTGATATAAAGGGTTAGTACTCAAAATATATAAAGAACTTACATGACAACACACACACACAAAAAAACCCAAATAATCCAATTAAAATGGGCAGAAGACATGAATAGACATTTCTCCAAGGAAGACATACAGGTGGCAAAAAGACACATGAAAAAATGCTCAGCGTCACTCATCATCAGGGAAATACAAATCAAAACCACAATGAGATATCCTCTCATACATGTCAGAATGGTTAAAATAAAAAACACAAGAAACAGCAAATGTTGGCAAGGATGTGGAGCAAAAGGAACGTTCATGCACTGTTGGTGGGAATGCAAACCAGTGCAACCACTGTGGAAAATAGTATGGAGGTTCCTCAGAGAGTTAAAAATAGAACTACCCTAAGATCTAGTATTCAGATTACTGGGTCTTTACCCAAAAAAATACAAAAACAGTAATTCAAAGGGATACATGCACCCCTATGTTTATAGCAGCATTATTTACAATAGCCAAATTATGGAAGCAGCCCAATTGTCCTTTGATAGATGAGTGGATAAAGAAGAGATGGGGTGTGTGTGTGTGGGGGGGGGTACACACACACACACACACACACACAGGAATATTATTCAGTCATAAAAAAGAATGAAATCTTTTCATCTACAATGACATGGATGGAACTAGGGAGTTTTATGCTAAGCAAATTAAGTCAGAGAAAGACAAATACATATGATTTTACTCACATGTGGAATTTAAGAAATAAATAAATAGCAAAGGAAAAGAAAGAGAGACAAACCAAGAAACAAACTCTTAACTAGGGAGAAGAAACTGATGGTCACCAGAGTGGATGTGGGTGGGAGGGTGGGTTAAATAGATGATGGGAATTAAGGAGGGCACTTGTTGTGATGAACACTGGGTGATATATGGAATTATTGAATCACTATATGGTACGCCTGAAACTAATATTACCCTGTATTTTAATTATACTGGAATTTAAAATAAGATAACAGCATCCCCCTGTTTATTTTAGTATTATTTACAATAGCCAAGACATGGAAGCACCCTAAGTTTCAACTGATGGGTGAATAAATAAAGAAAATGTGAGATACACACACACACACACACACACAATGGAATATTATTCAGCCATAAGAAAGTAAGAAAATTCTGACAATCACAACAACATGGATCCCCTTAAGGGCATTAAATCAGGGACAAATGCCGTATGAATTCCCATATATGTGGAAAGTAAAAATAAACAACAACAAAAAAACCCCAAACTCATTGATACACAGAAAAGATTGGCAATTACCAGTTCTGGGGTCTGAAACTTATATGTGAATTATATCACAATTTAAAAAATGAAAATATGATCTTGATACCATCAGTGATTAGATTGGATTTTCAAGAGAGGGACAAAGAGGCAAATGCATAAACCTTTTTGGGCATCCTAATATAGGACCCAAAAGAGACATTAAGTTCTTATAATTGGTGCTAATTTAGAAAAATGCTCAGATACAGTTAACTGTGACAGAAATACAAACGTATAGGTAAAAATGGTGTGTAGTTGATACTGACTCATCATTCCATAAGAATGTCACCACTAATCTATTAAAAAAGTACAACTTAATTTTTCCTTTGAAGTCTAAGATACTGATGGAGGGGGCTAGCATGAGGGACTATAAAAGTTCTAAGGCATTTGGGAGAGAGCCAATTGGTTCTGACAATAATGTTGCTAGGCAGAGGCAGGGAGGATTTAGCACCTTGCCTCTTTTCTTGCTATGAATTCTAGAAAACCAGAAGAGGATATGATAAAGAGTGGCTTGGAAATAAATCAGGTAAGACTTTGACTTTTACAAGTCAGTTTTTGAATTTACGGTATCATGTCAATGGAATTCAGAAGTACTTAGTTTTATTTTCACTTGCATTTTCGTTAATGATCTTGACAAGGGTACATTTATTACATGTGAACAATTAAAAATTACCCTGGTAGGTACTATGGGGGATAAAAGGCATGTAGTAGTATGTAAAAAAGATAAATAAAAATAGCTTCATGCCAGGTACTAATCTAAGGGTTTGTCATCTGTTTTCTCATTCAATCCTTATAGAAAAACCCTATGAGTTTAGTACTCTTTTGATCCCATTTTATAATTGAAAAAAAACAACTGAGGCACAAAAATGTTTACATTTTGTAATGTGGGCAACAGAGTGGAAAAGCCTCTGTGCTATTACATGAGTCTGTCTATTATCGAAGACATATATTCAATAATACATATTCATCACCGATATTCATCACAACTACTAAAATTAATTATAGAATTGTAGCACTATTGCATTCTGGCTTCCTTTTTTATTGTTATGTTAATAACCATATATTATATCATTAGTTTTTCTTTGTTTTTTTAATTTTTATTGTTATGTTAATCACCATATATTACATAATTTGTTTTGGTGTAGTGTTCCATGATTCATTGTTTGTGCGTAACACCCAGTGCTCCACGCAGAACGTGCCCTCTTTAATACCCATCACCAGGCTAACACATCCCCCTACCCTCCTCCACTCTAGAACCCTCAGTTTGTTTTTCAGAGTCCATCATCTCTCATGGTTCGTCTCCCCCTCTGACTTATTCCCCTTCATTCTCCCCTCCTGCTATCTTCTTCTTTTTTTTCTTAACATATGTTGCATTATTTGTTTCAGAAGTACAGATCTGTGATTCAACAGTCTTGTACAATTCACAGTGCTCACCATAGCACATACCCTCCCCAATGTCTATCACCCAGCCACCCCATCCCTCCCACGCCCACCACCACTCCAGCAACCCTCAGTTTGTTTCCTGAGATTAAGAATTCCTCATATCAGTGAGGTCATATGATACATGTCTTTCTCTGATTGACTTATTTCACTCAGCATAACACCCTCCAGTTCCATCCACGTCGTTGCAAATGGCAAGATCCCATTCCTTTTGATGGCTGCATAATATTCCATTGTGTATATATACCACATCTTCTTTATCCGTTCATCTACCGATGGACATCTTGGCTCTTTCCACAGTTTGGCTATTGTGGACATTGCTGCTATAAACACTGGGGTGCACGTACCCCTTTGGATCCCTACATTTGTATCTTTGCGGTAAATACCCAGTAGTGCAATTGCTGGATCATATGGTAGCTCTATTTTCAACTGTTTGAGGAACCTCCATACTGTTTTCCAGAGTGGCTGCACCAGCTTGCATTCCCACCAACAGTGGAGGGTTCCCATTTCTCCGCATCCCCACAAACATCTGTCCTTTCCTGACTTGTTAATTTTAGCCATTCTGACTGGTGTGAGGTGGTATCTCATGGAGGTTTTGATTTGGATTTCCCTGATGCCGAGCGATGTTGAGCACTTTCTCATGTGTCTGTTGGCCATTTGGATGTCTTCTTTGGAAAAATGTCTGTTCATGTCTTCTGCCCATTTCTTGATTGGATCATTTGTTCATTGGGTGTTGAGTTTGATAAGTTCTTTACAGATTTTGGATACTAGCCCTTTATCTGATATGTCATTTGCAAACATTTTCTTCCATTCTGTCGGTTGTCTTTTGGTTTTGTGGACTGTTTCTTTTGCTGTGCAAAAGCTTTTTATCTTGATGAAATCCCAATAGTTCATTTTTGCCCTTGCTTCCCTTGCCTTAGGTGATGTTTCTAGGAAGAAGTTGCTGCGGCTGAGGTTGAAGAGGTTGCTGCCTGTGTTCTCCTTGAGGATTTTGATGGACTCCTGTCTCACGTTTAGGTCTTTCAACCATTTGGAGTCTATTTTTGTGTGTGGTGTAAGGAAATGGTTCAGTTTCATGCTTCTGCATGTGGCTGTCCAATTTTCCCAACACCATTTGTTGAAGAGACTGTCTTTTTGCCATTGGACATTCTTTCTTGCTTTCTCAAAGATAAGTTGACCATAGAGTTGAGGGTCCATTTCGGGGCTCTCAATTCTGTTCCATTGATCTATGTGTCTGTTTTTGTGGCAGTACCATACTGTCTTGATGATGACAGCTTTGTAATAGAGCTAGAAGTCCGGAATTGTGATGCCGCCAGCTTTGCTTTTCTTTTTCAAAATTCCTCTGGCTATTCGGGGTCTCTTCTGGTTCCATACAAATTTTAGGATTATTTGTTCCATTTCTTTGAAAAAAGTGGATGGTATTTGGATGGGGATTGCATTGAACGTGTAGATTGCTCTAGGTAGCACTGACATATTCACAATGTTGGTTCTCCCAATCCATGAGCATGGAACGTTTTTCCATTTCTTTGTGTCTTCTTCAATTTCTTTCATGAGTATTTTATAGTTTTCTGAGTACAGATCCTTGGCCTCTTTGGTTAAATTTATTCCTAGATATCTTATGGTGCAATTGTAAATGGGATCGACTCCTTGATTTGTCTCTCTTCTGTCTTGTTGTTGGTGTATAGGAATGCCACTGATTTCTGTGCATTGATTTTATATCCTGCCACTTTACTGAATTCCTGTATGAGTTCTAGCAGTTTTGGGGTGGAGTATTTTGGGTTTTCCACAGACAGTATCATATCATCTGCAAAGAGTGAGAGTTTGACTTCCTCTTTGCCGATTTGGATGTCTTTGATTTCTTTTTGTTGTCTGATTGCTGTGGCAAGGACTTCTAATACTATGTTGAATAGCAGTGGTGAGAGTGGACATCCCTGCCGCGTTCCTGACCTTAGGGGGAAAGCTCTCAGCTTTTCCCCATTGAGAATGATATTCGCTGTAGGTTTTGCATAGATGGCTTTTATGATATTGAGGTGTGTACCCTCTATCCCTATACTCTGAAGACTTTTGATCAAGAAAGGATGCTGTACGTTGTCAAATGCTTTTTCTGCATCTATTGAGAGGATCATATGATTCTTGTTCTTTCTTTTGTTAATGTATTGTATCACGTTGATTGATTTGTGGATGTTGAACCATCCTTGCAGCCCAGGGATAAATCCCACTTGGTCGTGGTGAATAATCCTTTTAAAGTACTGTTGGATCCCATTGGCTAGTATTTTGGTGAGAATTTTTGCATCCATGTTCATCAAGGATATTGGTCTGTAATTCTCCTTTTTGATGGGGTCTTTGTCTGGTTTTTGGATCAAGGTAATGCTGGCCTCATAAAATGAGTTTGGAAGTTTTCCTTCCATTTTATTTTTTGGAACAGTTTCAGGAGAATAGGTATTAATTCTTCTTTAAATGTCTGACAAAATTCCCCTGGGAAACCATCTGGCCCTGGGCTTTTGTTTCTTGGGAGATTTTTAATGACTGCTTCAATTTCCTTAGTGGCTATAGGTCTGTTCATGTTTTCTATTTCTTCCTGGTTCAATTTTGGTAGTCGATACATCTCTAGGAATGCACCCATTTCTTCCAGGTTATCTAATTTGCTGGCATAGAGTTGCTCATAATATGTTCTTATAATTGTTTGAAATTCTTTGGTGTTGGTTGTGATCTCTCCTCTTTCATTCATGATTTTGTTGATTTGGGTCATTTCTCTTTTCATTTGGATAAGTCTGGCCAGAGGTTTATCAATCTTGTTAATTCTTTCAAAGAACCAGCTCCTAGTTTCGTTGATCTGTTCTACTGTTCTTTTGGTTTCTAGTTCATTGATTTCTGCTCTGATCTTTATTATTTCTCTTCTCCTGCTGAGTATAGGCTTTATTTGTTGTTCTTTCTCTAGCTCCTTTAGGTGTAGGGTTAGGTTGTGTATTTGAGACCTTTCTTGTTTCTTGAGAAAGCCTTATATTGCTATATACTTTCCTCTCAGGACTGCCTTTGCTGTATCCCAAAGATTTTGAACAGTTGTGTTTTCATTTTCATTGGTTTCCACGAATTTTTTAAATTCATCTTTAATTTCCTGGTTGACCCATTCATTCTTTAGTAGGATGCTCTTTAGCCTCCATGTATTTGAGTCTTTCCGACTTTCCTCTTGTGATTGAGTTCTAGTTTCAAAGCATTGTGGTCTGAAAATATGCAGGGAACGATCCCAATCTTTTGGTACTGGTTGAGACCTGATTTGTGACCTAGGACGTGATCAATTCTGGAGAATGTTCCATGGGCACTAGAGAAGAATGTGTATTCCGTTGCTTTGGGATGGAATGTTCTGAATATGTCTATGAAGTCCATTTGGTCCAGGGTGTCATTTAAAGTCTTTATTTCCTTGTTGATCTTTTGCTTAGATGATCTGTCCATTTCAGTCAGGGGGTGTTAAAGTCCCCCACTATTACTGTATTGCTGTCAATGTGTTTCTTCACTTTTGTTATTAATTGCCTTATATAATTGGCTACTCCCATGTTAGGGGCATAGATATTTACAATTGTTAGATCTTCTTGTTGGATAGACCCTTTAAGTAGGATATAGTGTCCTTGCTCATCTCTTATTACAGTCTTTGTTTTAAAATCTAATTTGTCTGATATAAGGATTGCCACCCCAGCTTTCTTTTGGTGTCCATTAGCATGGTAAATGGTTTTCCACCCCCCCCACTTTCAATGTGGGGGTGTCTTTGGGTCTAAAATGAGTCTTTTGCAGACAGCATATTGATGGGTCTTGTTTTTTAATCCAATCTGATAGCCTGTGTCTTTTGATTGGGGCATTGAGCCCATTTACATTCAGGGTAACTATTGAAAGGTATGAATTTAGTGCCATTGTATTGCCTGTAAGGTGACTGTAACTCTATATTGTCTGTGTTCCTTTCTGGTCTATGCTGTTTTTAGGCTCTCTCTTTGCTTAGAGGAGCCCTTTCAATATTTCTTAAAGGGCTGGTTTCGTGTTTGCAAATTCCTTTAGTTTTTGTTTGTCCTGGAAGATTTTTATCTCTCCTTCTATTTTCAATGACAGCCTAGCTGGATATAGTATTCTTGGCTGCATATTTTTCTCATTTAGTGCTCTGAAGATATCTTGCCAGTCCTTTCTGGCCTGCCAGGTCTCTGTGGATAGGTCTGTTGCCAATCTGATATTTCTACCATTGTAGGTTACATATCTCTTCTCCCGAGCTGCTCTCAGGATTTTCTCTTTGTCTCTGAGACTCGTAAGTTTTACTATTAGATGTCGGGGTGTTGACCTATTATTATTGAGGGGGGTTCTCAGTGCCTCCTGGATTTTGATGCCTGTTTCCTTCCCCACATTAGGGAAGTTCTCTGTTATTATTTGATCCAATATACTTTCTGCCCCCCTCTCTCTTTCTTCTTCTGGGATCCCAATTATTCTAATGTTGTTTCGACTTATCGTATCACTTATCTTTTGAATTCTGCCCTCGTGATCCTGTAGTTGTTCTCTCTTTTTCTCAGCCTCTTTATTTTCCATCATTTGGTCTTCTATATCACTGATTCTCTCTTCTGCCTCATTTATCCTAGCAATTAGTGCCCCCATTTTTGATTGCACCTCAAAGCCTTTTTGATTTCGACTTGGTTAGATTTTAGTTCTTTTATTTCTCCAGAAAGGGTTTCTCTAATAATTTCCACGCTTTTTTTCAAGCCCAGCTAGTATCTTTAAAGTCATGACTCTGAACTCTAGGTCCGACATCGTACTAATGTCCGCCTTGAGTAGGTCCCTGGCTGACGGTACTACCTCTTGTTCTTTTTGAGGTGTTTTTCTTCGTCTTGTAATTTTGTCCAGAGGAGAATAGATGAATGAGAGAACAAAATGCTAACAGGTTAACAACGTCCCCAGCAAATATACTGTATACAAATCAGAAAAGACCTGAAACCAGGGGAAAAGAAAGGGAAAGAAAGAAAAAAGAAAGAGAAAAAAAAAGAAAAAAAAAAGATAAAAACAAAAACAGCACAATACAAAAAAAGCAGAATATGATCAAATATGATCAGGCTAGTGCATAGATGAGTGCCACACACTAGATTTTGGGCGTATTTTGGTCTGTTAGAAAAAAGTGGCTCCTAAAATTTTAAAGGAAGAAAGACATATATATACAAAATAAGGGTTGATACAATGAAGCGATGGAAGATGACTGTGAAGGTGAAAATTATAAAAGATTTTATAAAAGGAATTGATAAGTTGTTTGAAAAAAGAAAGAAGATTTAAAAAAAAAAGAAAAGAAAAAAGGGAGAAAATGTGATCAGGCAGGAGACTAGAACAAAGCCATACACTAGTGATTTAGGGTATATTTTGATCTGTTAGAAGAAACTGTATCTCAAAATTTTAAAGAGAGAACAACTTATATATATATATATGCCAAAAATAAGGGTAACTACTATGAAGGGATAAAATATGACTCTAAAAATGAAAAATAAAAAAAATTTTTTTTTAAAAGGGACTGATAAGATGTTGGTTGAAAAAGGGAAAAAGAAAAATTATAAAAAAACAGTTAAAAAAATTAACTTTGATGAACTAATGAATCATGGTAAAAAAAGCCATGAACTCTATGTGCAGTATTCCCCTAGAGCTGGAGTTCTCCCGTTCTCCTTGATCGGTAAACTTGGGGTCTTGGCTTGCTGGCTGTTCGTGCTGATCTTCTGGGGGAGGGCTCTGTTGCCGTGGTTCCCAAATATCTTTGCGGGAGGCGGAATTGCCCCGCCCTTGTTGGTCCGGGCTAAGCAAGCTGCTCTGGTTTACTCTCAGGAGCTTTTGTTCCCTGCAAGCTCTCGGTACAGCTTTGGAGGACCAGGGCGAAAATGGTGGCCTCCCAATCTCCGCCCAGAGGAGCCGAGAACTCGGGGCCCTGCTCCTCAGTGCACCCCCAGAGAAAAGCAGTCACTCCCATGTCCCTGGTCTCCGGCCGCACTCCGTGCTCACCCGGCCTGTGACCGAGCATTTTTATCGCTGGCACCCGACCCCGTGTGGAGTCTCCAAACCCAGCAGATCCCTGCGGTGCGCTTCCGCGCCGCTCCTCCCGGGGGAGGAAGGGGAGTCTCCCCGGATCTGCCGCTTGTTGGGTCCCTGCTGGAGGGGCAGTGGCCCAACTGGGCCGCGGATCACAGTTTATGGCCACCCCGAGCTGAGAGCCCGCGCCTCGGCTCCGTCTCTGCAGCCGGCTTCCCCGCTCCGATGCCTGGGAGCTCTGCCGCACTCAGGCACCCCCGGTCTTTCTGTGACCCTGAGGGTCCTGAGACCACACTGTCCCGTGAGAGTTCCACCCCCCGCTTAGCCACTGGAGTGACGTCCCTCCGCGGAGCCGACTTCTAAAAGTTCCGATGTTGTGCTACGCGGCTCTAGCACTTGCCAGAAGCGGCCGACGGCGGCCCCCTCCCCCGCCATCTATCCTCCCGAATATCGCCTCGGATTCCCTTCTCCGCACGTCCTACCTTCCAGTAAGTGGTCGCTTCTCTGTTCAGAGAGTTGTTGCTACTCTCCTCTTCGGTCTCCTGGAGTTCGTAGGTGTTCAGAATGGTTTGATCCCTATTCAGCTGAATTCCTGAGACAGACGGAATCTAGGTCTCCTACTCCTCCTCCATCTTTCTCCGCCCCCTGTATTCTAGCTTCTTACCTTAATTAACCAGAGTTGGTGAGCAACATGCTTACAACTACAAGGTATGGATCCTTCATGTATGCAGACATGCTTGGGAGCCCTCTCTGAGTTGTATGCATACAATGGGGCCAAACTATTGCTTGTCCCACAGGAATTCTAATTTCACCATTTTCAAAACATACCACCTGCTCCAGACCTGCTCTTCTTTCTGTAACTATGTTTCAGTGACCTGAAGTGTCATCCAAACCAAAATTCTGAGTTGTCTTTGAATCATCCTTCTGACTTATTTTATATCCCACCAATAAATGCTCCTATCAATTCTATCTTCTAATTATTTTTCAAACACCCTGGGGAAATCACATTTTTTTGGAAGTAAATGCTGAGCTGGAGACATGAGCACAAGCACTTTATTCAGGGGTTTCTACTGTGAAAGATAACAGAGGGAAAGAAGCAGAACTGGCCAGTAAGAGCCATCAGGTTGTGTTGCAAACCTGACAGGGCAGGGAGTTTCAGACAACAAGGCAGATCTTTCAAAGTCAACCCAGTAGGGAGCTCAGCACTAGGGACTGACCATTACATGAGTCCCATGCTGGGAAGAAATGGCCAGATTCCCGTGCTGTAGGTATGCCAGCCACTGGTTGGGGCTCCCCAGAATGAGCACAATCTCAATACAAATGCTGCAGTAGATTTCACAGTAGGAGGCCGTTGGCTAACTGCACTCCTCGCAGCTGAATATAAAGTTCTTTCTTGAAGACAAACCCTAGTGACACCTCAATGGTTGCCACATACCCCCTCTTCTTTCTATTCTTCCTGTTACTGATTTGATTCAGATCCTCATGATGTTCACTGAGATCACTACAATGGTTTCCTAAGTGGTCCTCTTGACTGTAGTCTTGCCCACCTCCAATCCATACTCCACAATGCCACCACAGTCGTCTTTCCAAAGAGCAAATGAGAAAAAGTAACTCCTCTCTTAAAACATGTCAGAAGATTATAGCTTTACAATATAATGGGCAAGGTCCTTCATGATAGATTACCTGTTTGGCTTTAACCATTACTTCTCCCCCCGCTATATACACCCACGACATCATTCCAACATCATCTCTTTCCAAGAAATGTTCCCTGACTACGTCAGCCTGTGATCTGTCTTTTGCTTGTTTGTTTGTTTTCCTCATTAGACTGTAGGTTCATCCAAGGCAGGAAACACATTTCACCTCCCTTAACTCTCATGCCAAGCTCACTGCCTGGAACTTAAACTCCAATATACATTTATTGAATAAATTAAATAATATGTGCAAAAATGGTACTTAATTAAAGATGAAACCTCAAGAGAATTGATATATCTGTATGTGTGTGTATATATATATATATATATATAGTTTTATTACTAAAAAGAAAAATTACTGAATCTACCCCATCATCAATAATAAATTTAAAAAATCAGCACTATATGATTAAAACATAAAACATGTTTGCTTATATGCAATATATTTGGGATTCAAAAATGCCATGCTTAGTTGTCTATTTTTTGAGGGGAATGCATACTTCATTTAGGCTTGATTCTGTCAGTGCCATTCAATTTTATTTTAGTGACCTAAACTATGGGCATGTCCGAGAGAAAATCAACAGCATGAGATTTCTAAGGAGATGGCACATTTTGTAAGATGCAATAAAAATTCTGTTTAATTAATGTGTTTACAAATCTCTGGTCATTATAAGTGGAGAAAAATTTAAGATTCCCTTTTCCCACATTTTTTTTCTATGCATAAACTTATATGTGTTCTCACTATAAGATATAAAAAATTCTTTACATTTAGATTTTTCCCCCCAAATTTTGTCTTTTAGCAGGAAGAAAATAAAGATGTTTATTTTCTTTCCCTCCCTCCCTCTTTCTCCCCTTTCCTATCTTCCCTTGTTTTTTTCCTCCTTTGTTCCTTTTTTCATCCCTTTCCTCCCTCCTTCCCTCTCTCCCTCTTTCCTTGCTTCCCTGCCTTCTCCTTCCCTTTCAATAAGAGTACTACCTACAGGAAGAGGATGTATTGTTCCACAGGTCAGTAAATGGCATAGCTATTTCCATTTTCATCTGACTAATGACTTGTGTGAGAGTCTGGGGTCTTAGGGTGATAAATACTGTAGAAAAAGCATCAGAAGAAATGAAATGACAGTGGCTGACACATGGATATCCACAAGACTCAGGGTGAAATTCTCAGAGTATGTAAGAATGTTACTGGCTGGTCAGTGGAGAAACTGAAATGTGGAGAGGCCAGCCCTAGAGTAAGGTTAAACCTTAGAGAAACGTGTATATATATTTATATATAGAACATGCCCCCCCAACACTTTTTCTTTACTCACACAAAGACAGAATAAAAATGCCTGTGAATAAACTTACTGTTTTACTAATGATAAAAAATATTAATTTCTTGAGAGAGAGGAAAAAAAAAAAAAGAAATGTGGGGAGAAGTTGCAATTCTTCTGTGACCTCTGTCTGACCTACGGGTATATTGTAAAGCTTCACAGTTGTTTTGTTTTGTTTTGTAATGCAAGGATCGGACTTAAGCTACATTTGCCTAGCATCCATTTCAAAGAGGCTGTCTGCAATAGACATTCTCAGCCACAGCCCTAGATAAACAGCTGGGCCACTGCCCCCCTGTGGGGCTCCTTCATTTTAAAGATATTTGTTGATTTCAACAATTGAACTTTTGGGCCACTTTTTTTTTTCTCTACCTGTACTTCAATTTCCCGCTCTCACATTTCAATCAACAATAGTGAGAGAGCCCACAAAGCCCAAGGCCCTCACCTTCGACCCCTATACAAGCAGAACCCCACACTTGTTCTCCATCTTTCTCCTCAAACTTGCCGTGTGGCCTGAGGTGTGCTGTGCAATTTCCAGGTCTTGTAAGTAATAAACCTTTATTTATTTTCAAAATTTCCTGCTGGTTATTGCTGAAGGGCATCTTAAGAACCACAAGGGTTGGTCCAGTCATTCCACTGGTTTGGGAAGGGGAGGCGTCTGTGGGAAGTTCACAGGGGCCCAGGTGAATGCCCCCAGGCATTTCTAGAGGACAGCATCACTAATGATGGGCTGAGATTGGCACAAAACAAGAGCTTTCTATCACTGGGAGTTGCATCTCCTAATATCCTACACTTGGCAACCCTTCTGATTCATGATTTTCCATTCAAAACCCATTGCCACAACTCCTTATTTCTTTTTCCTCCTCCAACATTCTCAAATTCAGCTGGTAACGTTGATCTTGCAGCCCTATCAGATTTTTCTGTTTTCTACTAAATAGCTCTGGCATTTGGGCTTCTGTTCAGACTTACTGCAATCCTGTTCATTCAACAAATACTTATGAACATATATTAAATACCTAGATCTGCTTGGATACAAAGATGACTAGGATGTATTCCTGCCCTAAAAAACTCACAGCCTAGAGGCAAATATGGAAAACATGCTTAGACCAAATTTAAATAATAGCATATTTTAAAAGAACGTATCACCAAGAGTGCATTTCAGATAGCATTAAATTTCATTAAGACTCTCTCACACTACATTCAAATACAAGTAAGGAAAATTAGATCCATATAGGTATAAATATATTTTTGCTCCTAGGAAACATAGTTTATAAGTCCACAATATGCCCCTCTTGGCATTAAAAAGCTAAAGAGAGGTGGAGAAGTGTTATTGTTTGTAAAATGAATGTGCATTAAACATCTGCTTTATGTAAACAAATAAGAAAAGACCCAATAAACAATAGTATCTCCTCAGTGGAGGCCTTAGAAATAAACATTTATTTTGATGATGTTTGACTATACTGTAGCAATTCTGATATTCAACCAAGCTTAGTAAAATGGGAATTTTACCTTAAATGGATTTCAAACTAATATGCCTATTATGCCATGTCTAATAGGCATGTTTTTCTCTTATATAAAATACAATAAGACAGGATTATTTTCATGTAAGTTGGGCAATATACTTATGTCCTGTAATACTCTTTGTGATTACAGAAACATGCAAGCACATGTCTTAAGGACTACTAATTTATTTTTACTTTAAATTTTTTATTATTATGTTAATCACATACATTACATCATTAGTTTTTGATGTAGTGTTCCATGATTCATTGTTAGTTCATAACACCCAGTGCTCCACGCAGAACGTGCCCTCTTTAATACCCATCACCAGGCTAATACATCCCCCCACCCCACTCCCCTCTAGAACCCTCAGTTTCTTTTTCAGAGTCCATCGTCTCTCATGGTCCATTCCCCCTCTAATTTACACACATTCATTCTTCCCCTCCTGCTCTTTTTCTTAACATATATTGCATTATTTGTTCCAGAGGTACAGATCTGTGATTCAAAAGTCTTGCACAATTCACAGCGCTCACCATAGCACATACCCTCCCCACTGTCTATCACCCAGCCACCCCATCCCTCCCACCCCCACCACCACTCCAGCAGTTTGTTTCCTGAGATTAAGAATTCTTCACATCAGTGAGGTCATATGATACATGTCTTTCTCTGATTGACTTATTTCACTCAGCATAACACCCTCCAGTTCCATCCACGTCGTTGCAAATGGCAAGATCTCATTCCTTTTGATGGCTGCAAAATATTCCATTGTGTATATATACCAAATCTTCTTTATTCATTCATCTGTCCATGGACATCTTGACTCTTTCCACAGTTTGGCTATTGTGGACATTGCTGCTATAAACATTGGGGTTCACGTACCCCTTCGGATCCCTATAGTTGTATCTTTGCGGTAAATACCCAGTAGTGCAATTGCTGGATCGTATGGTAGCTCTATTTTCAACTGTTTGAGGAACCTCCATACTGTTTTCCAGAGTGGCTGCACCAGCTTGCGTTCCCACCAACAGTGGAGGAGGGTTCCCCTTTCTCCGCATTCCCGCCGACATCTGTGGTTTCCTGACTTGTTAACTTTAGCCATTCTGACTGGTGTGAGGTGGTATCTCATGGAGGTTTTCATTTGGATTTCCCTGATGCCGAGCGATGTTGAGCACTTTCTCATGTGTCTGTTGGCCATTTGGATGTCTTCTTTGGAAAAATGTCTGTTCATGTCTTCTGCCCATTTCTTGATTGGATCATTTGTTCATTGGGTGTTGAGTTTGATAAGTTCTTTATAGATTTTGGATACTAGCCCTTTATCTGATATGTCATTTGCAAATATTTTCTCCCATTCTGTCGGTTGTCTTTTGGTTTTGTGGACTGTTTCTTTTGCTGTGCAAAAGCTTTTTATCTTGATGAAATCCCAATAGTTCATTTTTGCCTTTGCTTCCTTGCCTTAGGCGATGTTTCTAGGAAGAAGTTGCTGCGGCTGAGGTGAAGACGTTGCTGCCTGTGTTCTCCTTTAGGACTTTGATGGACTCCTGTCTCACATTTAGGTCGTTCAACCATTTGGAGTCTATTTTTGTGTGTGGTGTAAGGAAATGGTCCAGGTTCATTCTTCTGCATGTGGCTGTCCAATTTTCCCAACACCATTGGTTGAAGAGACCGTCTTCTTTCCACTGGACATTCTTTCTTGCTTTGTCAAAGATGAGTTGACCATAGAGTTGAGGGTCCATTTCTGGGCTCTCTATTCTGTTCCACTGATCTATGTGTCTGTTTTTGTGCCAATACCATACTGTCTGGATGATGACAGCTTTGTAATAGAGCTGGAGGTCCGGAGGTGTGGTGCCGCCAGCTTTGCTTTTCTTTTTCAAAATTCCTCTGGCTATTCGGGGTCTCTTCTGGTTCCATACAAATTTTAGGATTATTGGTTCCATTTCTTTGAAAAAAGTGGATGGTATTTGGATGAGGATTGCTTTGAATGTGTAGATTGCTCTCAGTAGCATTGACATCTTCACAATATTTGTTCTTCCAATCCATGAGCATGGAACGTTTTTCCATTTCTTTGTGTCTTCCTCAATTTCTTTCATGAGTATTTTATAGTTTTCTGAGTACAGATCCTTTGCCTCTTTGGTCAGATTTATTCCTAGGTATCTTACAGTTTTGGGTGCAATTGTAAATGGGATCGACTCCTTGATTTGTCTCTCTTCTGTCTTGTTGTTGGTGTATAGGAATGACAGTGATTTCTGTGCATTGATTTTATATCCTGCCACTTTACTGAATTCCTGTATGAGTTCTAGCAGTTTTGGGGTGGGGTCTTTTGGGTTTTCCACAGACAGTATCATATCATCTGCAAAGAGTGAGAATTTGACTTCCTCTCGGCCGATTTGGATGTCTTTGATTTCTTTTTGTTGTCTGATTGCTGTGGCAAGGACTTCTAATACTATGTTGAATAGCAGTGGTGAGAGTGGACATCCCTGCCGCGTTCCTGACCTTAGGGGGAAAGCTCTCAGCTTTTCCCCATTGAGAATGATATTCGCTATAGGTTTTTCATAGATGGCTTTTATGATATTGAGGTATGTACCCTCTATCCCTATACTCTGAAGAGTTTTGATCAAGAAAGGATGCTGTACGTTGTCAAATGCTTTTTCTGCATCTATTGAGAGGATCATATGATTCTTGTTCTTTCTTTTGTTATTGTATCACGTTGATTGATTTGCGGATGTTGAACCAACCTTGCAGCCCAGGGATAAATCCCACTTGGTCGTGGTGAATAATCCTTTTAATGTACTGTTGGATCGTACTGGCTAGTATTTTGGTGAGAATTTTTGCATCCATGTTCATCAAGGATATTGGTCTGTATTTCTCGTTTTTGATGGGGTCTTTGTCTGGTTTGGGGATCAAGGTAATGGTGGCCTCATAAAACGTGTTTGGAAGTTTTCCTTCCATTTATATTTTCTGGAACAGTTTCAGGAGAATAGGTATTAATTCTTCTTTAAATGTGTGGTAGAATTCCCCTGGGAAGCCATCTGGCCCTTGGCTTGCTTTTGTTGGGAGATTTTTGATGACTGCTTCAATTGCCTTAGTGGCTATAGGTCTGTTCAGGTTTTCTATTTCTTCCTGGTTCAATTTTCATAGTTGATACATCTCTAGGAATGCATCCATTTCTTCCTGGTTATCTGATTTGCTGGCATATAGTTATTCATAATATGTTCTTATAATTGTTTGAAATTCTTTGGTGTTGGTTGTGATCTCTCCTCTTTCATTCATGATTTTGTTGATTTGGGTCATTTCACTTTTCTTTTTCATAAGTCTGGCCAGGGGTTTATCAATCTTGTTAATTCTTTTAAAGAACCAGCTCCTAGTTTCGTTGATCTGTTCTACTGTTCTTTTGGTTTCTAGTTCATTGATTTCTGCTCTGATCTTTATTATTTCTCTTCTCCTGCTGAGTATAGGCTTTATTTGCTGTTTTTTCTCTATGTCCTTCAGGTGTAGGGTTAGGTTGTGTATTTGAGACCTTTCTTGATTCTTGAGAAAGGCTTGTATTGCTATATACTTTCCTCTCAGGACTACCTTTGCTGTATCCCAAAGATTTTGAACAGTTGTGTTTTCATTTTCATTGGTTTCCATGAATTTTTTTAATTCTTCTTTAATTCCCTGGTTGACCCATCCGTTCTTTAGTAGGATGCTCTTTAGCCTCCATGTATTTGAGTTCTTTACGACTTTCCTCTTGTGATTGAGTTCTAGTTTCAAAGCATTGTGGTCTGAAAATATGCAGGGAATAATCCCAGTCTTTTGTTACCGGTTGAGACCTGATTTGTGACCTAGGACGTGATCAATTCTGGAGAATGTTCCATGGGCACTAGAGAAGAATGTGTATTCCGTTGCTTTGGGATGGAATGTTCTGAATATGTCTGTGAAGTCCATTTGGTCCAGGGTGTCATTTAAAGTCTTTATTTCCTTGTTGATCTTTTGCTTAGATGATCTGTCCATTTCAGTCAGGGGGGTGTTAAAGTCCCCCACTATTTTTGTATTGTTGTCAATGTGTTTCTTTGCTTTTGTTATTAATTGCCTTATATAATTGGCTGCTCCCATGTTCAGGGCATAGATATTTACAATTGTTATATCTTCTTGTTGGATAGACCCTTTAAGTAGGATATAGTGTCCTTCCTCATCTCTTCTTACAGTCTTCGGTTTAACAGCTAATTTGTCTGATATAAGGATTGCCACCCCAGCTTTCTTTTGGTGTCCATTAGCATGGTAAATGGTTTTCCACCCCCTCACTTTCAATCTGGGGGTGTCTTTGGGTCTAAAATGAGTCTCTTGAAGACAGCATATCGATGGGTCTTGTTTTTTAATCCAATCTGATAGCCTGTTTTTTTTTTTTATTGGGGTGTTTAGCCCATTTACATTCAGGGTAACTATCAAAAGGTATGAATTTAGTGCCATTTTATTGCCTGTAAGGTGACTGTTACTGTATATTGTCGGTGTTCCTTTCTGGTCTATGCTGCTTTTAGGCTCTCTCTTTGCTTAGAGGAGCCCTTTCAATATTTCTTAAAGGGCTGGTTCCGTGTTTGCAAATTCCTTTAGTTTTTGTTTGTCCTGGAAGCTTTTTATCTCTCCTTCAATTTTCAATGACAGCCTTGCTGGATATAGTATTCTTGGCTGCATATTTTTCTCATTTAGTGCTCTGAAGATATCATGCCAGTCCTTTCTGGCCTGCCAGGTCTCTGTGGATAGGTCTGTTGCCAATCTGATATTTCTACCATTGTAGGTTACATATCTCTTCTCCCGAGCTGCTCTCAGGATTTTCTCTTTGTCTCTGAGACTCGTAAGTTTTACTATTAGTTGTCAGGGTGTTGACCTATTATTATTGATTTTGAGAGGGGTTCTCTGTGCCTCCTGGATTTTGATGGCTGTTTTCTTCCACACATTAGGGAAGTTCTCTGCTATAATTTGCTCCAATATACCTTCTGCCCCTCTCCCTTTCTTCTTCTTCTGGGATCCCAATTATTCTAATGTTGTTTTGTCTTATCATATCGCTTATCTCTCGAATTCTGCCCTCGTGATCCTGTAGTTGTTTATCTTTTTCTCAGCTTCTTTATTTCCCATCATTTGGTCTTCTATATCGCTGATTCTCTCTTCTGCCTCATTTATCCTAGCAATTAGTGCCCCCATTTTTGATTGCACCGCATTAATAGCCTTTTTGATTTAGACTTGGTGAGATTTTAGTTCTTTTATTTCTCCAGGAAGGGTTTCTCTAATAACCTCCCTACTTTTTTCAATTCCAGCTAGTATCTTCAAAATCATGATTCTGAACTCTAGGTCCGACATCGTACTAATGTGCGTATTGAGTAGGTCCCTGGCAGTTGGTACTGCCTCTTGTTCTTTTTGTTGAGGTGATATTTTTTGTCTTGTCATTTTGTCCAGAGGAGCATAGATGAATGAGAGAACAAAATGCTAACAGGTTAACAATGTCCCCGGAAAATATACTCTAAACAAATCAGAAAAGACCTGAAACCAGGGGAGAAGAAAGGGAAAGAAAGAAAAAAGAAAGAGGAAAAAAAAAAGATAAAAACAAACAAAAACAGAACAAAACAAAACAAAGAAAACAGAATATCATCAAATATGATCAGACTTGTGCACAGATCAGTGCCACACACTAGATTTTGGGTGTATTTTGGTCTGTTAGAAGAAAGTGCCTCCTCAAATTTTAAGAAAAGAAAGACATATATGTATAAAATAAGGGTTGATACAATGAAGGGATGGAAGATGGCTGTAAAGATGAAAATTATAAAAGATTTTATAAAAGGAATTGGTAAGAAGTTGTTTGAAAAAAGAAAGAAGATTTAACAAAAAAAAAAAAAAAGAAAAAAAAAGGGAGAGAACGTGATCAGGCAGGAGACTAGAACAAAGCCATACACTAGTGATTTAGGGTATATTTTGACTTGTTAGAAGAAACTGTATCTCAAAATTTTAAAGAGAGAAGAACTTATATATATATGCCAAAAATAAGGGTAACTACTATGAAGGGATAAAATATGACTCTAAAAATGAAAAATAGGTTTTTAAAAAAGGGATTGATAAGATGTTGGTTGAAAAAGGGAAAAAGAAAAATTAAAAAAAACATTTAAAAAATTACTTTGAAAGATTAATGAATTATGGTAAAAAAGCCATGAATTCTATGTGCAGTATTCCCCTACCGCTGGAGTTCTCCCGTTCTCCTTGATCGGTAAACTTGGTCTTGGCTTGCTGGCTGTTCGTGCTGATCTTCTGGGGGAGGGGCCTGTTGCCGTGGTTCCCAAATGTCTTTGCCGGAGGCGGAATTGCCCCGCCCTTGCCGGTCTGGGCTATGTAATCTGCTCAGGTTTGCTCTCGGGAGCTTTGTTCCCTGCAAGCTCTCGGTACAGCTTTGGAGGACCAGGGTGAAAATGGTGGCCTCCCCATCTCCTCCCAGAGGAGCTGAGAACTCCGGGTCCCGCTCCTCAGTGCGCCCCCAGAGAAAAGCAGTCACTCCCGTGTCCCCGGTCTCCGGCCGCACTCCGTGCTCACCCGGCCTGTGACCGAGCGTTTCTATCGCTGGCACCCGACCCCGTGTGGAGTCTCCAAACCCAGCAGATCCCTGCGGTGCGCTCCACGCCGCTCCTCCCGGGGGAGGAAGGGGAGTCTCCCCGGATCTGCTGCTTGTTGGGTCCCTGCTGGAGGAGCAGTTGCCCGATTGGGCCGCGGATCACAGTTTATGGCCACCCCGAGCTGAGAGCCCGCGCCTCGGCTCCGTCTCTGCAGCCGGCTTCCCCGCTCCGATCCCTGGGAGCTCTGCCACACTCAGGCACCCCGGTCTTTCTGTGACCCCGAGGGTCCTGAGACCACACTGTCCCGCGAGGGTTCCACCCCCCGCTTAGCCACTGCAGCGTCGTCCCTCCGTGGAGCCGGCTTCTAAAAGGTCCGATTTTGTGCTCCGCGGCTCTAGCACTTGCCAGAAGTGGCCGACGGAGGCCCCCTCCCCCGCCGTCTCTCCTCCCAAATATCGCCTCGGATTCACTTCTCCGCATGTCCTACCTTCCAGTAAGTGGTCGCTTCTCTGTTCAGAGAGTTGTTGCTACTCTCTTCTTCGATCTCCTGTTGAGTTCGTAGGTGTTCAGAATGGTTTGATCCCTATCCAGCTGAATTCCTGAGACCAGACGAAACCCGGGTCTCCTACTCCTCCGCCATCTTGCTCTGCTCCAATTTATTTTTATATAAAAGTGGTGCTATCTCAAGGACATAAAATAATCAAAAATTATAATATGGAAAAGAAGAATTTGGGTTAAAATATGTGATTGGCTACTTGAATATATAGTATAGGATTGCTCTAGAATGCTATTACTAATTATGTCACAGAGACATACATTATAATAAAAGCCACAGAAATTACATACGTTGCTAATTTTTGGCTTTATAACTTTTTAATATGATGAATGATGGCAAGCCTGGAGTTGCCTATTCTGTCCTTGACTCGTTGAATGGCATCACTGGGAGTTGGGCAATGCCACAACTTTGTGGTGTCCACAGCTGTTCTGAATGTCTGATTTAACTATTCTCCAAATGAAGTACAGAGTTCTTAAATAACATTCTGTGCTGAGCAATATGGGAGATATGAAGATAATAGTAACATTGCTTTGGCTTCTAGAATCATATAACAAACAGGTAGAGACAGGCTATCGTTTTTGTTTTCAAAGGCTACCCATTTCTCTTTCTCTGGTCTCCCATTTTTACTTTTCTGTAGCCTTGGGTTGCCCTTGTTTTGTAATGGTTTCTGTTTTAACAGGAAGCATATTAGAAGTGCTTTTCTGAGTCAGAATTCTGTCTCCATTTTGAGGTCACCTACGAACTCCTGGGTGCTGAAGTTTATGTGAACTCAACCACCTTCTGCTATGCCTTCCTTCTTTGATTTGCCTTGGCACCTAACGATGCCCAATATCTTGGCTCCTGCTGTGTCCATCAAGGTCTCTCTAATGGACCACCATATCTTGGTTTCTGATAATGAAGTGGTCCTTACCCTTACTTGTTCATGTGGCAAACATCAGCAATATCAATTTACCAAATAGCTCTAGGATTCCTTAGACTGATAACCATCTTTTTTTTTTTTTAATGCCATGATAAACTTTAGATGTGAAAGTTTGAGACTTGTGGGGCTTGACTTAAAGGTAACTGGAGGCAGGGTGCTAACAGATATACCTTGTACAATAAATTAACAGGATGTTTTCAGTCAGAAATAAATAGGAGAAAAAAGAGGGAAGTGGTCTGGGAATCAAGGAGAACAAAGTAAAAGCCTGTAGAGACAGGAGGGCAAGCGAGAAATTCCAAGGGCCAGGGAGGCCACATAACTTTTAAGAATAAAGATAGTCTAACATTCAGTTTTCAGTTGTGTAATGTGTTCTAATATAAAAAGCCCCATCATCTCAAAATATCCATAAACAGCTACCTTCACATAGCATTATATCAAGCGTATTTTAGAGAATGAAGAATTGAGGTAGTATTCAGAATGAGGGTTGAGTGGGGCTACAAAGGGACGGCAGGTATGAAGTGGTGGGCTCATCTTTGAGTCCTTTTGAAATAGGAATTCAAAGTGGAGATGATTAGGAACACATACCCTACTTCCAGTGGGTGCAGGAGCCAGACTGTATTAGCCCATGAGCGTCAACTGCTAAATTTTCAGAAAAGTTGTGAGCTTCTTATTAAATATAGTCACTATTAAAAGTTATATAAGCATAATTAAATTATTTTAAAAACAGAAGTAATAAATACTCAAAACATCACTTCCTAATGATTTTACTACTTTTTAATGTTAGTTACAGGCTTTATTTATATCTACTGTATCTCTACAGTGGAAATACAATATAACTGTGTGCAATTGCACATGTCTCCTCTACTCCAGATTCAGTAATAGGTTGAATTTTGTATCTTGAAATTGGCTATGGTGGGGGTATTTACACCATGGACACTGGCAAATGCTATAAATCAGACATTTTTGTGGAAAGCCGGGTTCTTAAATATTTACCAGTAATCATTGCCACTGCTCAGCTCACGTGCACGAATTTCAAGAGATTAGCAATAAGTGGTGGTCCAGGGCATGTTGGGAAAGAAATGAGAGGGGGGAAAAATCTCCAGGGACTGAGTAACTCCCACAAGAGCTGAGTCATATGTGAGTTGCATGACTTCACCTTGCACTTCAGTCCATGGTTCTTGAATATTGAATCCAGAGCTTAAAATCTGTGCTCGTACTGCCCCATAAATCCAAGCGCCCCCATTTTAGTTCTACTGAAACGTCTCATTTTTAATCTTCTGTTTTGAAACTGAGGTGACACAGACATTTTTATCCCTTTTTAAATCAATTCAGTGATGTTAAGAAACTGTACTTCTGACAAAGAAGGTGATAAATCTCTATAACTACATCATTTTATGGTATTTAAAAAGCCTCTGCTAGATTTATATATTTTATCATTTTCTGGCTTTATATTACATTCCTAAAATCATGCTTATTGGATTTATCTTTGTTGATTAGGTTAACCACAGAGGATAATACAAGAAAATCCAACAGACATTTGATTATTGGAGCATTTGTGTACTTCCTACATCATTTCCTCATCCCCTATTTTCAGTATCCCATACCTAAAGTCACTGATAACTTGCAAGTTCTAGCCTTTCCACTGTTTTATAACCTTTTAATTTTTTATAAAGATTTATTTATTTATTTGAGGTGGGGAGAGGCAGAGGAACAAGGAGCCAGAGGCAGGGCTAGATCCCATGAGCCTGAGATCATGACCTGAGCCAAAATCAAGAGTCAGATCCTTAACCGACTGAGCCACCTATGTGCCCTTGTTTTATGACCTTTGATGGAAGCAGGAGAGCAGCCCCAACCTCCTGATAGGATTATATACTGTGTAATTCTCATGGTTCTGTGAATCATTGATGTAATGTAGGGATGAGGTTGTGGGTTCTGGAGCCAAATTGATTCCAATCTTTGCCCTTTTACTTGATAGTTAGGTAACATTGGGCATCTCTCAAACTTTCTGAGGTTTGGTTTCCTCATCTGTAAAATATGGACAATGGTGTTATCTATTTTGTGTGTGTACTAGTTTCCTATGGTTGCCATAACAAATCACCACCAACCTGGTGCTTAACACAACAGAAATTTAGTTGCTCATGGTTCTGAAGGCCAGAAATCCAAAATCCAGGTACTGTAAAGGACACACTCCCTCTAGATGCTCTAGGGGAGAGTCTGTTCCTTGACTCTTCCAGCACCTGGTGGTTACTATTCTCCCTTGGCTTGTGGCTGCATCATTCCATTCTCTGCCTCCATTGCTACATTGCCTTCTTCTTTCTGTCTGCCTCCTCTGTATTTCCCTTGAAAGGACACTTGCCATTGGATTTAGAGCCCATTGGATTATCCAGGATGGTCTCATCTCAAGATCTTTTACTTAATTACATCTGCAAAGGCCTTTTTTCCCCCCAAATAAGGTAACATTCACAGGTTTTGGATATTAGGACCTGACACATCTTTTAGGGAGCTACCATTCAACCCCCTAGAAGGGGGTAGTAAGAATTCAGTGAGTGACTACAGAAAAGATCCTTAGAACAGTTCTTTGCACAGAATAAAGGAACATTAAATACTTCTCCTTCTCTTCCTTTTCCTCTCTTCCTGCTCTGTCCCTCCTCTTCTTTTCTCTCTTCTGTTTTCTTCTTTTTATTTATCAAAATCACTAAGTTTCCATATTTAGCTCTAAGTCGCAGGATTCAGTTTTCAGTGAAGTCTTTCATTGCTTCCCAACCAAACCTAACCTCAATTTCGATGTTAGAGATTCTGGAGCAGAATTCTTCAACTTGAACTATTTAAGTTCAGATGAAACATCTGTCCTTGTCTTCATTACAGACTATTTGTCTGAGTGCCTGCCTAAGAACACCCGTCTCCTACAGCTTTGTTGCCTTCCTCTTTCCAGTTTACCTTCCAGGGCCTGGATAACTACTGCTGGCCCTCAAACACATGAGCCATGCTTCTGAATGCTTCTAGCAATGATTATGATTTAAAATAACTGCACACAAAGAGGCAACCCACAGAATGGGATAGGATATTTGCAAATGACACCACAGATAAAGGGCTGGTATCCAAGATCTATAAAGAACTTCTCAAACTCAACACCCCAAAAAGAAATAATCAAGTCAAAAAATGGGCAGAAGACATGAACAGACACTTCTCTGAAGAAGACATACAAATGGCTAACAGATACGTGAAAAAATGTTCATCATCATTAGCCATCAGGAAAATTCAAATCAAAACCACATTGAGATACCACCTTACACCAGTTAGAATGGCAAAAATTGACAAGGCAAGAAACAACGAATGTTGGAGAGGTTGTGGAGAAAGGGGAACCCTCTTACAGTGTTGGTGGGAATGCAAGTTGGTACAGCCACTTTGGAAAACAGTGTGGAGGTGCCTCAAAAAGTTAAAAATAGAGCTACCCTATGACCCAGCAATTGCACTCCTGGGTATTTACCCCAAAGACACAGATGTAGTGAAAAGAAGGGCCATATGCACCCCAGTGTTCATAGCAGCAATGGCCGCAATAGCCAAACTGTGGAAAGAGCCGAGATGCCCTTCAACAGATGAATGGATAAAGAAGATGTGGTCCATATATACACTGGAATATTACTCAGCCGTCAGGAAGGATGAATACCCAACTTTTACATCCACATAGATGGGACTGGAGGAGATGATGCTAAGGGAAATAAGTCAAGCAGAGAAAGTCAATTATCATAGGGTTTCACTTATTTGTGGAACATAAGGAATAGCAGGGAGGACATTAGGAGAATGAAGGGAAAATGAAAGGGGGGGAAATCGGAGGGGGAGACGAACCATGAGAGACGATGGACTCTGAGAAACAAACCGAGGGTTCTAGAGGGGAGGGGGGTGGGGGGATGGGTTAGCCAGGTGATGGGTATTAAGGAGGGCACGTACTGCATGGAGCACTGGGTGTTAAATGAAAACAATGAATCGTGGATCACCACATCAAAAACTAATGATGTATTGTATGGTGACTAACATAACATAATAAAATAAAATTAAAAAAATAAATAAAATAACTGCATACTTTGTATTATGTACGCTTACTCTTCTGGTTCTCTTTGCCTGAACCCAGCTTCCAGATGTCTCTGCTTGCTGACTTAGAGACACCGATGATGATAATGCCCTGAGACAACCGAATACCACGCATTATGTATTTTGCCCTCCTCACTTCTCTGCTGTCAGTTCCCAAAGGAGGAACAGCTAACTTAGTTCCTGACTCATCCTAGTAGGGAAGCCTCAGGAACCCCGTCTTCTCTGTCCCACTTTGTGTCTTGGGACACAATGCAAAGTGGCTCCGGACAAACATGACATACAATGGATTATTAGCAGCTAGGCTAAATTCCAAAAAGTTGAACAGTTTGAATAGTTTAATAGTTTCTTAATATTTGGGGGGAGTTGTATTGAAGCAAGAAGTAAATGGTGTGTAAACTGAGAATATTTGAATGTCTAGTTATTCAGAGAGTCACCCATGAGTCACACTGGCAAACACGCTGATTTTAGAGGCAAGTAAAATTTGACTACTCCCAAATTCCAATAAAAATAATGCCTTCCATCCACATTTAAGAGCAGAACTCTTTTTCGAAGAAGTGAGATATTTATTTATTTATTTATTTATTTATTGCTATACTTCAGCATTGTGTAACCTGTTTACTACTCTGGAAAGAACCCTGCTGTACTTACTGTTTTATGTTTTCATTAATTCTTAACTTTACACCACAGATTTTACTGTGGATGAGTCCTGACTTTTTAGGGGTTATCTAAATACTTTACCTGATATTCATTTTACTTAGGGGAAAAAAAAAAAAGAATTTGAGATCAAGTTTCCTCAAAGGATTTCTCCCTGCTGTATAGAAATGACTTTAAAAAAAGTTACATTATCTGAGGACTGCAATGCATTAAAAGGGATTGTAGTAACAAGAAAAAAATCTGGTAGGATTAGCTCACTGTAATACCATATTGCACAATATTTTCAGGTATAGTCATATTATACTACACTGAACTTTTCAGTTTATTGATTTTCTGTACATTCCTGTTAAGATAGTGTAATGGCTGTTCAAAGAAGCTCTAAATTGAAAAGAAAACTAAAGGTAGGAAAGTAACTTTTAAAGTTCTACTAATTAAATCTCTTCACTGGGTGGTAGTTTACTCCATTTGGCATTAATTTTCTGGTCTTTTAGGAAATTAATGCAACTTGTTTAATGAACATAGAGGCGTGATTTGCTTCCTGCATCTGGAACACAGCTTCAAAAGGAGTCTTTCCAACGTACCCTCTCATGACATCAGCAGGAATTATCTTTTTTGTTTTGTTTTGGGTTTTTTTTCCCCTGTAAACAGTAATAGAATCCTCAGTGTCCTGCCAGGACTTGAGAAGTTACCATAGAATGTTTATCCTCTCCTGCTGAAGCCATATCCTCGTTGTGATACTTCCTTATTACATCCATGCCATCAACATTCTCCTGGAAACCAAGATTTGAAATCTAGACCTTATTTCTCATCATTGTAACCTTTAGAATGTGCTTCAGCTCCAAGTGACTCAAAATCTCCAAAAACAGTGGCTAAAAGCAATTAAAGTTCCTTCTTTTCCTCATGTTCAAGAAGTCTGGATTCAGGAAATGCAAGGATAGAATGACATGCCACAGTATTAGAAACCAAGGCTCCTTCTATCTTTTATATCTCAAACATCCTCAGCACGTGGCTTTTGCTTCATGGTCTCAGTTAGCTACTCATGCTCCAACCATCCAATCCTCACTTCTGGAAGAAGGAAGGGGCTAAGAAAGATAGGCCTCCATTTCCAGTTCTTCATGTAAGCACCTTGGAAGTCACCACTCTGTCCTGCCAATAAGTAAAAAGTTGAACTAACTGAAAATTAACTACTCTTCTTGAATCGGCAAGACAGAGGAGGACACAGGGAAAATCACTACCCTCCATATTGCAGACAGACAGGGAATTGTGGTTTACTCAAGCAGGGATGAAGGAGCAGAAAACACTGTGGGAACCAGTGCTGGGGGTAAGAAAAACTGAACTGTAATTGACAGATTATTGAAGACTCAGTGTGGACAAGTATGAGAACATATCCCCCTCTCCCCTACCCACCAGCAGTGTTGTGAGATCTATCTCCAGGAGTTTACCCAAGGTTGTCAGAAAAAAAAAAATACCCTTATGCTTCCACCATGGGGAGGGGAAAAGGAATGATTGTGGAATACACAAGAAATCTGTTCTTCTCTATAAGGTCTGCCCTCTGGAGAAACTAGTTAATCAGAGACTAACCTGCTGGGTTATTATCAGAGCCTAACAGACCTGGGGGAAGGAAATAACCAACTCTAGCCCACTCTAGCTATCCTGTTCCACCTAAGGGGAGAGAACAAATCTGAGACACACTCGTGAAGTTCACAGTCCAGAGACATAGGCTCACTAAAAGACTGAGACCTAATCATAAACTATAGAACACTTCCCCTCCACCCATACCTCACCATCATGAAAGGTCCACTTACAGAAGCTCCTTTAATTTGGTCCATCATGTTTAGGTATCAAGAAAAGGTATGCCAAAGGCAAAAAGCACAAACTGAAGAGACAGAGCAAGCATCACAACTAGATGTGGCAGGGAGGCTGCAATTATCACTCTGCTAACTTAAAACAACTATGACTAATAGGCTAAGGTCCCTAAAGGATAAGGTAGACAACATGTAAGAACAGATGGGCAATGTAAACAGAGAGATGAAAACCCTAAGCAAGATTCAAAAAAGAAATATTAGATGTAAAAACAACTGTAACAGAAACGAAGACTGCCTTTAATGGGCTCCTTAGTAGACTGGGCAAGGCTCAGGAAAGAATGTCTGAGTTAGGGAACATATCAAGAGGATTCTCCAAAACCAAAAGCAAAGAGAACAAAGATTAAAAAACCAAAACCAAAACAAAAGAGCAGACTATCCAAAGATTCTGGGATACTTACAAAAGGTGTAACATATAAATAGTAAATACCAGGAGAAGAAAGAAAAAGGCATGGAAGAAATATTTGAAACAATAGTGACTGAAAATTTCCCCAAAGTAATGCCAAACCCCAAACTACAGATCCAGGAGGCTCAGAGAACACCAAGCAAATAAATGCCAAAAAACTACATGAAAGCATATCATTTTCCAACTACAGAACATTATAGATAAAGAAAAAATGAAAAATACCAGAGGATAAAAACACCTTATCCACTAAAGAACAAAGATTAGCATTATATCCACCTTTTTCTCAGAACCCATGCAAGCAGGAAGAGATTGGAGTGAAATATTTAAAGTATTGGAAGAAACTCCTCCCCCAAACCTATTAATTCTATACCCTGTGAAATTATCCTTCAAAAGTAGAGAAATAAAGGCTTTCATAGACAAACAAAAATTGAGGGAATGTTTTTGCCAGTAGACCTGCCTTGCGAGAAATATTAAATGTTAAAAGTTCTTTAGAGAAATTTGGATCTATAAGTAGAAAGAACATCAAAGAAGGAATAAGTGAAGGTAAAATGAAAACTTTTATTTTTCTTATTTTTAATTTATATAAAAGATAACTGTTCAAAATAATAATACCAAAAATATATTTAATTATATATATGTGTATATTTGTAATATGAATAGCAGCAATGATACAAAGGATGGGAGGGAGGAATTAGGATTATTTTGGTATTTTAAGGTACTCATACTACACATTATGTGGTATAGAGTTATTTGAAAGTGGATTTAGCTTAGCTGTGAATATATATTCCCAAACCTAGGGAACCACTGAAAAAGGTAAAAACAAAGTATAACTGGTATGCTAAGGAAGGAGAGAAAATGGAATCGTATAAAATGCTCAGTTAAAACAACAAAAGACAGAAAATTGGGGTAGACAAAGATAGGAACAAAGGACAAGGGCAACATATAGAAAACTGTAACAAATATGGTAAATATTAATCCAACTGTATCAATTTATAATCATTTAACATGTCAATAATTAAATACAGAGATTGTCAGAGTGGACCAAGACATAAGATCCACATATATGTTGCCTATAAGAAACCCACTATAAAGACACATAGATTAAAAGGAAGTGGGTGGAAAAAAATATGCCAGGATGGAACTAATCAAAAGAAAGCAAGCAAGAGTAGCTATATTAATTTCAGACAGAGCAGACTTCAAAGCAAGAAAGTTATCAGGGATAAAAAGGGCATTACATAATGATAAAGGGGCCAATTCCTCAAGAAGATATAGCAATCCTTAATGTGTATGTGCCGAACAGCAGAGTGTGCACATGAGGTAAAAGCTGATAGAACTGCAAAAAGAAATAGATGAACCTCCTAGCATAGCTAGAGACTTCAATGCCCATCTCAGAAACGGACAGATTCAGCAGGCAGAAAAATTAGTAAGGACATAGTTGAAGTCAACAACACCTTTAATCAGTTGGATATAATTAACAACTACAGACGAATACATCTAAAAACAGCAGAACACACATTTTTCTCAAGCTCACACATGGAACATTCACCAAGATAGGCTATATTCTGGACTATAAAATACACCTCAACAAATTTAAAAGATTGTGAATCATACAACGTCTACTCTCAGAACACACTGAAATTAAGCTAAAAAACTAAGAGAAAGATAACCAAAAAACTCCAACATACATGGAGATTAAACTTCACATTTCTAAATAATACATAAGTCAAAGAAGAAATCTCCAGAAAAATTAAAAAAAATATTTTGAACTAAATGAAAATGATAAGAAAAAACTTGTCAAAATTTGTTAGATGCAGCAAAAGCAGTATTTAGTGGGAAATTTATAGTATTGAATGCATATATTAAGACAGATGATCTAAAATCAATAACCTGTTTTTAACCTTAGGAAACTAGAAAAAGAGAAAATTAAAAAAAAGAAATAAGACAAAGTAGGAATCAATGAAACTAAAAACAGGAAGTTGATAGAGGAAAATTAATGAAACCAAACACTGGTTTGCTGAAAAGACCAATAAAATTGATAAACCTCTAGCCAGGCTATTTAAGAAAAAGAGAGGACATAAATTATTAATATGAAAGAAATGAAAGAGGTGTATCAGGCAGACCTTGTGGATATTAAAAGGATATTAAGGGATACTATGAACAATTCTGTGCCTACAAATTTGATAATCTAGATGAAATGAATCAATTCCTTGAAAAACAGAATCTATCAAAACTCGTGCAAGGAGAAATAAACAATCAAAATAGGTCAATATCAACTGAAGAAACTGAATCAATAAATAATTTCAGTAAGGCCTCTCAAAACAGAGATCATCAGTCCCAGATGGTTTCACTGGTGAGTTCTGCCAATCATTTAAGGAAGAAATTATACCAATTTTCCACAATCTCTCTCCAGAGACAGAGGAAGAGAAAATACTCCCTAACTCAGGCCAGCATTATCCTAATACCAAAGCCAGGCAAAAACATTACAAGAAAAGCAACTACAGACCAATACCTCTCTTTCATCCTGAAAAAGAAAAAAAAATGGGTAAGTGGAATCTGACAACATAAACAAAAAATCATACATCATGACAAAGTGGGATTTATCCCATGTATGCAAGGCTGGTTCATTATTATAAAATCCATCAACATAATCTACTACATCAATAGAATAAAGAAAAAAATCATGTGATCGTATCAATAGATGCAAAAAAGCATTTGACAAAACCCAACATCTACTCATGGTAAAAATTTTCAGTAAACTAGGAATAGAGGGGAACTTCTTCAACTTGATAAAGAGCAACTTAAAAAAAACAACAGGTAATGTCATGATCCAATAGTGAGAAATTTTAATCTCTCCCACAAAGATCAGGAACAAGACAAGGATGCTTCCTCTCACCACTGCTTTTCAACGTCATACTGGAAATCCTAGCTAAAGCATTAAGACAAGAAAAGGAAATAAAAGTTATACAGATTGGGAAGAAAGAATAAAACTGTCTTTGTTCAGACTGCATGATCATCTATATGCAAAATAAAAAAGAATTGACAAAAAAATTCCTGGAAATAATAAGCAATTTAAGCAAGGCTGCAAAATATAAGGTTGAAGTACAAAAGTCAACTACTTTCCTCTATACAAACAATGAACATGTAGAATTTAAAATTAAACACCCATTAATATTTACATTATCAATGCCCCCTAAAGCAAAATACTTTAGTATAAGCCAAACAAAATAAACATAACAAAAGTAGGATAACTATAAAACTCTGATGAACCAAATCAAGGATTTAGGGGACTAAGAACACATGTATCTCAATGAGCACTGAGTAATGTACAGAACTTTGAATCATTATATTGTACATGTGAAACTAATATAACACTGTATGTTAATTACACTTCAATTAAAAAAAGCACAAAGGAAAGAAATCAAAGATTTAAATAAATGGGGAGATAGTCCATGTTTGTGGATAGTAGACTCAATATTTTCAAGATGTCAGTTCTCTCTAACTTTATCTACGGATTCAATGCATTACCAATCAAAGTCTCAAGTTATTTTGTGGACATGGGTAAACTGATTCTAAAGTTATATGGAGAGCCAAAAGACTCAGAATAGTCAACACAATATTCAAGGAAAAAGAACAAAGTTGAAGGTCAGACACTACCTGACTTCAAGACTTCCTATCATGCTACATCAATTAAGACAGTGTGTTATTTGCAAAAGAAGAGACAAATAAATCACTGGAACAGAATAGAGAGCCCAGAAAGAGACCCCATAAATACAGTCAACTGATGTTTGACAAAGGAGCAAAGGCAATTTAATGGAGCAAAGATGGTCTTTTCTACAAACGATGCTGGAACAACTGGACATTTACATATGAAACAATGAATCTAGACACAGACCTTATAACCCTCACAAAAGTGAACTGAAAATGACCACAGACCTAAATGTAAAACACAAAACTCTAAAACTTCCAGAAGATAACATAGGAAAAAAACTACATGATTTTGGTATTGTCGAGTCTTTTTAGATACAACACAAATGACATGATCTATGAGAGAGATAGTAAGTTGGACTTCATTAAAATTAAAAACTTCTGCTCTGTGAAAGACAATGTCAAGATAATGAGAAGACAAGTCACCAATTGGGAGAAATATTTGCAAAAGACACATTTGATAAAGGACTGTTATAAAAATATACAAAGAACTCTTAAAACTCAACAATAGGAAAAAAAGTTCAATTTATAAATGGGCCAGGACCCTAACAGATACCTCAGCAAAATAGATGTACAGATAGAAAATAAGTATATAAGAAGATGCCTCCACATCATATGTCATCAGCAATATGCAAATTGAAATAACAATGACATATTAGTACATTGCTGTTAGAATAGCCAAAATCTGGAACACTGAGGACATCAAATGCTCACAAGGATGTCGAGCAACAGGAGCTCTCATTCACTGCTAGTGGTGATGCAAAATGGTACAATGACTTTAGAAGACAGTTTGGCAGTTTCTTATAAAACTAAACATACTCTTACTGTAAGATCTAGAAATTTCACTCTTTGGTATTTACCCAAAGGAATTGAAAACTAATGACCACACAAAAATCTGCAAGTAGCACCTTTATTTATCACTGTCAAAACTTGGAAGCAACCAAAATGTCTGTCAGTAGGTGAATAGATAAAGTGTGTATATCCAGATAACGGAATATTATTTGGTGCTAAGAAGAAATGAGCTATCAAGCCTGAAAAGACATGGAGGAACCCTAAATGTACATTACTAAGTGAAAGAAGTCAATTTGAAAAGGCTACATGCTATATGATTCCAACTATATGACATTCTGGAAAAGGTAAACCTATGGACACAATAAAAAGATCATTGGTTGCCAGAGGATGAGGGTTGGGGGGTAGGGGTGAATAAGGAGAGTACAGCAGATTTTAAGGGCAATGAAAATAGTCTAAGTGATACCATAATGATGGATACACATTATACGTTTTCCAAATCAACAGAATGTCCAGCATCAAAAGTAAACAGTGATGTAAATTTTGGGTTATAATAATGTGTCGATGTAGGTTCATCAATTGCAACAAAGTACCACCTGGTGGGGGATGTTGGTAATGGGGGGAGGCTCTGCATGTGTGTGGGCAGAGAATATATGGAAAGTCTCCGTACTTTCAGTTTTGCTGTAAACCTAAAATTGTTCTAAAAAATACAGTCTTGGGATGCCTGGGTGGCTCAGTTGGTTAAGCATCTGACTCTTGATTTTGGCTCAGGTCACCATCTCAGGGTCCTGAGATCGAGTCCCACATCAGGCTCTGAGCTGAGTGTGGAGCCTGCTTAAGATTCTCTCTCTCCCTCTCTCTCTGCCCCTCCTCCGGCTTGCATGTGCACTCTTCCTCTCTTCCTAAAGAAACAAAGAAAAACAAAAAATACAGTCTTAATTTAAAACAGAATATAAGAGAAATGGGAGGAAGGGGAAGGGAAGGAAGAAAGGAAAGGATGAATGGGAGGGAGGGAGGGAGGAAGACATGTCCCTGTCTCTTTAAATAGACTCAGTGAAAGGCACACACGACACGTGCTTACATTTTCTTACCAGAGTTTGGGTACATGATAATTCCTTGCAAAGAGGGCTGAGAAACATAGTCTTTATTTTTGGCAACTGTGTTCTCCAGTTTAACCTTATCCTTTATTTAGATTTCTTTTAGTGTAATCTTAAAAGTTGTATTTTTTATTTCTACAATGTGAAAGTGAAGAAATTATATAGCAAATAATACAAAAATTACAAAATAGAAAAAAATAGAGACTGAAGGTCTAAAATTCTTCACCATAAAGAACCACAGGTTAGTGTCCAGGGCATAGGCTTTCACTTTCATATCTATGTAATATATAAGATTATACATAATTTATTTAAGTATTTCAGACTTTTTTCCATGTCAGTATATACACAGGCACCATACTGATAATTTTATCCAATCTTGGTATCAGCATTGAGGAGAAGAAAAAATTTTCAATTTCTAATTCAGGCCCTCTTCTGTTTGAGTCTTCATTATACTTTATGAAATATTTTAAACTTGTAGAACATGAAACATGAATAGTCAAAAGTAGCTTGTGAAATATATTCCAAGACTAGTTCAAATTTATAATTCATCAAGACATATTTTCTAGTTTGTTTTGTTCCCTTATGCTGATAATAAAAGCCACCTGTAAAATAGTTTGTTCCTTGGTTTGCCAAACCAATGATGGTAAGACTTAGATTTAGGTTTTTCTCCCTTCCTTATTTGGCCTAAATATTTCAAATCACTAACATACTCCTCTATCCTCTCCATCTTCACACTCATATTTAGAATCTCATGCTCGGGCGCCTGGGTGGCTCAGTTGGTTAAGCGACTGCCTTCGGCTCAGGTCATGATCCTGGGGTCCCGGTATTGAGTCCCGCATCGGGTTCCCCGCTCGGTGGGGAGTCTGCTTCTCTCTCTGACCCTCCCCTCTCTCATGTGCTCTCTCTCTCTCTCTTTCTCTCTCTCAAATAAATAAATAAAATCTTAAAAAAAATAAAATAAAATCTCATGCTCATTGAATTTTTTCTTCTATAGAACCTCAGGTTTTTATAACTGGGGCATTTATTTATTTAGACCAGTTTATCTGTCTCCTACGGAACTCACAGGTAGCAGATGTCCCCATATGCATCCCAGAATTACTAAGAGTTATGTTTTGTCATCTTTCTTTGACCATATCAATGGCAACACCATAGGATTTACTTCTTATCTAAAATTCACTGTGGTCTTCTAAAGTAGTGGTTCCCAAACTGTGCTCCCTAGACCTACAGCAAGAACATCACCTGGGAACTTGTTTAAAATGAAATTTATGGACCCACTGATTGAGAAACACAAGATGGGGCCCAGTAATCTGAGTTTTGAAGCACATCAACCTTTGGGATCCACTCTCTAACTCAGAGGATTTTGACCTGGCTCACACATTGGAATTACCTGGGGATCTTTAAAACAAAACAAAACAAAAAAAACTGATGCCTAGGTTTTAACCCCAGAAATTCTGAATTAATTATTCTGGGATGAGGCTAGAGAACTGAGAATTTTACTAGCTCCCTAGGTGACAATAAAGTGCAACCAAGGTTGAGAACCACTGCTCTAAGTCATTTATAACTTCACATTATATTTGCCAACTCCAGGTTCTTTGAGCTTTTTTCTTTCCCTGAGGATCTATGTCATATGAGGATACAGAGAGGCTATAGCAAATTAGATATTACCTTGTTGTGAGGGGATTTAGATATTAAATGAAATGTGACACTGCATCTTATCATTTCCTTTGGTTTTATCATACATGATGAGCCTTTGAACTTGAAGCTGAATTAATTTAATGCAATGTTTCCTTTTGAATCTATTGGATTTTGTGTGCATTGGGGTGACATGCAAAGCAAACATCTAAATGCTCTTCCTGTGATCTTTGGGAAAAGCACCAGAGGAGAAAGAGTGTCCACGGTACATTAACCATGTAAAGTGAGTTTAATCAGATGGAATTGATTTGTTTAAGTTACACTTATATGTACAAAAAGAAATGTTCTGGACTAAA
Source organism: Zalophus californianus (assembly GCF_009762305.2). Taxonomy (NCBI): domain Eukaryota; kingdom Metazoa; phylum Chordata; class Mammalia; order Carnivora; family Otariidae; genus Zalophus; species Zalophus californianus. Next base: position 130,748,659 of record NC_045603.1, read on the forward strand.
TAAATTCAGTATTAAAATTGCCTTCACACTCCATACCTAACCAATTTTATCACCATATATGCTACCAGTTAGACGCTACTCGGGGAAGAAAATGTGATTCTTCAGCTGGCAAATAAAGAGAGATAGCAAGAAGTAACCTCTTCACGGT